>NW_027473341.1:0-600000 GCF_050947335.1 Megachile rotundata | reverse complement strand
GTAATTGTATGATTATGATTGCATGATTGTGATTGTATGATTGAGATTGTATGATTGTGATTGCATGCTTGCGATTGTATGATTGCGATTGTATGATTGTGATTGTATGATTGTGTATGTATGATTGTGATTGTATGATTGTATTTGGGAGATTGTATTTGGGATATTGTAATTGTATGATTGCGATTGTATGATTGTGATTGTATGATTGTGATGTATGATTGTAATTGTATGATTATGATTGTATGATTGTGATTGTATGATTGTGATGGTATGATTGTGATTGTATGATTGCGATCGTATGATTGTGATTGTATGATTATGATTGTATGATTGTGATTGTGCGATTGCGATTGTATGATTGTGATTGTATGATTAAGTTTGTATTTTTGTGATTTTATGATTGTGATTGTATGATTGTGATTGTATGATTGTGATTGTATGATTGCGATTGTATGAAAGCGATTGTATGTTTGTGATTGCATAATTGTGATTGTATGATTGTGATTGTATGATTGTGATTGTCTGTTTGTGGTTGTATGATTGTGATTGTATGATTGAGATTGTATGATTGTGATTGTATGATTGCGATTGTATAATTGCGATTGTATGATTGTGATTGTATGATTGTGATTGTATGATTGTGATTGTATGATTGTGATTGTATGATTGTGATAGTATGATTGTGATTGTATGATTGTGATTGTATGATTGTGGTTGTATGATTGTGATTGTATGATTGTGATTGTATGATTGTGATTGTATGATTGTGATAGTATGATTGTGATTGTATGATTGTGATTGTATGATTGTGATTGCATGATTGTGATTGTATGATTGTGATTGTATGATTGTATTTGGGAGATTGTATTTGGGAGATTGTATTTGGGAGATTGTAATTGTATGATTGCGATTGTATGATTGTGATTGTATGATTGCGATTGTATGATTGTGATTGTATGATTGTGATGTATGATTGTAATTGTATGATTATGATTGTATGATTGTGATTGTATGATTGTGATTGTATGATTGTATCTGGGAGATTGTATTTGGGAGATTGTATTTGGGAGATTGTAATTGTATGATTGCGATTGTATGATTGTGATTGTATGATTGCGATTGTATGATTGTGATTGTATGATTGTGATGTATGATTGTAATTGTATGAGTATGATTGTATGATTGTGATTGTATGATTGTGATGGTATGATTGTGATTGTATGATTGCGATCGTATGATTGTGATTGCATGATTATGATTGTATGATTGTGATTGTATGATTGCGATTGTATGATTGTGATTGTATGATTATGATTGTATTTTTGTGATTGTATGATTGTGATTGTATGATTGTGATTGTATGATTGTGATTGTATGATTGTGATTGTATGATTGTGATTGTATGATTGTGATTGTATGATTGTGATTGTATGATTGTGATTGTATGATTGTGATTGTCTGATTGTGGTTGTACGATTGTGATTGTACGATTGTGATTGTACGATTGTGATTGTATGATTGTGATTGCATGATTATGATTGTATGATTGTGATTGCATGATTGTGATTGTATGATTGTGATTGCATGATTTTGAATGTATGATTGTGATTGTATGATTGTGATTGTATGATTGTGATTGTATGATTGTGATTGTCTGATTGTGGTTGTGCAATTGTGATTGTACGATTGTGATTGTATGATTGTGAAAGTATGATTGTGATTGTATGAATATGATTGTATGATTGTAGTTGTATGATTGTGATTGTATGATTGTGATTGTATGATTGTGATTGTATGATTGTGATAGTATGATTGTGATTGTATGATTGTGATTGTATGATTGTGATTGTATGATTGTATTTGGGAGATTGTATTTGGGAGATTGTATTTGGGAGATTATAATTGTATGATTGCGATTGTATGATTGTGATTGTATGATTGCGATTGTATGATTGTGATTGTATGATTGTGATGTATGATTGTAATTGTATGATTATGATTGTATGATTGTGATTGTATGATTGTGATTGTATGATTGTATCTGGGAGATTGTATTTGGGAGATTGTATTTGGGAGATTGTAATTGTATGATTGCGATTGTATGATTGTGATTGTATGATTGCGATTGTATGATTGTGATTGTATGATTGTGATGTATGATTGTAATTGTATGAGTATGATTGTATGATTGTGATTGTATGATTGTGATGGTATGATTGTGATTGTATGATTGCGATCGTATGATTGTGATTGCATGATTATGATTGTATGATTGTGATTGTATGATTGCGATTGTATGATTGTGATTGTATGATTATGATTGTATTTTTGTGATTGTATGATTGTGATTGTATGATTGTGATTGTATGATTGTGATTGTATGATTGTGATTGTTTGATTGTATTTGGGAGATTGTATTTGGGAGATTGTACTTGGGAGATTGTAATTGTATAATTGCGATTGTATGATTGTGATTGTATGATTGCGATTGTATGATTGTGATTGTATGATTGTGATGTATGACTGTAATTGTATGATTATGATTGCATGATTGTGATTGTATGATTGAGATTGTATGATTGTGATTGTATGCTTGCGATTGTATGATTGCGATTGTATGATTGTGATTGTATGATTGTGTATGTATGATTGTGATTGTATGATTGTATTTGGGAGATTGTATTTGGGATATTGTAATTGTATGATTGCGATTGTATGATTGTGATTGTATGATTGTGATGTATGATTGTAATTGTATGATTATGATTGTATGATTGTGATTGTATGATTGTGATGGTATGATTGTGATTGTATGATTGCGATCGTATGATTGTGATTGTATGATTATGATCGTCTGATTGTGGTTGTGCGATTGTGATTGTACGATTGTGATTGTACGATTGTGATTGTACGATTGTGATAGTATGATTGTGATTGTATGATTGTGATTGTTTGATTGTACTTGGGAGATTGTATTTGGGATATTGTAATTGTATGATTGCGATTGTATGATTGTGATGTATGATTGTAATTGTATGATTATGATTGTATGATTGTGATTGTATGATTGTGATGGTATGATTGTGATTGTATGATTGCGATCGTATGATTGTGATTGTATGATTATGATTGTATGATTGTGATTGTGCGATTGCGATTGTATGATTGTGATTGTATGATTAAGTTTGGATTTTTGTGATTTTATGATTGTGATTGTATGATTGTGATTGTATGATTGTGATTGTATGATTGCGATTGTATGAAAGCGATTGTATGTTTGTGATTGCATAATTGTGATTGTATGATTGTGATTGTATGATTGTGATTGTCTGTTTGTGGTTGTATGATTGTGATTGTATGATTGAGATTGTATGATTGTGATTGTATGATTGCGATTGTATAATTGCGATTGTATGATTGTGATTGTATGATTGTGATTGTATGATTGTGATTGTATGATTGTGATTGTATGATTGTGATAGTATGATTGTGATTGTATGATTGTGATTGTATGACTGTGATTGTATGATTGTGATTGTATGATTGTGATTGTATGATTGTGAAAGTATGATTGTGATGGTATGATTGTGATTGTATGATTGTGATTGTATGATTGTGATTGTATGAGTGTGACTGTCTGATTGTGGTTGTGCGATTGTGATTGTACGATTGTGATTGTACGATTGTTATTGAATGATTGTGATTGTATGATTCTGATTGTATGATTGTGATTGCATGATTGTGATTGTATGATTGTATCTGGGAGATTGTATTTGGGAGATTGTATTTGGGAGATTGTAATTGTATGATTGCGATTGTATGATTGTGATTATATGATTGCGATTGTATGATTGTGATTGTCTGATTGTGATGTATGATTGTAATTGTATGATTATGATTGTATGATTGTGATTGTATGATTGTGATTGTATGATTGTATTTGGGTGATTGTATTTGGGAGATTGTATTTGGGAGATTGTAATTGTATGATTGCGATTGTATGATTGTGATTGTATGATTGCGATTGTATGAATGCGATTGTATGATTGTGATTGTATGATTGTGATTGTATGATAGTGATTGTATGATTGTGATTGTATGATTGTGATTGTATGATTGTATTTGGGAGATTGTATTTGGGATATTGTAATTGTATGATTGCGATTGTATGATTGTGATTGTATGATTGTGATGTATGATTGTAATTGTATGATTATGATTGTATGATTGTGATTGTATGATTGTGATTGTATGATTGTGATTGTATGATTGTGATTGTATGATTGTGATTGTATGATTGTGATTGTATGATGGTGATTGTATGATTGTATTTGGGATATTGTAATTGTATGATTGCGATTGTATGATTGTGATTGTATGATTGTGACAGTATGATTGTGAAAGTATGATTATGATTGTATGATTGTGATTGTATGATTGTGATGGTATGATTGTGATTGTATGATTGTGATTGTCTGTTTGTGGTTGTATGATTGTGATTGTATGATTGAGATTGTATGATTGTGATTGTATGATTGCGATTGTATAATTGCGATTGTATGATTGTGATTGTATGATTGTGATTGTATGATTGTGATTGTATGATTGTGATTGTATGATTGTGATAGTATGATTGTGATTGTATGATTGTGATTGTATGACTGTGATTGTATGATTGTGATTGTATGATTGTGATTGTATGATTGTGAAAGTATGATTGTGATGGTATGATTGTGATTGTATGATTGTGATTGTATGATTGTGATTGTATGAGTGTGACTGTCTGATTGTGGTTGTGCGATTGTGATTGTACGATTGTGATTGTACGATTGTTATTGAATGATTGTGATTGTATGATTCTGATTGTATGATTGTGATTGCATGATTGTGATTGTATGATTGTATCTGGAAGATTGTATTTGGGAGATTGTATTTGGGAGATTGTAATTGTATGATTGCGATTGTATGATTGTGATTATATGATTGCGATTGTATGATTGTGATTGTCTGATTGTGATGTATGATTGTAATTGTATGATTATGATTGTATGATTGTGATTGTATGATTGTGATTGTATGATTGTATTTGGGTGATTGTATTTGGGAGATTGTATTTGGGAGATTGTAATTGTATGATTGCGATTGTATGATTGTGATTGTATGATTACGATTGTATGAATGCGATTGTATGATTGTGATTGTATGATTGTGATTGTATGATAGTGATTGTATGATTGTGATTGTATGATTGTGATTGTATGATTGTATTTGGGAGATTGTATTTGGGATATTGTAATTGTATGATTGCGATTGTATGATTGTGATTGTATGATTGTGATGTATGATTGTAATTGTATGATTATGATTGTATGATTGTGATTGTATGATTGAGATTGTATGATTGTGATTGCATGCTTGCGATTGTATGAATGTGATTGTATGATTGTGATTGTATGATTGTGATTGTACGATTGTGATTGTATGATTGTGATTGTATGATTGAGATTGTATGATTGTGATTGCATGCTTGCGATTGTATGAATGTGATTGTATGATTGTGATTGTATGATTGTGATTGTACGATTGTGATTGTATGATTGTGATTGTATGATTGTGATTGTATGATTGTGATTGTATGATTGTGATTGTATGATTGTGAAAGTATGATTGTGATTGTATGATTGTGATTGTATGATTGTGATTGTATGATTGTGATTGTATGATTGTGATTGTATGATTGTGATTGTATGATTGTGATTGTATGATTGTGATTGTATGATTGTGATTGTATGATTGTGATTGTATGATGGTGATTGTATGATTGTATTTGGGATATTGTAATTGTATGATTGCGATTGTATGATTGTGATTGTATGATTGTGACAGTATGATTGTGAAAGTATGATTGTGATTGTATGATTGTGATTGTATGATTGTGAAAGTATGATTGTGATTGTATGATTGTATTTGGGTGATTGTATTTGGGAGATTGTATTTGGGAGATTGTAATTGTATGATTGCGATTGTATGATTGTGATTGTATGATTGCGATTGTATGATTGTGATTGCATGATTGTGATTGTATGATTGTGATTGCATGATTTTGATTGTATGATTGTAATTGTATGATTGCGATTGTATGAATGCGATTGTATGATTCTGATTGTATGATTGTGATTGTATGATTGTGATTGTATGATTGTGATTGTATGATTGCGATTGTATGATTATAATTGTATGATTGTGATTGCATGATTGTGATTGTATGATTGTGATTGCATGATTTTGAATGTATGATTGTGATTGTATGATTGTGATTGTATGTTTGTGATTGTATGATTGTGATTGTATGATTGTGATAGTATGATTGTGATTGTATGATTGTGATTGTATGATTGTGATTGTATGATTGTGATTGTATGATTGTGATTGTATGATTGTGATTGTATGATTGTATTTGGGAGATTGTATTTGGGAGATTGTATTTGGGAGATTGTAATTGTATGATTGCGATTGTATGATTGTGATTGTATGATTGCGATTGTATGATTGTGATTGTATGATTGTGATGTATGATTGTAATTGTATGATTATGATTGTATGATTGTGATTGTATGATTGTGATTGTATGATTGTGATTGTATGATTGTGATTGTATGATTGTATTTGGGAGATTGTAGTTGGGAGATTGTATTTGGGAGATTGTAATTGTATGATTGCGATTGTATGATTGTGATTGTATGATTGTGATTGTATGATTGTGACTGTATGATTGTGATTCTATGATTGTGATAGTATGATTTTGATTGTATGATTGTGATGTATGATTGTAATTGTATGATTATGATTGTATGATTGTGATTGTGTGATTGTGATTGTATGATTGTATTTGGGAGATTGTATTTGGGATATGGTAATTGTATGATTGCGATTGTATGATTGTGATTGTATGATTGTGATTGTATGATTGTATTTGGGAGATTCTATTTGGGATATTGTAATTGTATGATTGCGATTGTATGATTGCGATTGTATGATTGTGATTGTATGATTGTGTATGTATGATTGTGATTGTATGATTGTATTTGGGAGATTGTATTTGGGATATTGTAATTGTATGATTGCGATTGTATGATTGTGATTGTATGATTGTGATGTATGACTGTAATTGTATGATTATGATTGTATGATTGTGATTGTATGATTGTGATGGTATGATTGTGATTGTATGATTGCGATCGTATGATTGTGATTGTATGATTATGATTGTATGATTGTGATTGTATGATTGTGATTGTATGATTGTGATTGTATGATTGTGATTGTATGATTGTGATTGTATGATTGTGATTGTATGATTGTGATAGTATGATTGTGATTGTATGATTGTGATTGTATGACTGTGATTGTATGATTGTGATTGTATGATTGTGATTGTATGATTGTGAAAGTATGATTGTGATGGTATGATTATGATTGTATGATTGTGATTGTATGATTGTGATTGTATGAGTGTGATTTTCTGATTGTGGTTGTGCGATTGTGATTGTACGATTGTGATTATA
Organism: Megachile rotundata; assembly: GCF_050947335.1. NCBI lineage: Eukaryota > Metazoa > Arthropoda > Insecta > Hymenoptera > Megachilidae > Megachile > Megachile rotundata. The sequence goes on along the minus strand of NW_027473341.1, from coordinate 592,432 downwards.
CGATTGTTATTGAATGATTGTGATTGTATGATTCTGATTGTATGATTGTGATTGTATGATTGTGATTGTATGATTGTATCTGGGAGATTGTATTTGGGAGATTGTATTTGGGAGATTGTAATTGTATGATTGCGATTGTATGATTGTGATTATATGATTGCGATTGTATGATTGTGATTGTCTGATTGTGATGTATGATTGTAATTGTATGATTATGATTGTATGATTGTGATTGTATGATTGTGATTGTATGATTGTATTTGGGTGATTGTATTTGGGAGATTGTGTTTGGGAGATTGTAATTGTATGATTGCGATTGTATGATTGTGATTGTATGATTGCGATTGTGTGAATGCGATTGTATGATTGTGATTGTATGATTGTGATTGTATGATTGTGATTGTATGATTGTGATTGTATGATTGTGATTGTATGATTGTGATTGTATGATTGTGATTGTATGATTGCGATTGTATGATTGTGATTGCATGATTGTGATTGTATGATTGTGATTGCATGATTTTGATTGTATGATTGTAATTGTATGATTGCGATTGTATGAATGCGATTGTATGATTCTGATTGTATGATTGTGATTGTATGATTGTGATTGTATGATTGTGATTGTATGATTGCGATTGTATGATTATAATTGTATGATTGTGATTGCATGATTGTGATTGTATGATTGTGATTGCATGATTTTGAATGTATGATTGTGATTGTATGATTGTGATTGTATGTTTGTGATTGTATGATTGTTATTGTATGATTGTAATTGTATGATTTTGATTGTATGATTGTAATTGTATGATTGCGATTGTATGAATGCGATTGTATGATTCTGATTGTATGATTGTGATTGTATGATTGTGATTGTATGATTGTGATTGTATGATTGCGATTGTATGATTATAATTGTATGATTGTGATTGCATGATTGTGATTGTATGATTGTGATTGCATGATTTTGAATGTATGATTGTGATTGTATGATTGTGATTGTATGTTTGTGATTGTATGATTGTGATTGTATGATTGTATTTGGGAGATTCTATTTGGGATATTGTAATTGTATGATTGCGATTGTATGATTGCGATTGTATGATTGTGATTGTATGATTGTGTATGTATGATTGTGATTGTATGATTGTATTTGGGAGATTGTATTTGGGATATTGTAATTGTATGATTGCGATTGTATGATTGTGATTGTATGATTGTGATGTATGACTGTAATTGTATGATTATGATTGTATGATTGTGATTGTATGATTGTGATGGTATGATTGTGATTGTATGATTGCGATCGTATGATTGTGATTGTATGATTATGATTGTATGATTGTGATTGTATGATTGTGATTGTATGATTGTGATTGTATGATTGTGATTGTATGATTGTGATTGTATGATTGTGATTGTATGATTGTGATAGTATGATTGTGATTGTATGATTGTGATTGTATGACTGTGATTGTATGATTGTGATTGTATGATTGTGATTGTATGATTGTGAAAGTATGATTGTGATGGTATGATTGTGATTGTATGATTGTGATTGTATGATTGTGATTGTATGAGTGTGATTTTCTGATTGTGGTTGTGCGATTGTGATTGTACGATTGTGATTATACGATTGTTATTGAATGATTGTGATTGTATGATTCTGATTGTATGATTGTGATTGTATGATTGTGATTGTATGATTGTATCTGGGAGATTGTATTTGGGAGATTGTATTTGGGAGATTGTAATTGTATGATTGCGATTGTATGATTGTGATTATATGATTGCGATTGTATGATTGTGATTGTCTGATTGTGATGTATGATTGTAATTGTATGATTATGATTGTATGATTGTGATTGTATGATTGTGATTGTATGATTGTATTTGGGTGATTGTATTTGGGAGATTGTGTTTGGGAGATTGTAATTGTATGATTGCGATTGTATGATTGTGATTGTATGATTGCGATTGTGTGAATGCGATTGTATGATTGTGATTGTATGATTGTGATTGTATGATTGTGATTGTATGATTGTGATTGTATGATTGTGATTGTATGATTGTGATTGTATGATTGTATTTGGGAGATTCTATTTGGGATATTGTAATTGTATGATTGCGATTGTATGATTGCGATTGTATGATTGTGATTGTATGATTGTGTATGTATGATTGTGATTGTATGATTGTATTTGGGAGATTGTATTTGGGATATTGTAATTGTATGATTGCGATTGTATGATTGTGATTGTATGATTGTGATGTATGACTGTAATTGTATGATTATGATTGTATGATTGTGATTGTATGATTGTGATGGTATGATTGTGATTGTATGATTGCGATCGTATGATTGTGATTGTATGATTATGATTGTATGATTGTGATTGTATGATTGTGATTGTATGATTGTGATTGTATGATTGTGATTGTATGATTGTGATTGTATGATTGTGATTGTATGATTGTGATAGTATGATTGTGATTGTATGATTGTGATTGTATGACTGTGATTGTATGATTGTGATTGTATGATTGTGATTGTATGATTGTGAAAGTATGATTGTGATGGTATGATTGTGATTGTATGATTGTGATTGTATGATTGTGATTGTATGAGTGTGATTTTCTGATTGTGGTTGTGCGATTGTGATTGTACGATTGTGATTATACGATTGTTATTGAATGATTGTGATTGTATGATTCTGATTGTATGATTGTGATTGTATGATTGTGATTGTATGATTGTATCTGGGAGATTGTATTTGGGAGATTGTATTTGGGAGATTGTAATTGTATGATTGCGATTGTATGATTGTGATTATATGATTGCGATTGTATGATTGTGATTGTCTGATTGTGATGTATGATTGTAATTGTATGATTATGATTGTATGATTGTGATTGTATGATTGTGATTGTATGATTGTATTTGGGTGATTGTATTTGGGAGATTGTGTTTGGGAGATTGTAATTGTATGATTGCGATTGTATGATTGTGATTGTATGATTGCGATTGTGTGAATGCGATTGTATGATTGTGATTGTATGATTGTGATTGTATGATTGTGATTGTATGATTGTGATTGTATGATTGTGATTGTATGATTGTGATTGTATGATTGTGATTGTATGATTGCGATTGTATGATTGTGATTGCATGATTGTGATTGTATGATTGTGATTGCATGATTTTGATTGTATGATTGTAATTGTATGATTGCGATTGTATGAATGCGATTGTATGATTCTGATTGTATGATTGTGATTGTATGATTGTGATTGTATGATTGTGATTGTATGATTGCGATTGTATGATTATAATTGTATGATTGTGATTGCATGATTGTGATTGTATGATTGTGATTGCATGATTTTGAATGTATGATTGTGATTGTATGATTGTGATTGTATGTTTGTGATTGTATGATTGTGATTGTATGATTGTGATAGTATGATTGTGATTGTATGATTGTGATTGTATGATTGTGATTGTATGATTGTGATTGTATGATTGTGATTGTATGATTGTGATTGTATGATTGTATTTGGGAGATTGTATTTGGGAGATTGTATTTGGGAGATTGTATTTGGGAGATTGTAATTGTATGATTGCGATTGTATGATTGTGATTGTATGATTGCGATTGTATGATTGTGATTGTATGATTGTGATGTATGATTGTAATTGTATGATTTTGATTGTATGATTGTAATTGTATGATTGCGATTGTATGAATGCGATTGTATGATTCTGATTGTATGATTGTGATTGTATGATTGTGATTGTATGATTGTGATTGTATGATTGTGATTGTATGATTGCGATTGTATGATTATAATTGTATGATTGTGATTGCATGATTGTGATTGTATGATTGTGATTGCATGATTTTGAATGTATGATTGTGATTGTATGATTGTGATTGTATGTTTGTGATTGTATGATTGTGATTGTATGATTGTGATAGTATGATTGTGATTGTATGATTGTGATTGTATGATTGTGATTGTATGATTGTGATTGTATGATTGTATTTGGGAGATTGTATTTGGGAGATTGTAATTGTATGATTGCGATTGTATGATTGTGATTGTATGATTGCGATTGTATGATTGTGATTGTATGATTCTGATGTATGATTGTAATTGTATGATTATGATTGTATGATTGTGATTGTATGATTGTGATTGTATGATTGTGATTGTATGATTGTGATTGTATGATTGTATTTGGGAGATTGTAGTTGGGAGATTGTATTTGGGAGATTGTAATTGTATGATTGCGATTGTATGATTGTGATTGTATGATTGTGATTGTATGATTGTGACTGTATGATTGTGATTCTATGATTGTGATAGTATGATTTTGATTGTATGATTGTGATGTATGATTGTAATTGTATGATTATGATTGTATGATTGTGATTGTGTGATTGTGATTGTATGATTGTATTTGGGAGATTGTATTTGGGATATGGTAATTGTATGATTGCGATTGTATGATTGTGATTGTATGATTGTGATTGTATGATTGTATTTGGGAGATTCTATTTGGGATATTGTAATTGTATGATTGCGATTGTATGATTGCGATTGTATGATTGTGATTGTATGATTGTGTATGTATGATTGTGATTGTATGATTGTATTTGGGAGATTGTATTTGGGATATTGTAATTGTATGATTGCGATTGTATGATTGTGATTGTATGATTGTGATGTATGACTGTAATTGTATGATTATGATTGTATGATTGTGATTGTATGATTGTGATGGTATGATTGTGATTGTATGATTGCGATCGTATGATTGTGATTGTATGATTATGATTGTATGATTGTGATTGTATGATTGTGATTGTATGATTGTGATTGTATGATTGTGATTGTATGATTGTGATTGTATGATTGTGATTGTATGATTGTGATAGTATGATTGTGATTGTATGATTGTGATTGTATGACTGTGATTGTATGATTGTGATTGTATGATTGTGATTGTATGATTGTGAAAGTATGATTGTGATGGTATGATTGTGATTGTATGATTGTGATTGTATGATTGTGATTGTATGAGTGTGATTTTCTGATTGTGGTTGTGCGATTGTGATTGTACGATTGTGATTATACGATTGTTATTGAATGATTGTGATTGTATGATTCTGATTGTATGATTGTGATTGTATGATTGTGATTGTATGATTGTATCTGGGAGATTGTATTTGGGAGATTGTATTTGGGAGATTGTAATTGTATGATTGCGATTGTATGATTGTGATTATATGATTGCGATTGTATGATTGTGATTGTCTGATTGTGATGTATGATTGTAATTGTATGATTATGATTGTATGATTGTGATTGTATGATTGTGATTGTATGATTGTATTTGGGTGATTGTATTTGGGAGATTGTGTTTGGGAGATTGTAATTGTATGATTGCGATTGTATGATTGTGATTGTATGATTGCGATTGTGTGAATGCGATTGTATGATTGTGATTGTATGATTGTGATTGTATGATTGTGATTGTATGATTGTGATTGTATGATTGTGATTGTATGATTGTGATTGTATGATTGTGATTGTATGATTGTGATTGTATGATTGTATTTGGGAGATTGTATTTGAGATATTGTAATTGTATGATTGCGATTGTATGATTGTGATTGTATGATTGTGATTGTATGATTGTGAAAGCATGATTGTGATTGTATGATTGTGATTGTATGATTGTGATTGTATGATTGTGATTGTATGATTGTGATTGTATGATTGTGATTGTATGATTGTGATTGTATGATTGTGATTGTATGATTGTGATTGTATGATTGTGATTGTATGATTGTGATTGTATGATTGTGATTGTATGATTGTGATTGTATGATTGTGATTGTATGATTGTGATTGTATGATTGTGATTGTATGATTGTGATTGTATGATTGTATTTGGGATATTGTAATTGTATGATTGCGATTGTATGATTGTGATTGTATGATCGTGATTGTATGATTGTGATAGTATGATTGTGAAAGTATGATTGTGATTGTATGATTGTGATTGTATGATTGTGATTGTATGATTGTGATTGTATGATTGTGATTGTATGATTGTGATTGTATGATTGTGATCGTCTGATTGTGGTTGTGCGATTGTGATTGTACGATTGTGATTGTACGATTGTGATTGTACGATTGTGATAGTATGATTGTGATTGTATGATTGTGATTGTATGATTGTGATTGTTTGATTGTACTTGGGAGATTGTATTTGGGAGATTGTAATTGTATGATTGCGATTGTATGATTGTGATTGTATGATTGCGATTGTATGATTGTGATTGTATGATTGTGATGTATGACTGTAATTGTATGATTATGATTGCATGATTGTGATTGTATGATTGTGATTGTATGATTGTGATTGTATGATTGCGATTGTATGAAAGCGATTGTATGTTTGTGATTGCATAATTGTGATTGTATGATTGTGATTGTATGATTGTGATTGTATGATTGTGATTGTCTGTTTGTGGTTGTATGATTGTGATTGTATGATTGAGATTGTATGATTGTGATTGTATGATTGCGATTGTATAATTGCGATTGTATGATTGTGATTTTATGATTGTGATTGTATGATTGTGATTGTATGATTGTGATTGTATGATTGTGATTGTATGATTGTGATTGTATGATTGTGAAAGTATGATTGTGATTGTATGATTATGTTTGTATGATTGTGATTGTATGATTGTGATTGTATGATTGTATTTGGGAGATTGTATTTGGGAGATTGTAATTGTATGATTGCGATTGTATGATTCTGGTTGTGCGATTGTGATTGTACGATTGTGATTGTACGATTGTGATTGTACGATTGTGATAGTATGATTGTGATTGTATGATTGTGATTGTATGATTGTGATTGTATGATTGTGATTGTTTGATTGTATTTGGGAGATTGTATTTGGGAGATTGTACTTGGGAGATTGTAATTGTATGATTGCGATTGTATGATTGTGATTGTATGATTGCGATTGTACGATTGTGATTGTATGATTGTGATGTATGACTGTAATTGCATGATTATGATTGCATGATTGTGATTGTATGATTGAGATTGTATGATTGTGATTGTATGCTTGCGATTGTATGATTGCGATTGTATGATTGTGATTGTATGATTGTGTATGTATGATTGTGATTGTATGATTGTATTTGGGAGATTGTATTTGGGATATTGTAATTGTATGATTGCGATTGTATGATTGTGATTGTATGATTGTGATGTATGATTGTAATTGTATGATTATGATTGTATGATTGTGATTGTATGATTGTGATGGTATGATTGTGATTGTATGATTGCGATCGTATGATTGTGATTGTATGATTATGATCGTCTGATTGTGGTTGTGCGATTGTGATTGTACGATTGTGATTGTACGATTGTGATTGTACGATTGTGATAGTATGATTGTGATTGTATGATTGTGATTGTATGATTGTGATTGTTTGATTGTACTTGGGAGATTGTATTTGGGAGATTGTAATTGTATGATTGCGATTGTATGATTGTGATTGTATGATTGCGATTGTATGATTGTGATTGTATGATTGTGATGTATGACTGTAATTGTATGATTATGATTGCATGATTGTGATTGTATGATTGTGATTGTATGATTGTGATTGTATGATTGCGATGGTATGAAAGCGATTGTATGTTTGTGATTGCATAATTGTGATTGTATGATTGTGATTGTATGATTGTGATTGTCTGTTTGTGGTTGTATGATTGTGATTGTATGATTGAGATTGTATGATTGTGATTGTATGATTGCGATTGTATAATTGCGATTGTATGATTGTGATTGTATGATTGTGATTGTATGATTGTGATTGTATGATTGTGATTGTATGATTGTGATTGTATGATTGTGATTGTATGATTGTGAAAGTATGATTGTGATTGTATGATTATGTTTGTATGATTGTGATTGTATGACTGTGATTGTATGATTGTATTTGGGAGATTGTATTTGGGAGATTGTAATTGTATGATTGCGATTGTATGATTGTGGTTGTGCGATTGTGATTGTACGATTGTGATTGTACGATTGTGATAGTATGATTGTGATTGTATGATTGTGATTGTATGATTGTGATTGTATGATTGTGATTGTTTGATTGTATTTGGGAGATTGTATTTGGGAGATTGTACTTGGGAGATTGTAATTGTATGATTGCGATTGTATGATTGTGATTGTATGATTGCGATTGTATGATTGTGATTGTATGATTGTGATGTATGACTGTAATTGTATGATTATGATTGCATGATTGTGATTGTATGATTGAGATTGTATGATTGTGATTGTATGCTTGCGATTGTATGATTGCGATTGTATGATTGTGATTGTATGATTGTGTATGTATGATTGTGATTGTATGATTGTATTTGGGAGATTGTATTTGGGATATTGTAATTGTATGATTGCGATTGTATGATTGTGATTGTATGATTGTGATGTATGATTGTAATTGTATGATTATGGTTGTATGATTGTGATTGTATGATTGTGATGGTATGATTGTGATTGTATGATTGCGATCGTATGATTGTGATTGTATGATTATGATTGTATGATTGTGATTGTGCGATTGCGATTGTATGATTGTGATTGTATGATTAAGTTTGTATTTTTGTGATTTTATGATTGTGATTGTATGATTGTGATTGTATGATTGTGATTGTATGATTGCGATTGTATGAAAGCGATTGTATGTTTGTGATTGCATAATTGTGATTGTATGATTGTGATTGTATGATTGTGATTGTCTGTTTGTGGTTGTATGATTGTGATTGTATGATTGAATTGTATGATTGTGATTGTATGATTGCGATTGTATAATTGCGATTGTATGATTGTGATTGTATGATTGTGATTGTATGATTGTGATTGTATGATTGTGATTGTATGATTGTGATAGTATGATTGTGATTGTATGATTGTGATTGTATGACTGTGATTGTATGATTGTGATTGTATGATTGTGATTGTATGATTGTGAATGTATGATTGTGATGGTATGATTGTGATTGTATGATTGTGATTGTATGATTGTGATTGTATGATTGAGATTGTATGATTGTGATTGCATGCTTGCGATTGTTTGAATGTGATTGTATGATTGTGATTGTATGATTGTGATTGTACGATTGTGATTGTATGATTGTGATTGTATGATTGTGATTGTATGATTGTGATTGTATGATTGTGATTGTATGATTGTGATTGTATGATTGTGATTGTATGATTGTGAATGTATGATTGTGATTGTATGATTGAGATTGTATGATTGTGATTGCATGCTTGCGATTGTATGAATGTGATTGTATGATTGTGATTGTATGATTGTGATTGTACGATTGTGATTGTATGATTGTGATTGTATGATTGTGATTGTATGATTGTGATTGTATGATTGTGATTGTATGATTGTGATTGTATGATTGTGATTGTATGATTGTGAATGTACGGTTGTGATTGTACGATTGTGATTGTACGATTGTGATTGTACGATTGTGATAGTATGATTGTGATTGTATGACTGTGATTGTATGACTGTGATTGTATGACTGTGATTGTATGATTGTGATTGTATGATTGTGAAAGTATGATTGTGATTGTATGATTGTGATTGTATGATTGTGATTGTATGATTGTGATTGTATGATTGTGATTGTATGATTGTGATTGTATGATTGTGATTGTATGATTGTGATTGTATGATTGTGATTGTATGATTGTGATTGTATGATTGTGATTGTATGATTGTATTTGGGATATTGTAATTGTATGATTGCGATTGTATGATTGTGATTGTATGATTGTGATAGTATGATTGTGAAAGTATGATTGTGATTGTATGATTGTGATTGTATGATTGTGAAAGTATGATTGTGATTGTATGATTGTATTTGGGTGATTGTATTTGGGAGATTGTATTTGGGAGATTGTAATTGTATGATTGCGATTGTATGATTGTGATTGTATGATTGCGATTGTATGATTGTGATTGTATGATTGTGATGTATGACTGTAATTGTATGATTATGATTGCATGATTGTGATTGTATGATTGAGAATGTATGATTGTGATTGAATGCTTGCGATTGTATGATTGTGATTGTATGATTGTGATTGTATGATTGTGATTGTATGATTGTGATTGTATGATTATGATTGTATGATTGTGATTGTATGATTGTGAAAGTATGATTGTGATGGTATGATTGTGATTGTATGATTGTGATTGTATGATTGTGATTGTATGAGTGTGATTGTCTGATTGTGGTTGTGCGATTGTGATTGTACGATTGTGATTGTACGATTGTTATTGAATGATTGTGATTGTATGATTCTGATTGTATGATTGTGATTGCATGATTGTGATTGTATGATTGTGATTGCATGATTTTGAATGTATGATTGCGATTGTATGATTGTGGTTGTATGACTGTGATTGTATGATTGTGATTGTATGATTGTGATTGTATGATTGTGATAGTATGATTGTGATTGTATGATTGTGATTGTATGATTGTGATTGTATGATTGTGATTGTATGATTGTGATTGTATGATTGTATTTGGGAGATTGTATTTGGGAGATTGTATTTGGGAGATTGTAATTGTATGATTGCGATTGTATGATTGTGATTGTATGATTGCGATTGTATGATTGTGATTGTATGATTGTGATGTATGATTGTAATTGTATGATTATGATTGTATGATTGTGATTGTATGATTGTGATTGTATGATTGTATCTGGGAGATTGTATTTGGGAGATTGTATTTGGGAGATTGTAATTGTATGATTGCGATTGTATGATTGTGATTGTATGATTGCGATTGTATGATTGTGATTGTATGATTGTGATGTATGATTGGAATTGTATGAGTATGATTGTATGATTGTGATTGTATGATTGTGATGGTATGATTGTGATTGTATGATTGCGATCGTATGATTGTGATTGCATGATTATGATTGTATGATTGTGATTGTATGATTGCGATTGTATGATTGTGATTGTATGGTTATGATTGTATTTTTGTGATTGTATGATTGTGATTGTACGATTGTGATTGTATGATTGTGATTGCATGATTATGATTGTATGATTGTGATTGCATGATTGTGATTGTATGATTGTGATTGCATGATTTTGAATGTATGATTGTGATTGTATGATTGCGATTGTATGATTGTGATTGTATGATTGCGATTGTATGATTGTGATTGTATGATTGTGATGTATGACTGTAATTGTATGATTATGATTGCATGATTGTGATTGTATGATTGAGATTGTATGATTGTGATTGTATGCTTGCGATTGTATGATTGCGATTGTATGATTGTGATTGTATGATTGTGTATGTATGATTGTGATTGTATGATTGTATTTGGGAGATTGTATTTGGGATATTGTAATTGTATGATTGCGATTGTATGATTGTGATTGTATGATTGTGATGTATGATTGTAATTGTATGATTATGGTTGTATGATTGTGATTGTATGATTGTGATGGTATGATTGTGATTGTATGATTGCGATCGTATGATTGTGATTGTATGATTATGATTGTATGATTGTGATTGTGCGATTGCGATTGTATGATTGTGATTGTATGATTAAGTTTGTATTTTTGTGATTTTATGATTGTGATTGTATGATTGTGATTGTATGATTGTGATTGTATGATTGCGATTGTATGAAAGCGATTGTATGTTTGTGATTGCATAATTGTGATTGTATGATTGTGATTGTATGATTGTGATTGTCTGTTTGTGGTTGTATGATTGTGATTGTATGATTGAATTGTATGATTGTGATTGTATGATTGCGATTGTATAATTGCGATTGTATGATTGTGATTGTATGATTGTGATTGTATGATTGTGATTGTATGATTGTGATTGTATGATTGTGATAGTATGATTGTGATTGTATGATTGTGATTGTATGACTGTGATTGTATGATTGTGATTGTATGATTGTGATTGTATGATTGTGAATGTATGATTGTGATGGTATGATTGTGATTGTATGATTGTGATTGTATGATTGTGATTGTATGAGTGTGACTGTCTGATTGTGGTTGTGCGATTGTGATTGTACGATTGTGATTGTACGATTGTTATTGAATGATTGTGATTGTATGATTCTGATTGTATGATTGTGATTGCATGATTGTGATTGTATGATTGTATCTGGGAGATTGTATTTGGGAGATTGTATTTGGGAGATTGTAATTGTATGATTGCGATTGTATGATTGTGATTATATGATTGCGATTGTATGATTGTGATTGTCTGATTGTGATGTATGATTGTAATTGTATGATTATGATTGTATGATTGTGATTGTATGATTGTGATTGTATGATTGTATTTGGGTGATTGTATTTGGGAGATTGTATTTGGGAGATTGTAATTGTATGATTGCGATTGTATGATTGTGATTGTATGATTGCGATTGTATGAATGCGATTGTATGATTGTGATTGTATGATTGTGATTGTATGATAGTGATTGTATGATTGTGATTGTATGATTGTGATTGTATGATTGTATTTGGGAGATTGTATTTGGGATATTGTAATTGTATGATTGCGATTGTATGATTGTGATTGTATGATTGTGATGTATGATTGTAATTGTATGATTATGATTGTATGATTGTGATTGTATGATTGAGATTGTATGATTGTGATTGCATGCTTGCGATTGTATGAATGTGATTGTATGATTGTGATTGTATGATTGTGATTGTACGATTGTGATTGTATGATTGTGATTGTATGATTGTGATTGTATGATTGTGATTGTATGATTGTGATTGTATGATTGTGATTGTATGATTGTGATTGTATGATTGTGAATGTACGGTTGTGATTGTACGATTGTGATTGTACGATTGTGATTGTACGATTGTGATAGTATGATTGTGATTGTATGACTGTGATTGTATGACTGTGATTGTATGACTGTGATTGTATGATTGTGATTGTATGATTGTGAAAGTATGATTGTGATTGTATGATTGTGATTGTATGATTGTGATTGTATGATTGTGATTGTATGATTGTGATTGTATGATTGTGATTGTATGATTGTGATTGTATGATTGTGATTGTATGATTGTGATTGTATGATTGTGATTGTATGATTGTGATTGTATGATTGTATTTGGGATATTGTAATTGTATGATTGCGATTGTATGATTGTGATTGTATGATTGTGATAGTATGATTGTGAAAGTATGATTGTGATTGTATGATTGTGATTGTATGATTGTGAAAGTATGATTGTGATTGTATGATTGTATTTGGGTGATTGTATTTGGGAGATTGTATTTGGGAGATTGTAATTGTATGATTGCGATTGTATGATTGTGATTGTATGATTGCGATTGTATGATTGTGATTGTATGATTGTGATGTATGACTGTAATTGTATGATTATGATTGCATGATTGTGATTGTATGATTGAGAATGTATGATTGTGATTGAATGCTTGCGATTGTATGATTGTGATTGTATGATTGTGATTGTATGATTGTGATTGTATGATTGTGATTGTATGATTATGATTGTATGATTGTGATTGTATGATTGTGAAAGTATGATTGTGATGGTATGATTGTGATTGTATGATTGTGATTGTATGATTGTGATTGTATGAGTGTGATTGTCTGATTGTGGTTGTGCGATTGTGATTGTACGATTGTGATTGTACGATTGTTATTGAATGATTGTGATTGTATGATTCTGATTGTATGATTGTGATTGCATGATTGTGATTGTATGATTGTGATTGCATGATTTTGAATGTATGATTGCGATTGTATGATTGTGGTTGTATGATTGTGATTGTATGATTGTGATTGTATGATTGTGATTGTATGATTGTGATAGTATGATTGTGATTGTATGATTGTGATTGTATGATTGTGATTGTATGATTGTGATTGTATGATTGTGATTGTATGATTGTATTTGGGAGATTGTATTTGGGAGATTGTATTTGGGAGATTGTAATTGTATGATTGCGATTGTATGATTGTGATTGTATGATTGCGATTGTATGATTGTGATTGTATGATTGTGATGTATGATTGTAATTGTATGATTATGATTGTATGATTGTGATTGTATGATTGTGATTGTATGATTGTATCTGGGAGATTGTATTTGGGAGATTGTATTTGGGAGATTGTAATTGTATGATTGCGATTGTATGATTGTGATTGTATGATTGCGATTGTATGATTGTGATTGTATGATTGTGATGTATGATTGTAATTGTATGAGTATGATTGTATGATTGTGATTGTATGATTGTGATGGTATGATTGTGATTGTATGATTGCGATCGTATGATTGTGATTGCATGATTATGATTGTATGATTGTGATTGTATGATTGCGATTGTATGATTGTGATTGTATGGTTATGATTGTATTTTTGTGATTGTATGATTGTGATTGTACGATTGTGATTGTATGATTGTGATTGCATGATTATGATTGTATGATTGTGATTGCATGATTGTGATTGTATGATTGTGATTGCATGATTTTGAATGTATGATTGTGATTGTATGATTGTGATTGTATGATTGTGATTGTATGATTGTGATTGTCTGATTGTGGTTGTGCGATTGTGATTGTACGATTGTGATCGTACGATTGTGATAGTATGATTGTGATTGTATGATTGTGATTGTATGATTGTGATTGTATGATTGTGATTGTATGATTGTGATTGTTTGATTGTATTTGGGAGATTGTATTTGGGAGATTGTATTTGGGAGATTGTATTTGGGAGATTGTAATTGTATGATTGCGATTGTATGATTGTGATTGTATGATTGTGATTGTATGATTGTGAGTGTATGATTGTGATTGTATGAATATGATTGTATGATTGTGGTTGTATGATTGTGATTGTATGATTGTGATTGTATGATTGTGATTGTATGATTGTGATTGTATGATTGTGATAGTATGATTGTGATTGTATGATTGTGATTGTATGATTGTGATTGTATGATTGTATTTGGGAGATTGTATTTGGGAGATTGTATTTGGGAGATTATAATTGTATGATTGCGATTGTATGATTGTGATTGTATGATTGCGATTGTATGATTGTGATTGTATGATTGTGATGTATGATTGTAATTGTATGATTATGATTGTATGATTGTGATTGTATGATTGTGATTGTATGATTGTATCTGGGAGATTGTATTTGGGAGATTGTATTTGGGAGATTGTAATTGTATGATTGCGATTGTATGATTGTGATTGTATGATTGCGATTGTATGATTGCGATTGTATGATTGTGATTGTATGATTGTGATGTATGATTGTAATTGTATGAGTATGATTGTATGATTGTGATTGTATGATTGTGATGGTATGATTGTGATTGTATGATTGCGATCGTATGATTGTGATTGCATGATTATGATTGTATGATTGTGATTGTATGATTGCGATTGTATGATTGTGATTGTATGATTATGATTGTATTTTTGTGATTGTATGATTGTGATTGTATGATTGTGATTGTATGATTGTGATTGTATGATTGTGATTGTATGATTGTGATTGTATGATTGTGATTGTATGATTGTGATTGTATGATTGTGATTGTATGATTGTGATTGTCTGATTGTGGTTGTACGATTGTGATTGTACGATTGTGATTGTACGATTGTGATTGTATGATTGTGATTGCATGATTATGATTGTATGATTGTGATTGCATGATTGTGATTGTATGATTGTGATTGCATGATTTTGAATGTATGATTGTAATTGTATGATTGCGATTGTATGAATGCGATTGTATGATTCTGATTGTATGATTGTGATTGTATGATTGTGATTGTATGATTGCGATTGTATGATTGTGATTGTATGATTGTGATGTATGATTGTAATTGTATGATTATGATTGTATGATTGTGATAGTATGATTGTGATTGTATGATTGTGATGTATGATTGTAATTGTATGATTATGATTGTATGATTGTGATTGTGTGATTGTGATTGTATGATTGTATTTGGGAGATTGTATTTGGGATATTGTAATTGTATGATTGCGATTGTATGATTGTGATTGTATGATTGTGATTGTATGATTGTGATTGTATGATTGTGATTGTATGATTGTGATTGTATGATTGTGATTGTATGATTGTGATTGTATGATTGTGATAGTATGATTGTGATTGTATGATTGTGATTGTATGACTGTGATTGTATGATTGTGATTGTATGATTGTGATTTTATGATTGTGAAAGTATGATTGTGATGGTATGATTGTGATTGTATGATTGTGATTGTATGATTGTGATTGTATGAGTGTGATTGTCTGATTGTGGTTGTGCGATTGTGATTGTACGATTGTGATTATACGATTGTTATTGAATGATTGTGATTGTATGATTCTGATTGTATGATTGTGATTGCATGATTGTGATTGTATGATTGTATCTGGGAGATTGTATTTGGGAGATTGTAATTGTATGATTGCGATTGTATGATTGTGATTATATGATTGCGATTGTATGATTGTGATTGTCTGATTGTGATGTATGATTGTAATTGTATGATTATGATTGTATGATTGTGATTGTATGATTGTGATTGTATGATTGTATTTGGGTGATTGTATTTGGGAGATTGTATTTGGGAGATTGTAATTGTATGATTGCGATTGTATGATTGTGATTGTATGATTGCGATTGTATGAATGCGATTGTATGATTGTGATTGTATGATTGTGATTGTATGATTGTGATTGTATGATTGTGATTGTATGATTGTGATTGTATGATTGTATTTGGGAGATTGTATTTGGGATATTGTAATTGTATGATTGCGATTGTATGATTGTGATTGTATGATTGTGATTGTATGATTGTGAAAGCATGATTGTGATTGTATGATTGTGATTGTATGATTCTGATTGTATGATTGTGATTGTATGATTGTGATTGTATGATTGTGATTGTATGATTGTGATTGTATGATTGTGATTGTATGATTGTGATTGTATGATTGTGATTGTATGATTGTGATTGTATGATTGTGGTCGTCTGATTGTGGTTGTGCGATTGTGATTGTATGATTGTGATTGTACGATTGTGATTGTACGATTGTGATAGTATGATTGTGATTGTATGATTGTGATTGTATGATTGTGATTGTTTGATTGTACTTGGGAGATTGTATTTGGGAGATTGTAATTGTATGATTGCGATTGTATGATTGTGATTGTATGATTGCGATTGTATGATTGTGATTGTATGATTGTGATGTATGACTGTAATTGTATGATTATGATTGCATGATTGTGATTGTATGATTGAGATTGTATGATTGTGATTGTATGCTTGCGATTGTATGATTGTGATTGTATGATTGTGATTGTATGATTGTGATTGTATGATTGTGATTGTATGATTATGATTGTATGATTGTGATTGTATGATTGTGATTGTATGATTGTGATTGTATGATTGTGATAGTATGATTGTGATTGTATGATTGTGATTGTATGACTGTGATTGTATGATTGTGATTGTATGATTGCGATTGTATGATTGTGAAAGTATGATTGTGATGGTATGATTGTGATTTTATGATTGTGATTGTATGATTGTGATTGTATGAGTGTGATTGTCTGATTGTGGTTGTGCGATTGTGATTGTACGATTGTGATTGTACGATTGTTATTGAATGATTGTGATTGTATGATTCTGATTGTGTGATTGTGATTGCATGATTGTGATTGTATGATTGTGATTGCATGATTTTGAATGTATGATTGCGATTGTATGATTGTGGTTGTATGATTGTGATTGTATGATTGTGATTGTATGATTGTGATTGTATGATTGTGATGGTATGATTGTGATTCTATGATTGTGATTGTATGACAGTGATTGTATGATTGTGATTGTATGATTGTGATTGTATGATTGTGATTGTATGATTGCATTTGGGAGATTGTATTTGGGAGAGTGTATTTGGGAGATTGTAATTGTATGATTGCGATTGTATGATTGTGATTGTATGATTGCGATTGTATGATTGTGATTGTATGATTGTGATGTATGATTGTAATTCTATGATTATGATTGTATGATTGTGATTGTATGACTGTGATTGTATGATTGTATCTGGGAGATTGTATCTGGGAGATTGTATTTGGGATATTGTAATTGTATGATTGCGATTGTATGATTGTGATTGTATGATTGTGATTGTATGATTGTGATTGTATGATTGTGATTGTATGATTGTGATTGTACGATTGTGATTGTACGATTGTGATAGTATGATTGTGATTGTATGATTGTGATTGTATGATTGTGATTGTATGATTGTGATTGTTTGATTGTATTTGGGAGATTGTATTTGGGAGATTGTATTTGGGAGATTGTAATTGTATGATTGCGATTGTATGATTGTGATTGTATGATTGCGATTGTATGATTGTGATTGTATGATTGTGATGTATGACTGTAATTGTATGATTATGATTGTATGATTGTGATTGTATGATTGAGATTGTATGATTGTGATTGTATGCTTGCGATTGTATGATTGTGATTGTATGATTGTGATTGTATGATTGTGATTGTATGATTGTGATTGTATGAGTGTGATTGTCTGATTGTGGTTGTGCGATTGTGATTGTACGATTGTGATTGTACGATTGTGATTGTACGATTGTTATTGAATGATTGTGATTGTATGATTCTGATTGTATGATTGTGATTGCATGATTGTGATTGTATGATTGTGATTGCATTATTTTGAATGTATGATTGCGATTTTATGATTGTGGTTGTATGATTGTGATTGTATGATTGTGATTGTATGATTGTGATTGTTTGATTGTATTTGGGAGATTGTATTTGGGAGATTGTAATTGTATGATTGCGATTGTATGATTGTGATTGTATGATTGCGATTGTATGATTGTGATTGTATGATTGTGATGTATGACTGTAATTGTATGATTGTGATTGTATGATTGTGATTGTATGATTGTGATTGTATGATTGTGAAAGTATGATTGTGATTGTATGAATATGATTGTATGATTGTGGTTGTATGATTGTGATTGTATGATTGTGATTGTATGATTGTGATTGTATGATTGTGATTGTATGATTGTGATAGTATGATTGTGATTGTATGATTGTGATTGTATGATTGTGATTGTATGATTGTATTTGGGAGATTGTATTTGGGAGATTGTATTTGGGAGATTGTAATTGTATGATTGCGATTGTATGATTGTGATTGTATGATTGCGATTGTATGATTGTGATTGTATGATTGTGATGTATGATTGTAATTGTATGAGTATGATTGTAATTGTATGAGTATGATTGTATGATTGTGATTGTATGATTGTGATGGTATGATTGTGATTGTATGATTGCGATCGTATGATTGTGATTGCATGATTATGATTGTATGATTGTGATTGTATGATTGCGATTGTATGATTGTGATTGTATGATTATGATTGTATTTTTGTGATTGTATGATTGTGATTGTATGATTGTGATTGTATGATTGTGATTGTATGATTGTGATTGTATGATTGTGATTGTATGATTGTGATTGTCTGATTGTGGTTGTACGATTGTGATTGTACGATTGTGATTGTACGATTGTGATTGTATGATTGTGATTGCATGATTATGATTGTATGATTGTGATTGCATGATTGTGATTGTATGATTGTGATTGCATGATTTTGAATGTATGATTGTAATTGTATGATTGCGATTGTATGAATGCGATTGTATGATTCTGATTGTATGATTGTGATTGTATGATTGTGATTGTATGATTGCGATTGTATGATTGTGATTGTATGATTGTGATTGTATGAGTGTGATTGTGTGATTGTGGTTGTGCGATTGAGATTGTACGATTGTGATTGTACAATTGTGATTGAATGATTGTGATTGTATGATTATAATTGTATGATTGTGATTGCATGATTGTGATTGTATGATTGTGATTGCATGATTTTGAATGTATGATTGTGATTGTATGATTGTGATTGTATGTTTGTGATTGTATGATTGTGATTGTATGATTGGGATAGTATGATTGTGATTGTATGATTGTGATTGTATGATTGTGATTGTATGATTGTGATTGTATGATTGTGATTGTATGATTGTGATTGTATGATTGTATTTGGGAGATTGTATTTGGGAGATTGTATTTGGGAGATTGTAATTGTATGATTGCGATTGTATGATTGTGATTGTATGATTGCGATTGTATGATTGTGATTGTATGATTGTGATGTATGATTGTAATTTATGATTATGATTGTATGATTGTGATTGTATGATTGTGATTGTATGATTGTGATTGTATGATTGTATTTGGGAGATTGTAGTTGGGAGATTGTATTTGGGAGATTGTAATTGTATGATTGCGATTGTATGATTGTGATTGTATGATTGTGATTGTATGATTGTGACTGTATGATTGTGATTGTATGATTGTGATAGTATGATTGTGATTGTATGATTGTGATGTATGATTGTAATTGTATGATTATGATTGTATGATTGTGATTGTGTGATTGTGATTGTATGATTGTATTTGGGAGATTGTATTTGGGATATTGTAATTGTATGATTGCGATTGTATGATTGTGATTGTATGATTGTATTTGGGAGATTCTATTTGGGATATTGTAATTGTATGATTGCGATTGTATGATTGCGATTGTATGATTGTGATTGTATGATTGCGTATGTATGATTGTGATTGTATGATTGTATTTGGGAGATTGTATTTGGGATATTGTAATTGCATGATTGCGATTGTATGATTGTGATTGTATGATTGTGATGTATGACTGTAATTGTATGATTATGATTGTATGATTGTGATTGTATGATTGTGATGGTATGATTGTGATTGTATGATTGCGATCGTATGATTGTGATTGTATGATTATAATTGTATGATTGTGATTGTATGATTGTGACTGTATGATTGTGATTGTATGATTGTGATTGTATGATTGTGATTGTATGATTGTGATTGTATGATTGTGATTGTATGATTGTGATAGTATGATTGTGATTGTATGATTGTGATTGTATGACTGTGATTGTATGATTGTGATTGTATGATTGTGATTGTATGATTGTGAAAGTATGATTGTGATGGTATGATTGTGATTGTATGATTGTGATTGTATGATTGTGATTGTATGAGTGTGATTGTCTGATTGTGGTTGTGCGATTGTGATTGTACGATTGTGATTATACGATTGTTATTGAATGATTGTGATTGTATGATTCTGATTGTATGATTGTGATTGCATGATTGTGATTGTATGATTGTATCTGGGAGATTGTATTTGGGAGATTGTATTTGGGAGATTGTAATTGTATGATTGCGATTGTATGATTGTGATTATATGATTGCGATTGTATGATTGTGATTGTCTGATTGTGATGTATGATTGTAATTGTATGATTATGATTGTATGATTGTGATTGTATGATTGTGATTGTATGATTGTATTTGGGTGATTGTATTTGGGAGATTGTATTTGGGAGATTGTAATTGTATGATTGCGATTGTATGACTGTGATTGTATGATTGCGATTGTATGAATGCGATTGTATGATTGTGATTGTATGATTGTGATTGTATGATTGTGATTGTATGATTGTGATTGTATGATTGTGATTGTATGATTGTGATTGTATGATTGTATTTGGGAGATTGTATTTGGGATATTGTAATTGTATGATTGCGATTGTATGATTGTGATTGTATGATTGTGATTGTATGATTGTGATTGTATGATTGTGATTGTATGATTGTGATTGTATGATTGTGAAAGCATGATTGTGATTGTATGATTGTGATTGTATGATTGTGATTGTATGATTGTGATTGTATGATTGTGATTGTATGATTGTGATTGTATGATTGTGATTGTATGATTGTGATTGTATGATTGTGATTGTATGATTGTGATTGTATGATTGTGATTGTATGATTGTATTTGGGATATTGTAATTGTATGATTGCGATTGTATGATTGTGATTGTATGATCGTGATTGTATGATTGTGATAGTATGATTGTGAAAGTATGATTGTGATCGTCTGATTGTGGTTGTGCGATTGTGATTGTACGATTGTGATTGTACGATTGTGATCGCACGATTGTGATAGTATGATTGTGATTGTATGATTGTGATTGTATGATTGTGGTTGTATGATTGTGATTGTATGATTCTGATTGTATGATTGTGATTGCATGATTGTGATTGTATGATTGTGATTGCATTATTTTGAATGTATGATTGCGATTTTATGATTGTGGTTGTATGATTGTGATTGTATGATTGTGATTGTATGATTGTGATTGTATGATTGTGATTGTTTGATTGTATTTGGGAGATTGTATTTGGGAGATTGTAATTGTATGATTGCGATTGTATGATTGTGATTGTATGATTGTGATTGTATGACTGTGATTGTATGATTGTGATTGTATGATTGTGAATGTATGATTATGATTGTATGATTGTGATTGTGTGATTGTGATTGTATGATTGTATTTGGGAGATTGTATTTGGGAGATTGTATTTGAGATATTCTAATTGTATGATTGCGATTGTATGATTGTGATTGTATGATTGTGATTGTATGATTATGATTGTATGATTGTGATTGTATGATTGTGATTGTATGATTGTGATTGTATGATTGTGATTGTATGATTGTGATTGTATGATTGTATTTGGGAGATTGTATTTGGGATATTGTAATTGTATGATTGCGATTGTATGATTGCGATTGTATGATTGTGATTGTATGATTGTGTATGTATGATTGTGATTGTATGATTGTATTTGGAAGATTGTATTTGGGATATTGCAATTGTATGATTGCGATTGTATGATTGTGATTGTATGATTGTGATTGTCTGTTTGTGGTTGTATGATTGTGATTGTATGATTGAGATTGTATGATTGTGATTGTATGATTGCGATTGTATAATTGCGATTGTATGATTGTGATTGTATGATTGTGATTGTATGATTGTGATTGTATGATTGTGATTGTATGATTGTGATTGTATGATTGTGATTGTATGATTGTGAAAGTATGATTATGATTGCATGATTGTGATTGTATGATTGAGATTGTATGATTGTGATTGTATGCTTGCGATTGTATGATTGTGATTGTATGATTGTGATTGTATGATTGTGATTGTATGATTGTGATTGTATGATTGTGATTGTATGATTGTGATTGTTTGATTGTATTTGGGAGATTGCATTTGGGAGATTGTACTTGGGAGATTGTAATTGTATGATTGCGATTGTATGATTGTGATTGTATGATTGCGATTGTATGATTGTGATTGTATGATTGTGATGTATGACTGTAATTGTATGATTATGATTGCATGATTGTGATTGTATGATTGAGATTGTATGATTGTGATTGTATGCTTGCGATTGTATGATTGTGATTGTATGATTGTGATTGTATGATTGTGATTGTATGATTGTGATTGTATGATTCTGATTGTATGATTGTGATTGTATGATTGTGATTGTATGATTGTGATTGTATGATTGTGATAGTATGATTGTGATTGTATGATTGTGATTGTATGACTGTGATTGTATGATTGTGATTGTATGATTGTGATTGTATGATTGTGAAAGTATGATTGTGATGGTATGATTGTGATTGTATGATTGTGATTGTATGATTGTGATTGTATGAGTGTGATTGTCTGATTGTGGTTGTGCGATTGTGATTGTACGATTGTGATTGTATGATTGTATTTGGGTGAATGTATTTGGGAGATTGTATTTGGGAGATTGTAATTGTATGATTGCGATTGTATGATTGTGATTATATGATTGCGATTGTATGATTGTGATTGTCTGATTGTTATGTATGATTGTAATTGTATGATTATGATTGTATGATTGTGATTGTATGATTGTGATTGTATGATTGTATTTGGGTGATTGTATTTGGGAGATTGTATTTGGGAGATTGTAATTGTATGATTGCGATTGTATGATTGTGATTGTATGATTGCGATTGTATGAATGCGATTGTATGATTGTGATTGTATGATTGTGATTGTATGATAGTGATTGTATGATTGTGATTGTATGATTGTGATTGTATGATTGTGATTGTATGATTGTGAAAGTATGATTGTGATTGTATGATTGTGATTGTATGATTGTGATTGTATGATTGTGATTGTATGATTGTGATTGTATGATTGTGATTGTATGATTGTGATTGTATGATTGTGATTGTATGACTGTGATTGTATGATTGTATTTGGGATATTGTAATTGTATGATTGCGATTGTATGATTGTGATTGTATGATTGTGATAGTATGATTGTGAAAGTATGATTGTGATTGTATGATTGTGATTGTATGATTGTGAAAGTATGATTGTGATTGTATGATTGTGATTGTATGATTGTGATTGTATGATTGTGATTCTCTGATTGTGGTTGTGCGATTGTGATTGTACGATTGTGATTGTACGATTGTGATTGTACGATTGTGATAGTATGATTGTGATTGTATGATTGTGATTGTATGATTGTGATAGTATGATTGTGATTGTATGATTGTGATTGTATGATTGTGATTGTATGATTGTGATTGTATGATTGTGATTGTATGATTGTGATTGTATGATTGTGATTGTTTGATTGTATTTGGGAGATTGTATTTGGGAGATTGTATTTGGGAGATTGTAATTGTATGATTGCGATTGTATGATTGTGATTGTATGATTGTGATTGTATGATTGTGATTGTATGATTGTGATTGTATGATTGTGATTGTATGATTGTGATTGTATGATTGTGAAAGTATGATTGTGATTGTATGAATATGATTGTATGATTGTGGTTGTATGATTGTGATTGTATGATTGTGATTGTATGATTGTGATTGTATGATTGTGATTGTATGATTGTGATAGTATGATTGTGATTGTATGATTGTGATTGTATGATTGTGATTGTATGATTGTATTTGGGAGATTGTATTTGGGAGATTATAATTGTATGATTGCGATTGTATGATTGTGATTGTATGATTGCGATTGTATGATTGTGATTGTATGATTGTGATGTATGATTGTAATTGTATGATTATGATTGTATGATTGTGATTGTATGATTGTGATTGTATGATTGTATCTGGGAGATTGTATTTGGGAGATTGTATTTGGGAGATTGTAATTGTATGATTGCGATTGTATGATTGTGATTGTATGATTGCGATTGTATGATTGTGATTGTATGATTGTGATGAATGATTGTAATTGTATGAGTATGATTGTATGATTGTGATTGTATGATTGTGATGGTATGATTGTGATTGTATGATTGCGATCGTATGATTGTGATTGCATGATTATGATTGTATGATTGTGATTGTATGATTGCGATTGTATGATTGTGATTGTATGATTATGATTGTATTTTTGTGATTGTATGATTGTGATTGTATGATTGTGATTGTATGATTGTGATTGTATGATTGTGATTGTATGATTGTGATTGTATGATTGTGATTGTATGATTGTGATTGTATGATTGTGATTGTATGATTGTGATTGTATGATTGTGATTGTCTGATTGTGGTTGTACGATTGTGATTGTACGATTGTGATTGTACGATTGTGATTGTATGATTGTGATTGCATGATTATGATTGTATGATTGTGATTGCATGATTGTGATTGTATGATTGTGATTGCATGATTTTGAATGTATGATTGTAATTGTATGATTGCGATTGTATGAATGCGATTGTATGATTCTGATTATATGATTGTGATTGTATGATTGTGATTGTATGATTGCGATTGTATGATTGTGATTGTATGATTGTGATTGTATGATTGTGATTGTATGAGTGTGATTGTGTGATTGTGGTTGTGCGACTGAGATTGTACGATTGTGATTGTACGATTGTGATTGAATGATTGTGATTGTATGATTATAATTGTATGATTGTGATTGCATGATTGTGATTGTATGATTGTGATTGCATGATTTTGAATGTATGATTGTGATTGTATGATTGTGATTGTATGTTTGTGATTGTATGATTGTGATTGTATGATTGTGATAGTATGATTGTGATTGTATGATTGTGATTGTATGATTGTGATTGTATGATTGTGATTGTATGATTGTGATTGTATGATTGTGATTGTATGATTGTATTTGGGAGATTGTATTTGGGAGATTGTATTTGGGAGATTGTAATTGTATGATTGCGATTGTATGATTGTGATTGTATGATTGCGATTGTATGATTGTGATTGTATGATTGTGATGTATGATTGTAATTGTATGATTATGATTGTATGATTGTGATTGTATGATTGTGATTGTATGATTGTATTTGGGAGATTGTAGTTGGGAGATTGTATTTGGGAGATTGTAATTGTATGATTGCGATTGTATGATTGTGATTGTATGATTGTGATTGTATGATTGTGACTGTATGATTGTGATTGTATGATTGTGATAGTATGATTGTGATTGTCTGATTGTTATGTATGATTGTAATTGTATGATTATGATTGTATGATTGTGATTGTATGATTGTGATTGTATGATTGTATTTGGGTGATTGTATTTGGGAGATTGTATTTGGGAGATTGTAATTGTATGATTGCGATTGTATGATTGTGATTGTATGATTGCGATTGTATGAATGCGATTGTATGATTGTGATTGTATGATTGTGATTGTATGATAGTGATTGTATGATTGTGATTGTATGATTGTGATTGTATGATTGTATTTGGGAGATTGTATTTGGGATATTGTAATTGTATGATTGCGATTGTATGATTGTGATTGTATGATTGTGATGTATGATTGTAATTGTATGATTATGATTGTATGATTGTGATTGTATGATTAAGATTGTATGATTGTGATTGCATGCTTGCGATTGTATGAATGTGATTGTATGATTGTGATTGTATGATTGTGATTGTACGATTGTGATTGTAGGATTGTGATTGTATGATTGTGATTGTATGATTGTGATTGTATGATTGTGATTGTATGATTGTGATTGTATGATTGTGATTGTATGATTGTGATTGTATGATTGTGATTGTATGATTGTGAATGTACGATTGTGATTGTACGATTGTGATTGTACGATTGTGATTGTACGATTGTGATAGTATGATTGTGATTGTATGATTGTGATTGTATGATTGTGATTGTATGATTGTGATTGTTTGATTGTATTTGGGAGATTGTATTTGGGAGATTGTAATTGTATGATTGCGATTGTATGATTGTGATTGTATGATTGCGATTGTATGATTGTGATTGTATGATTGTGATGTATGACTGTAATTGTATGATTATGATTGCATGATTGTGATTGTATGATTGAGATTGTATGATTGTGATTGAATGCTTGCGATTGTATGATTGTGATTGTATGATTGTGATTGTATGATTGTGATTGTATGATTGTGATTGTATGATTGTGATTGTATGATTATGATTGTATGATTGTGATTGTATGATTGTGAAAGTATGATTGTGATGGTATGATTGTGATTGTATGATTGTGATTGTATGATTGTGATTGTATGAGTGTGATTGTCTGGTTGTGGTTGTGCGATTGTGATTGTACGATTGTGATTGTACGATTGTTATTGAATGATTGTGATTGTATGATTCTGATTGTATGATTGTGATTGCATGATTGTGATTGTATGATTGTGATTGCATGATTTTGAATGTATGATTGCGATTGTATGATTGTGGTTGAATGATTGTGATTGTATGATTGTGATTGTATGATTGTGATTGTATGATTGTGATAGTATGATTGTGATTGTATGATTGTGATTGTATGATTGTGATTGTATGATTGTGATTGTATGATTGTGATTGTATGATTGTATTTGGGAGATTGTATTTGGGAGATTGTATTTGGGAGATTGTAATTGTATGATTGCGATTGTATGATTGTGATTGTATGATTGCGATTGTATGATTGTGATTGTATGATTGTGATGTATGATTGTAATTGTATGATTATGATTGTATGATTGTGATTGTATGATTGTGATTGTATGATTGTATCTGGGAGATTGTATTTGGGAGATTGTATTTGGGAGATTGTAATTGTATGATTGCGATTGTATGATTGTGATTGTATGATTGCGATTGTATGATTGTGATTGTATGATTGTGATGTATGATTGTAATTGTATGAGTATGATTGTATGATTGTGATTGTATGATTGTGATGGTATGATTGTGATTGTATGATTGCGATCGTATGATTGTGATTGCATGATTATGATTGTATGATTGTGATTGTATGATTGCGATTGTATGATTGTGATTGTATGATTATGATTGTATTTTTGTGATTGTATGATTGTGATTGTATGATTGTGATTGTATGATTGTGATTGTATGATTGTGATTGTATGATTGTGATTGTATGATTGTGATTGTATGATTGTGATTGTATGATTGTGATTGTATGATTGTGATTGTATGATTGTGATTGTATGATTGTGATTGTATGATTGTGATTGTATGATTGTGATTGTATGATTGTGATTGTATGATTGTGATTGTCTGATTGTGGTTGTACGATTGTGATTGTACGATTGTGATTGTACGATTGTGATTGTATGATTGTGATTGCATGATTATGATTGTATGATTGTGATTGCATGATTGTGATTGTATGACTGCGATTGCATGATTTTGAATGTATGATTGTGATTGTATGATTGTGATTGTATGATTGTGATTGTATGATTGTGATTGTATGATTGTGATTGTCTGATTGTGGTTGTGCGATTGTGATTGTACGATTGTGATCGTACGATTGTGATAGTATGATTGTGATTGTATGATTGTGATTGTATGATTGTGATTGTATGATTGTGATTGTATGATTGTGATTGTTTGATTGTATTTGGGAGATTGTATTTGGGAGATTGTATTTGGGAGATTGTAATTGTATGATTGCGATTGTATGATTGTGATTGTATGATTGTGATTGTATGATTGTGATTGTATGATTGTGATTGTATGATTGTGATTGTATGATTGTGATTGTATGATTGTGATTGTATGATTGTGATTGTATGATTGTGAAAGTATGATTGTGATTGTATGAATATGATTGTATGATTGTGGTTGTATGATTGTGATTGTATGATTGTGATTGTATGATTGTGATTGTATGATTGTGATTGTATGATTGTGATAGTATGATTGTGATTGTATGATTGTGATTGTATGATTGTGATTGTATGATTGTATTTGGGAGATTGTATTTGGGAGATTGTATTTGGGAGATTGTATTTGGGAGATTATAATTGTATGATTGCGATTGTATGATTGTGATTGTATGATTGCGATTGTACGATTGTGATTGTATGATTGTGATGTATGATTGTAATTGTATGATTATGATTGTATGATTGTGATTGTATGATTGTGATTGTATGATTGTATCTGGGAGATTGTATTTGGGAGATTGTATTTGGGAGATTGTAATTGTATGATTGCGATTGTATGATTGTGATTGTATGATTGCGATTGTATGATTGTGATTGTATGATTGTGATGTATGATTGTAATTGTATGAGTATGATTGTATGATTGTGATTGTATGATTGTGATGGTATGATTGTGATTGTATGATTGCGATCGTATGATTGTGATTGCATGATTATGATTGTATGATTGTGATTGTATGATTGCGATTGTATGATTGTGATTGTATGATTATGATTGTATTTTTGTGATTGTATGATTGTGATTGTATGATTGTGATTGTATGATTGTGATTGTAGGATTGTGATTGTATGATTGTGATTGTATGATTGTGATTGTCTGATTGTGGTTGTACGATTGTGATTGTACGATTGTGATTGAATGATTGTGATTGCATGATTTTGAATGTATGATTGTGATTGTATAATTATGATTGTATGTTTGTGATTGTATGATTGTGATTGTATGATTGTGATAGTATGATTGTGATAGTATGATTGTGATTGTATGATTGTGATTGTATGATTGTGATTGTATGATTGTGATTGTATGATTGTGATTGTATGATTGTGATTGTATGATTGTGATTGTATGATTGTATTTGGGAGATTGTATTTGGGAGATTGTATTTGGGAGATTGTATTTGGGAGATTGTAATTGAATGATTGCGATTGTATGATTGTGATTGTATGATTGCGATTGTATGATTGTGATTGTATGATTGTGATGTATGATTGTAATTGTATGATTATGATTGTATGATTGTGATTGTATGATTGTGATTGTATGATTGTGATTGTATGATTGTTTTTGGGAGATTGTAGTTGGGAGATTGTATTTGGGAGATTGTAATTGTATGATTGCGATTGTATGATTGTGATTGTATGATTGTGATTGTATGATTGTGACTGTATGATTGTGATTGTATGATTGTGATAGTATGATTGTGATTGTATGATTGTGATGTATGATTGTAATTGTATGATTATGATTGTATGATTGTGATTGTGTGATTGTGATTGTATGATTGTATTTGGGAGATTGTATTTGGGATATTGTAATTGTATGATTGCGATTGTATGATTGTGATTGTATGATTGTGATTGTATGATTGTGATTGTATGATTGAATTTGGGAGATTCTATTTGGGATATTGTAATTGTATGATTGCGATTGTATGATTGCGATTGTATGGTTGTGATTGTATGATTGTGTATGTATGATTGTGATTGTATGATTGTATTTGGGAGATTGTATTTGGGATATTGTAATTGTATGATTGCGATTGTATGATTGTGATTGTATGATTGTGATGTATGACTGTAATTGTATGATTATGATTGTATGATTGTGATTGTATGATTGTGATGGTATGATTGTGATTGTATGATTGCGATCGTATGATTGTGATTGTATGATTATGATTGTATGATTGTGATTGTATGATTGTGATTGTATGATTGTGATTGTATGATTGTGATTGTATGATTGTGATTGTATGATTGTGATTGTATGATTGTGATTGTATGATTGTGATAGTATGATTGTGATTGTATGATTGTGATTGTATGACTGTGATTGTATGATTGTGATTGTATGATTGTGATTGTATGATTGTGAAAGTATGATTGTGATGGTATGATTGTGATTGTATGATTGTGATTGTATGATTGTGATTGTATGAGTGTGATTGTCTGATTGTGGTTGTGCGATTGTGATTATACGATTGTTATTGAATGATTGTGATTGTATGATTCTGATTGTATGATTGTGATTGCATGATTGTGATTGTATGATTGTATCTGGGAGATTGTATTTGGGAGATTGTATTTGGGAGATTGTAATTGTATGATTGCGATTGTATGATTGTGATTATATGATTGCGATTGTATGATTGTGATTGTCTGATTGTGATGTATGATTGTAATTGTATGATTATGATTGTATGGTTGTGATTGTATGATTGTGATTGTATGATTGTATTTGGGTGATTGTATTTGGGAGATTGTATTTGGGAGATTGTAATTGTATGATTGCGATTGTATGATTGTGATTGTATGATTGCGATTGTATGAATGCGATTGTATGATTGTGATTGTATGATTGTGATTGTATGATTGTGATTGTATGATTGTGATTGTATGATTGTGATTGTATGATTGTGATTGTATGATTGTGATTGTATGATTGTATTTGGGAGATTGTATTTGGGATATTGTAATTGTATGATTGCGATTGTATGATTGTGATTGTATGATTGTGATTGTATGATTGTGAAAGCATGATTGTGATTGTATGATTGTGATTGTATGATTGTGATTGTATGATTGTGATTGTATGATTGTGATTGTATGATTGTGATTGTATGATTGTGATTGTATGATTGTGATTGTACGATTGTGATTGTATGATTGTGATTGTATGATTGTGATTGTATGATTGTGATTGTATGATTGTGATTGTATGATTGTGATTGTATGATTGTGATTGTATGATTGTGATTGTATGATTGTGATTGTATGATTGTGATTGTATGATTGTGATTGTATGATTGTATTTGGGATATTGTAATTGTATGATTGCGATTGTATGATTGTGATTGTATGATCGTGATTGTATGATTGTGATAGTATGATTGTGAAAGTATGATTGTGATTGTATGATTGTGATTGTATGATTGTGATTGTATGATTGTGATTGTATGATTGTGATTGTATGATTGTGATTGTATGATTGTGATCGTCTGATTGTGGTTGTGCGATTGTGATTGTATGATTGTGATTGTACGATTGTGATTGTACGATTGTGATAGTATGATTGTGATTGTATGATTGTGATTGTATGATTGTGATTGTTTGATTGTACTTGGGAGATTGTATTTGGGAGATTGTAATTGTATGATTGCGATTGTATGATTGTGATTGTATGATTGCGATTGTATGATTGTGATTGTATGATTGTGATGTATGACTGTAATTGTATGATTATGATTGCATGATTGTGATTGTATGATTGAGATTGTATGATTGTGATTGTATGCTTGCGATTGTATGATTGTGATTGTATGATTGTGATTGTATGATTGTGATTGTATGATTGTGATTGTATGATTGTGATTGTATGATTATGATTGTATGATTGTGATTGTATGATTGTGATTGTATGATTGTGATTGTATGATTGTGATAGTATGATTGTGATTGTATGATTGTGATTGTATGACTGTGATTGTATGATTGTGATTGTATGATTGCGATTGTATGATTGTGAAAGTATGATTGTGATGGTATGATTGTGATTTTATGATTGTGATTGTATGATTGTGATTGTATGAGTGTGATTGTCTGATTGTGGTTGTGCGATTGTGATTGTACGATTGTGATTGTACGATAGTTATTGAATGATTGTGATTGTATGATTCTGATTGTATGATTGTGATTGCATGATTGTGGTTGTATGATTGTGATTGCATGATTTTGAATGTATGATTGCGATTGTATGATTGTGGTTGTATGATTGTGATTGTATGATTGTGATTGTATGATTGTGATTGTATGATTGTGATGGTATGATTGTGATTGTATGATTGTGATTGTATGACAGTGATTGTATGATTGTGATTGTATGATTGTGATTGTATGATTGTGATTGTATGATTGTATTTGGGAGATTGTATTTGGGAGAGTGTATTTGGGAGATTGTAATTGTATGATTGCGATTGTATGATTGTGATTGTATGATTGCGATTGTATGATTGTGATTGTATGATTGTGATGTATGATTGTAATTGTATTATTATGATTGTATGATTGTGATTGTATGACTGTGATTGTATGATTGTATCTGGGAGATTGTATCTGGGAGATTGTATTTGGGAGATTGTATTTGGGAGATTGTAATTGTATGATTGCGATTGTATGATTGAGATTGTATGATTGTGATTGTATGATTGTGATTGTATGATTGTGATTGTCTGATTGTGGTTGTGCGATTGTGATTGTACGATTGTGATTGTACGATTGTGATAGTATGATTGTGATTGTATGATTGTGATTGTATGATTGTGATTGTATGATTGTGATTGTTTGATTGTATTTGGGAGATTGTATTTGGGAGATTGTATTTGGGAGATTCTAATTGTATGATTGCGATTGTATGATTGTGATTGTATGATTGCGATTGTATGATTGTGATTGTATGATTGTGATGTATGACTGTAATTGTATGATTATGATTGTATGATTGTGATTGTATGATTGAGATTGTATGATTGTGATTGTATGCGTGCGATTGTATGATTGTGATTGTATGATTGTGATTGTATGATTGTGATTGCATGAGTGTGATTGTCTGATTGTGGTTGTGCGATTGTGATTGTACGATTGTGATTGTACGATTGTGATTGTACGATTGTTATTGAATGATTGTGATTGTATGATTCTGATTGTATGATTGTGATTGCATGATTGTGATTGTATGATTGTGATTGCATTATTTTGAATGTATGATTGCGATTTTATGATTGTGGTTGTATGATTGTGATTGTATGATTGTGATTGGATGATTGTGATTGTTTGTTTGTATTTGGGAGATTGTATTTTGGAGATTGTATTTGGGAGATTGTAATTGTATGATTGCGATTGTATGATTGTGATTGTATGATTGCGATTGTATGATTGTGATTGTATGATTGTGATGTATGACTGTAATTGTATGATTGTGATTGCATGATTGTGATTGTATGATTGAGATTGTATGATTGTGATTGTATGCTTGCGATTGTATGATTGTGATTGTATGATTGTGATTGTATGATTGTGATTGTATGATTGTGATTGTATGATTATGATTGTATGATTGTGATTGTATGATTGTGATTGTATGATTGTGATTGTATGATTGTGATAGTATGATTGTGATTGTATGATTGTGATTGTATGACTGTGATTGTATGATTGTGATTGTATGATTGTGATTGTATGATTGTGAAAGTATGATTGTGATGGTATGATTGTGATTGTATGATTGTGATTGTATGATTGTGATTGTATGAGTGTGATTGTCTGATTGTGGTTGTGCGATTGTGATTGTACGATTGTGATTGTACGATTGTTATTGAATGATTGTGATTGTATGATTCTGATTGTATGATTGTGATTGCATGATTGTGATTGTATGATTGTGATTGCATGATTTTGAATGTATGATTGCGATTGTATGATTGTGGTTGTATGCTTGTGATTGTATGATTGCGATTGTATGATTGTGATTGTATGATTGTGATAGTATGATTGTGATTGTATGATTGTGATTGTATGATTGTGATTGTATGATTGTGATTGTATGATTGTGATTGTATGATTGTGATTGTATGATTGTGATTGTATGATTGTATTTGGGAGATTGTATTTGGGAGATTGTATTTGGGAGATTGTAATTGTATGATTGCGATTGTATGATTGCGATTGTATGATTGCGATTGTATGATTGTGATTGTATGATTGTGATGTATGATTGTGATTGTATGATTGTGATAGTATGATTGTGATTGTATGATTGTGATTGTATGATTGTGATAGTATGATTGTGATTGTACGATTGTGATTGTATGACTGTGATTGTATGATTGTGATTGTATGATTGTGATTGTATGATTGTGATTGTATGATTGTGATAGTATGATTGTGATTGTATGATTGTGATTGTATGATTGTGATTGTATGATTGTGATTGTATGATTGTGATAGTATGATTGTGATTGTATGATTGTGATTGTATGACTGTGATTGTATGATTGTGATTGTATGATTGTGATTGTATGATTGTGAAAGTATGATTGTGATGGTATGATTGTGATTGTATGATTGTGATTGTATGATTGTGATTGTATGAGTGTGATTGTCTGATTGTGGTTGTGCGATTGTGATTGTACGATTGTGATTATACGATTGTTATTGAATGATTGTGATTGTATGATTATGATTGTATGATTGTGATTGTATGATTGTGATTGTATGATTGTATTTGGGTGATTGCATTTGGGAGATTGTATTTGGGAGATTGTAATTGTATGATTGCGATTGTATGATTGTGATTGTATGATTGCGATTGTATGATTGTGATTGTATGATTGTGATGTATGACTGTAATTGTATGATTATGATTGCATGATTGTGATTGTATGATTGAGATTGTATGATTGTGATTGTATGCTTGCGATTGTATGATTGTGATTGTATGATTGCGATTGTATGATTGTGATTGTATGATTGTGATGTATGACTGTAATTGTATGATTATGATTGCATGATTGTGATTGTATGATTGAGATTGTATGATTGTGATTGTATGCTTGCGATTGTATGATTGTGATTGTATGATTGTGATTGTATGATTGTGATTGTATGATTGTGATTGTATGATTATGATTGTATGATTGTGATTGTATGATTGTGATTGTATGATTGTGATTGTATGATTGTGATAGTATGATTGTGATTGTACGATTGTGATTGTATGACTGTGATTGTATGATTGTGATTGTATGATTGTGATTGTATGATTGTGAAAGTATGATTGTGATGGTATGATTGTGATTTTATGATTGTGATTGTATGATTGTGATTGTATGAGTGTGATTGTCTGATTGTGGTTGTGCGATTGTGATTGTACGATTGTGTTTGTACGATTGTTATTGAATGATTGTGATTGTATGATTCTGATTGTATGATTGTGATTGCATGATTGTGATTGTATGATTGTGATTGCATGATTTTGAATGTATGATTGCGATTGTATGATTGTGGTTGTATGATTGTGATTGTATGATTGTGATTGTATGATTGTGATTGTATGATTGTGATAGTATGATTGTGATTGTATGATTGTGATTGTATGATTGTGATTGTATGATTGTGATTGTATGATTGTATTTGGGAGATTGTATTTGGGAGAGAGTATTTGGGAGATTGTAATTGTATGATTGCGATTGTATGATTGTGATTGTATGATTGCGATTGTATGATTGTGATTGTATGATTGTGATGTATGATTGTAATTGTATGATTATGATTGTATGATTGTGATTGTATGACTGTGATTGTATGATTGTATCTGGGAGATTGTATCTGGGAGATTGTATTTGGGAGATTGTATTTGGGAGATTGTAATTGTATGATTGCGATTGTATGATTGAGATTGTATGATTGTGATTGTATGATTGTGATTGTATGATTGTGATTGTCTGATTGTGGTTGTGCGATTGTGATTGTACGATTGTGATTGTACGATTGCGATAGTATGATTGTGATTGTATGATTGTGATTGTATGATTGTGATTGTATGATTGTGATTGTATGATTGTGATTGTTTGATTGTATTTGGGAGATTGTATTTGGGAGATTGTATTTGGGAGATTGTAATTGTATGATTGCGATTGTATGATTGTGATTGTATGATTGCGATTGTATGATTGTGATTGTATGATTGCGATTGTATGATTGTGATTGTATGATTGTGATGTATGACTGTAATTGTATGATTGTGATTGTATGATTATGATTGTATGATTGTGATTGTATGATTGTGATTGTATGATTGTGATTGTATGATTGTGATTGTATGATTATGATTGTATGATTGTGATTGTATGATTGTGATTGTATGATTGTGATTGTATGATTGTGATAGTATGATTGTGATTGTATGATTGTGATTGTATGACTGTGATTGTATGATTGTGATTGTATGATTGTGATTGTATGATTGTGAAAGTATGATTGTGATTGTATGATTGTGATTGTATGATTGTGATTGTATGAGTGTGATTGTCTGATTGTGGTTGCGCGATTGTGATTGTACGATTGTGATTGTACGATTGTGATTGTACGATTGTTATTGAATGATTGTGATTGTATGATTCTGATTGTATGATTGTGATTGTATGATTGCGATTGTATGATTGCGATTGTATGATTGCGATTGTATGATTGTGATTGTATGATTGTGATGTATGATTGTAATTGTATGATTATGATTGTATGATTGTGATTGTATGATTGTGATTGTATGATTGTATCTGGGAGATTGTATTTGGGAGATTGTATTTGGGAGATTGTAATTGTATGATTGCGATTGTATGATTCTGATTGTATGATTGTGATTGCATGATTGTGATTGTATGATTGTGATTGCATTATTTTGAATGTATGATTGCGATTTTATGATTGTGGTTGTATGATTGTGATTGTATGATTGTGATTGTATGATTGTGATTGTATGATTGTGATTGTTTGATTGTATTTGGGAGATTGTATTTGGGAGATTGTATTTGGGAGATGGTAATTGTATGATTGCGATTGTATGATTGTGATTGTATGATTGCGATTGTATGATTGTGATTGTATGATTGTGATGTATGACTGTAATTGTATGATTATGATTGCATGATTGTGATTGTATGATTGAGATTGTATGATTGTGATTGTATGCTTGCGATTGTATGATTGTGATTGTATGATTGTGATTGTATGATTGTGATTGTATGATTGTGATTGTATGATTGTGATTGTATGATTATGATTGTATGATTGTGATTGTATGATTGTGATTGTATGATTGTGATTGTATGATTGTGATAGTATGATTGTGATTGTATGATTGTGAAAGTATGATTGTGATTGTATGATTGTGAAAGTATGATTGTGATTGTATGATT
The DNA here is from genome assembly GCF_050947335.1 of Megachile rotundata. Lineage (NCBI taxonomy): Eukaryota > Metazoa > Arthropoda > Insecta > Hymenoptera > Megachilidae > Megachile > Megachile rotundata. The sequence goes on along the minus strand of NW_027473341.1, from coordinate 553,949 downwards.
GTGATTGTATGATTGTGATTGTATGATTGTGATTCTCTGATTGTGGTTGTGCGATTGTGATTGTACGATTGTGATTGTACGATTGTGATTGTACGATTGTGATAGTATGATTGTGATTGTATGATTGTGATTGTATGATTGTGATTGTATGATTGTGATTGTTTGATTGTATTTGGGAGATTGTATTTGGGAGATTGTATTTGGGAGATTGTAATTGTATGATTGCGATTGTATGATTGTGATTGTATGATTGCGATTGTATGATTGTGATTGTATGATTGTGATGTATGACTGTAATTGTATGATTATGATTGCATGATTGTGATTGTATGATTGAGATTGTATGATTGTGATTGAATGCTTGCGATTGTATGATTGTGATTGTATGATTGTGATTGTATGATTGTGATTGTATGATTGTGATTGTATGATTATGATTGTATGATTGTGATTGTATGATTGTGAAAGTATGATTGTGATGGTATGATTGTGATTGTATGATTGTGATTGTATGATTGTGATTGTATGAGTGTGATTGTCTGGTTGTGGTTGTGCGATTGTGATTGTACGATTGTGATTGTACGATTGTTATTGAATGATTGTGATTGTATGATTCTGATTGTATGATTGTGATTGCATGATTGTGATTGTATGATTGTGATTGCATGATTTTGAATGTATGATTGCGATTGTATGATTGTGGTTGAATGATTGTGATTGTATGATTGTGATTGTATGATTGTGATTGTATGATTGTGATAGTATGACTGTGATTGTATGATTGTGATTGTATGATTGGGATTGTATGATTGTGATTGTATGATTGTGATTGTATGATTGTATTTGGGAGATTGTATTTGGGAGATTGTATTTGGGAGATTGTAATTGTATGATTGCGATTGTATGATTGTGATTGTATGATTGCGATTGTATGATTGTGATTGTATGATTGTGATGTATGATTGTAATTGTATGATTATGATTGTATGATTGTGATTGTATGATTGTGATTGTATGATTGTATCTGGGAGATTGTATTTGGGAGATTGTATTTGGGAGATTGTAATTGTATGATTGCGATTGTATGATTGTGATTGTATGATTGCGATTGTATGATTGTGATTGTATGATTGTGATGTATGATTGTAATTGTATGAGTATGATTGTATGATTGTGATTGTATGATTGTGATGGTATGATTGTGATTGTATGATTGCGATCGTATGATTGTGATTGCATGATTATGATTGTATGATTGTGATTGTATGATTGCGATTGTATGATTGTGATTGTATGATTATGATTGTATTTTTGTGATTGTATGATTGTGATTGTATGATTGTGATTGTATGATTGTGATTGTATGATTGTGATTGTATGATTGTGATTGTATGATTGTGATTGTATGATTGTGATTGTATGATTGTGATTGTATGATTGTGATTGTATGATTGTGATTGTATGATTGTGATTGTCTGATTGTGGTTGTACGATTGTGATTGTACGATTGTGATTGTACGATTGTGATTGTATGATTGTGATTGCATGATTATGATTGTATGATTGTGATTGCATGATTGTGATTGTATGACTGTGATTGCATGATTTTGAATGTATGATTGTGATTGTATGATTGTGATTGTATGATTGTGATTGTATGATTGTGATTGTCTGATTGTGGTTGTGCGATTGTGATTATACGATTGTGATCGTACGATTGTGATAGTATGATTGTGATTGTATGATTGTGATTGTATGATTGTGATTGTATGATTGTGATTGTACGATTGTGATTGTACGATTGTGATAGTATGATTGCGATTGTATGATTGTGATTGTATGATTGTGATTGTATGATTGTGATTGTTTGATTGTATTTGGGAGATTGTATTTGGGAGATTGTATTTGGGAGATTCTAATTGTATGATTGCGATTGTATGATTGTGATTGTATGATTGCGATTGTATGATTGTGATTGTATGATTGTGATGTATGACTGTAATTGTATGATTATGATTGTATGATTGTGGTTGTATGATTGTGATTGTATGATTGCGATTGTATGATTGTGATTGTATGATTGTGATAGTATGATTGTGATTGTATGATTGTGATTGTATGATTGTGATTGTATGATTGTGATTGTATGATTGTGATTGTATGATTGTATTTGGGAGATTGTATTTGGGAGATTGTATTTGGGAGATTGTAATTGTATGATTGCGATTGTATGATTGCGATTGTATGATTGCGATTGTATGATTGCGATTGTATGATTGTGATTGTATGATTGTGATGTATGATTGTAATTGTATGATTATGATTGTATGATTGTGATTGTATGATTGTGATTGTATGATTGTATCTGGGAGATTGTATTTGGGAGATTGTATTTGGGAGATTGTAATTGTATGATTGCGATTGTATGATTGTGATTGTATGATTGCGATTGTATGATTGTGATTGTATGATTGTGATGTATGATTGTAATTGTATGATTGTGATTGTATGATTGTGATTGTATGATTGTGATTGTATGATTGTGATTGTATGATTGTGATTGTCTGATTGTGGTTGTACGATTGTGATTGTACGATTGTGATTGTACGATTGTGATTGTATGATTGTGATTGCATGATTATGATTGTATGATTGTGATTGCATGATTGTGATTGTATGACTGTGATTGCATGATTTTGAATGTATGATTGTGATTGTATGATTGTGATTGTATGATTGTGATTGTATGATTGTGATTGTCTGATTGTGATTGTCTGATTGTGGTTGTGCGATTGTGATTGTACGATTGTGATCGTACGATTGTGATAGTATGATTGTGATTGTATGATTGTGATTGTATGATTGTGATTGTATGATTGTGATTGTACGATTGTGATTGTACGATTGTGATAGTATGATTGCGATTGTATGATTGTGATTGTATGATTGTGATTGTATGATTGTGATTGTTTGATTGTATTTGGGAGATTGTATTTGGGAGATTGTATTTGGGAGATTCTAATTGTATGATTGCGATTGTATGATTGTGATTGTATGATTGCGATTGTATGATTGTGATTGTATGATTGTGATGTATGACTGTAATTGTATGATTATGATTGTATGATTGTGGTTGTATGATTGTGATTGTATGATTGCGATTGTATGATTGTGATTGTATGATTGTGATAGTATGATTGTGATTGTATGATTGTGATTGTATGATTGTGATTGTATGATTGTGATTGTATGATTGTGATTGTATGATTGTATTTGGGAGATTGTATTTGGGAGATTGTATTTGGGAGATTGTAATTGTATGATTGCGATTGTATGATTGCGATTGTATGATTGCGATTGTATGATTGCGATTGTATGATTGTGATTGTATGATTGTGATGTATGATTGTAATTGTATGATTATGATTGTATGATTGTGGTTGTATGATTGTGATTGTATGATTGTATCTGGGAGATTGTATTTGGGAGATTGTATTTGGGAGATTGTAATTGTATGATTGCGATTGTATGATTGTGATTGTATGATTGCGATTGTATGATTGTGATTGTATGATTGTGATGTATGATTGTAATTGTATGAGTATGATTGTATGATTGTGATTGTATGATTGTGATGGTATGATTGTGATTGTATGATTGCGATCGTATGATTGTATCTGGGAGATTGTATTTGGGAGATTGTATTTGGGAGATTGTATTTGGGAGATGGTAATTGTATGATTGCGATTGTATGATTGTGATTGTATGATTGCGATTGTATGATTGTGATTGTATGATTGTGATGTATGACTGTAATTGTATGATTATGATTGCATGATTGTGATTGTATGATTGAGATTGTATGATTGTGATTGTATGCTTGCGATTGTATGATTGTGATTGTATGATTGTGATTGTATGATTGTGATTGTATGATTGTGATTGTATGATTGTGATTGTATGATTATGATTGTATGATTGTGATTGTATGATTGTGATTGTATGATTGTGATTGTATGATTGTGATAGTATGATTGTGATTGTATGATTGTGAAAGTATGATTGTGATTGTATGATTGTGAAAGTATGATTGTGATTGTATGATTGTGATTGTATGATTGTGATTGTATGATTGTGATTCTCTGATTGTGGTTGTGCGATTGTGATTGTACGATTGTGATTGTACGATTGTGATTGTACGATTGTGATAGTATGATTGTGATTGTATGATTGTGATTGTATGATTGTGATTGTATGATTGTGATTGTATGATTGTGATTGTTTGATTGTATTTGGGAGATTGTATTTGGGAGATTGTATTTGGGAGATTGTAATTGTATGATTGCGATTGTATGATTGTGATTGTATGATTGCGATTGTATGATTGTGATTGTATGATTGTGATGTATGACTGTAATTGTATGATTATGATTGCATGATTGTGATTGTATGATTGAGATTGTATGATTGTGATTGAATGCTTGCGATTGTATGATTGTGATTGTATGATTGTGATTGTATGATTGTGATTGTATGATTGTGATTGTATGATTATGATTGTATGATTGTGATTGTATGATTGTGAAAGTATGATTGTGATGGTATGATTGTGATTGTATGATTGTGATTGTATGATTGTGATTGTATGAGTGTGATTGTCTGGTTGTGGTTGTGCGATTGTGATTGTACGATTGTGATTGTACGATTGTTATTGAATGATTGTGATTGTATGATTCTGATTGTATGATTGTGATTGCATGATTGTGATTGTATGATTGTGATTGCATGATTTTGAATGTATGATTGCGATTGTATGATTGTGGTTGAATGATTGTGATTGTATGATTGTGATTGTATGATTGTGATTGTATGATTGTGATAGTATGACTGTGATTGTATGATTGTGATTGTATGATTGGGATTGTATGATTGTGATTGTATGATTGTGATTGTATGATTGTATTTGGGAGATTGTATTTGGGAGATTGTATTTGGGAGATTGTAATTGTATGATTGCGATTGTATGATTGTGATTGTATGATTGCGATTGTATGATTGTGATTGTATGATTGTGATGTATGATTGTAATTGTATGATTATGATTGTATGATTGTGATTGTATGATTGTGATTGTATGATTGTATCTGGGAGATTGTATTTGGGAGATTGTATTTGGGAGATTGTAATTGTATGATTGCGATTGTATGATTGTGATTGTATGATTGCGATTGTATGATTGTGATTGTATGATTGTGATGTATGATTGTAATTGTATGAGTATGATTGTATGATTGTGATTGTATGATTGTGATGGTATGATTGTGATTGTATGATTGCGATCGTATGATTGTGATTGCATGATTATGATTGTATGATTGTGATTGTATGATTGCGATTGTATGATTGTGATTGTATGATTATGATTGTATTTTTGTGATTGTATGATTGTGATTGTATGATTGTGATTGTATGATTGTGATTGTATGATTGTGATTGTATGATTGTGATTGTATGATTGTGATTGTATGATTGTGATTGTATGATTGTGATTGTATGATTGTGATTGTATGATTGTGATTGTCTGATTGTGGTTGTACGATTGTGATTGTACGATTGTGATTGTACGATTGTGATTGTATGATTGTGATTGCATGATTATGATTGTATGATTGTGATTGCATGATTGTGATTGTATGACTGTGATTGCATGATTTTGAATGTATGATTGTGATTGTATGATTGTGATTGTATGATTGTGATTGTATGATTGTGATTGTCTGATTGTGGTTGTGCGATTGTGATTGTACGATTGTGATCGTACGATTGTGATAGTATGATTGTGATTGTATGATTGTGATTGTATGATTGTGATTGTATGATTGTGATTGTACGATTGTGATTGTACGATTGTGATAGTATGATTGCGATTGTATGATTGTGATTGTATGATTGTGATTGTATGATTGTGATTGTTTGATTGTATTTGGGAGATTGTATTTGGGAGATTGTATTTGGGAGATTCTAATTGTATGATTGCGATTGTATGATTGTGATTGTATGATTGCGATTGTATGATTGTGATTGTATGATTGTGATGTATGACTGTAATTGTATGATTATGATTGTATGATTGTGGTTGTATGATTGTGATTGTATGATTGCGATTGTATGATTGTGATTGTATGATTGTGATAGTATGATTGTGATTGTATGATTGTGATTGTATGATTGTGATTGTATGATTGTGATTGTATGATTGTGATTGTATGATTGTATTTGGGAGATTGTATTTGGGAGATTGTATTTGGGAGATTGTAATTGTATGATTGCGATTGTATGATTGCGATTGTATGATTGCGATTGTATGATTGCGATTGTATGATTGTGATTGTATGATTGTGATGTATGATTGTAATTGTATGATTATGATTGTATGATTGTGATTGTATGATTGTGATTGTATGATTGTATCTGGGAGATTGTATTTGGGAGATTGTATTTGGGAGATTGTAATTGTATGATTGCGATTGTATGATTGTGATTGTATGATTGCGATTGTATGATTGTGATTGTATGATTGTGATGTATGATTGTAATTGTATGAGTATGATTGTATAATTGTGATTGTATGATTGTGATGGTATGATTGTGATTGTATGATTGCGATCGTATGATTGTATCTGGGAGATTGTATTTGGGAGATTGTATTTGGGAGATTGTAATTGTATGATTGCGATTGTATGATTGTGATTGTCTGATTGTGATGTATGATTGTAATTGTATGATTATGATTGTATGATTGTGATTGTATGAGTGTGATTGTCTGATTGTGGTTGTGCGATTGTGATTGTACGATTGTGATTGTATGATTGTGATTGTATGATTGTGATTGTATGATTGTGATTGTATGATTGTGATTGTATGATTGTGATTGTATGACTGTGATTGTATGATTGTGATTGTATGATTGTGATTGTATGATTGTGAAAGTATGATTGTGATGGTATGATTGTGATTGTATGATTGTGATTGTATGATTGTGATTGTATGAGTGTGATTGTCTGATTGTGGTTGTGCGATTGTGATTGTACGATTATGATTATACGATTGTTATTGAATGATTGTGATTGTATGATTCTGATTGTATGATTGTGATTGCATGATTGTGATTGTATGATTGTATCTGGGAGATTGTATTTGGGAGATTGTATTTGGGAGATTGTAATTGTATGATTGCGATTGTATGATTGTGATTGTCTGATTGTGATGTATGATTGTAATTGTATGATTATGATTGTATGATTGTGATTGTATGATTGTGATTGTATGATTGTATTTGGGTGATTGTATTTGGGAGATTGTATTTGGGAGATTGTAATTGTATGATTGCGATTGTATGATTGTGATTGTATGATTGCGATTGTATGAATGCGATTGTATGATTGTGATTGTATGATTGTGATTGTATGATTGTGATTGTATGATTGTGATTGTATGATTGTGATTGTATGATTGTGATTGTATGATTGTGATTGTATGATTGTATTTGGGAGATTGTATTTGGGATATTGTAATTGTATGATTGCGATTGTATGATTGTGATTGTATGATTGTGATTGTATGATTGTGAAAGCATGATTGTGATTGTATGATTGTGATTGTATGATTGTGATTGTATGATTGTGATTGTATGATTGTGATTGTATGATTGTGATTGTATGATTGTGATTGTATGATTGTGATTGTATGATTGTGATTGTATGATTGTGATTGTATGATTGTGATTGTATGATTGTGATTGTATGATTGTGATTGTATGATTGTGATTGTATGATTGTATTTGGGATATTGTAATTGTATGATTGCGATTGTATGATTGTGATTGTATGATTGTGATTGTATGATTGTGATAGTATGATTGTGAAAGTATGATTGTGATTGTATGATTGTGATTGTATGATTGTGAAAGTATGATTGTGATTGTATGCTTGCGATTGTATGATTGTGATTGTATGATTGCGATTGTATGATTGTGATTGTATGATTGTGATGTATGACTGTAATTGTATGATTATGATTGCATGATTGTGATTGTATGATTGAGATTGTATGATTGTGATTGTATGCTTGCGATTGTATGATTGTGATTGTATGATTGTGATTGTATGATTGTGATTGTATGATTGTGATTGTATGATTATGATTGTATGATTGTGATTGTATGATTGTGATTGTATGATTGTGATTGTATGATTGTAATAGTATGATTGTGATTGTATGATTGTGATTGTATGACTGTGATTGTATGATTGTGATTGTATGATTGTGATTGTATGATTGTGAAAGTATGATTGTGATGGTATGATTGTGATTTTATGATTGTGATTGTATGATTGTGATTGTATGAGTGTGATTGTCTGATTGTGGTTGTGCGATTGTGATTGTACGATTGTGTTTGTACGATTGTTATTGAATGATTGTGATTGTATGATTCTGATTGTATGATTGTGATTGCATGATTGTGATTGTATGATTGTGATTGCATGATTTTGAATGTATGATTGCGATTGTATGATTGTTTTTGTATGATTGTGATTGTATGATTGTGATTGTATGATTGTGATTGTATGATTGTGATAGTATGATTGTGATTGTATGATTGTGATTGTATGATTGTGATTGTATGATTGTGATTGTATGATTGTGATTGTATGATTGTGATTGTATGATTGTGATTGTATGATTGTGATTGTATGATTGTGATTGTCTGATTGTGGTTGTACGATTGTGATTGTACGATTGTGATTGTACGATTGTGATTGTATGATTGTGATTGCATGATTATGATTGTATGATTGTGATTGCATGATTGTGATTGTATGACTGTGATTGCATGATTTTGAATGTATGATTGTGATTGTATGATTGTGATTGTATGATTGTGATTGTATGATTGTGATTGTCTGATTGTGGTTGTGCGATTGTGATTGTACGATTGTGATCGTACGATTGTGATAGTATGATTGTGATTGTATGATTGTGATTGTATGATTGTGATTGTATGATTGTGATTGTACGATTGTGATTGTACGATTGTGATAGTATGATTGCGATTGTATGATTGTGATTGTATGATTGTGATTGTATGATTGTGATTGTTTGATTGTATTTGGGAGATTGTATTTGGGAGATTGTATTTGGGAGATTCTAATTGTATGATTGCGATTGTATGATTGTGATTGTATGATTGCGATTGTATGATTGTGATTGTATGATTGTGATGTATGACTGTAATTGTATGATTATGATTGTATGATTGTGGTTGTATGATTGTGATTGTATGATTGCGATTGTATGATTGTGATTGTATGATTGTGATAGTATGATTGTGATTGTATGATTGTGATTGTATGATTGTGATTGTATGATTGTGATTGTATGATTGTGATTGTATGATTGTATTTGGGAGATTGTATTTGGGAGATTGTATTTGGGAGATTGTAATTGTATGATTGCGATTGTATGATTGCGATTGTATGATTGCGATTGTATGATTGCGATTGTATGATTGTGATTGTATGATTGTGATGTATGATTGTAATTGTATGATTATGATTGTATGATTGTGATTGTATGATTGTGATTGTATGATTGTATCTGGGAGATTGTATTTGGGAGATTGTATTTGGGAGATTGTAATTGTATGATTGCGATTGTATGATTGTGATTGTATGATTGCGATTGTATGATTGTGATTGTATGATTGTGATGTATGATTGTAATTGTATGAGTATGATTGTATAATTGTGATTGTATGATTGTGATGGTATGATTGTGATTGTATGATTGCGATCGTATGATTGTATCTGGGAGATTGTATTTGGGAGATTGTATTTGGGAGATTGTAATTGTATGATTGCGATTGTATGATTGTGATTGTCTGATTGTGATGTATGATTGTAATTGTATGATTATGATTGTATGATTGTGATTGTATGAGTGTGATTGTCTGATTGTGGTTGTGCGATTGTGATTGTACGATTGTGATTGTATGATTGTGATTGTATGATTGTGATTGTATGATTGTGATTGTATGATTGTGATTGTATGATTGTGATTGTATGACTGTGATTGTATGATTGTGATTGTATGATTGTGATTGTATGATTGTGAAAGTATGATTGTGATGGTATGATTGTGATTGTATGATTGTGATTGTATGATTGTGATTGTATGAGTGTGATTGTCTGATTGTGGTTGTGCGATTGTGATTGTACGATTATGATTATACGATTGTTATTGAATGATTGTGATTGTATGATTCTGATTGTATGATTGTGATTGCATGATTGTGATTGTATGATTGTATCTGGGAGATTGTATTTGGGAGATTGTATTTGGGAGATTGTAATTGTATGATTGCGATTGTATGATTGTGATTGTCTGATTGTGATGTATGATTGTAATTGTATGATTATGATTGTATGATTGTGATTGTATGATTGTGATTGTATGATTGTATTTGGGTGATTGTATTTGGGAGATTGTATTTGGGAGATTGTAATTGTATGATTGCGATTGTATGATTGTGATTGTATGATTGCGATTGTATGAATGCGATTGTATGATTGTGATTGTATGATTGTGATTGTATGATTGTGATTGTATGATTGTGATTGTATGATTGTGATTGTATGATTGTGATTGTATGATTGTGATTGTATGATTGTATTTGGGAGATTGTATTTGGGATATTGTAATTGTATGATTGCGATTGTATGATTGTGATTGTATGATTGTGATTGTATGATTGTGAAAGCATGATTGTGATTGTATGATTGTGATTGTATGATTGTGATTGTATGATTGTGATTGTATGATTGTGATTGTATGATTGTGATTGTATGATTGTGATTGTATGATTGTGATTGTATGATTGTGATTGTATGATTGTGATTGTATGATTGTGATTGTATGATTGTGATTGTATGATTGTGATTGTATGATTGTGATTGTATGATTGTATTTGGGATATTGTAATTGTATGATTGCGATTGTATGATTGTGATTGTATGATTGTGATTGTATGATTGTGATAGTATGATTGTGAAAGTATGATTGTGATTGTATGATTGTGATTGTATGATTGTGAAAGTATGATTGTGATTGTATGCTTGCGATTGTATGATTGTGATTGTATGATTGCGATTGTATGATTGTGATTGTATGATTGTGATGTATGACTGTAATTGTATGATTATGATTGCATGATTGTGATTGTATGATTGAGATTGTATGATTGTGATTGTATGCTTGCGATTGTATGATTGTGATTGTATGATTGTGATTGTATGATTGTGATTGTATGATTGTGATTGTATGATTATGATTGTATGATTGTGATTGTATGATTGTGATTGTATGATTGTGATTGTATGATTGTAATAGTATGATTGTGATTGTATGATTGTGATTGTATGACTGTGATTGTATGATTGTGATTGTATGATTGTGATTGTATGATTGTGAAAGTATGATTGTGATGGTATGATTGTGATTTTATGATTGTGATTGTATGATTGTGATTGTATGAGTGTGATTGTCTGATTGTGGTTGTGCGATTGTGATTGTACGATTGTGTTTGTACGATTGTTATTGAATGATTGTGATTGTATGATTCTGATTGTATGATTGTGATTGCATGATTGTGATTGTATGATTGTGATTGCATGATTTTGAATGTATGATTGCGATTGTATGATTGTTTTTGTATGATTGTGATTGTATGATTGTGATTGTATGATTGTGATTGTATGATTGTGATAGTATGATTGTGATTGTATGATTGTGATTGTATGATTGTGATTGTATGATTGTATTTGGGAGATTGTATTTGGGAGAGTGTATTTGGGAGATTGTAATTGTATGATTGCGATTGTATGATTGTGATTGTATGATTGCGATTGTATGATTGTGATTGTATGATTGTGATGTATGATTGTAATTGTATGATTATGATTGTATGATTGTGATTGTATGACTGTGATTGTATGATTGTATCTGGGAGATTGTATCTGGGAGATTGTATTTGGGAGATTGTATTTGGGAGATTGTAATTGTATGATTGCGATTGTATGATTGAGATTGTATGATTGTGATTGTATGATTGTGATTGTATGATTGTGATTGTCTGATTGTGGTTGTGCGATTGTGATTGTACGATTGTGATTGTACGATTGCGATAGTATGATTGTGATTGTATGATTGTGATTGTATGATTGTGATTGTATGATTGTGATTGTATGATTGTGATTGTATGATTGTGATTGTATGAGTGTGATTGTCTGATTGTGAAAGTATGATTGTGATTGTATGATTGTGATTGTATGATTGTGATTGTATGAGTGTGATTGTCTGATTGTGGTTGTGCGATTGTGATTGTACGATTGTGATTGTACGATTGTGATTGTACGATTGTTATTGAATGATTGTGATTGTATGATTGTGATTGTATGATTGTGATTGTATGATTGTGATTGTCTGATTGTGGTTGTGCGATTGTGATTGTACGATTGTGATTGTACGATTGCGATAGTATGATTGTGATTGTATGACTGTGATTGTATGATTGTGATTGTATGATTGTGATTGTATGATTGTGAAAGTATGATTGTGATGGTATGATTGTGATTTTATGATTGTGATTGTATGATTGTGATTGTATGACTGTGATTGTATGATTGTATCTGGGAGATTGTATCTGGGAGATTGTATTTGGGAGATTGTATTTGGGAGATTGTAATTGTATGATTGCGATTGTATGATTGAGATTGTATGACTGTGATTGTATGATTGTGATTGTATGATTGTGATTGTATGATTGTGAAAGTATGATTGTGATTGTATGATTGTGATTGTATGATTGTGATTGTATGAGTGTGATTGTCTGATTGTGGTTGTGCGATTGTGATTGTACGATTGTGATTGTACGATTGTGATTGTACGATTGTTATTGAATGATTGTGATTGTATGATTCTGATTGTATGATTGTGATTGCATGATTGTGATTGTATGATTGTGATTGCATTATTATGAATGTATGATTGCGATTTTATGATTGTGGTTGTATGATTGTGATTGTATGATTGTGATTGTATGATTGTGATTGTATGATTGTGATTGTTTGATTGTATTTGGGAGATTGTATTTGGGAGATTGTATTTGGGAGATTGTATTTGGGAGATGGTAATTGTATGATTGCGATTGTATGATTGTGATTGTATGATTGCGATTGTATGATTGTGATTGTATGATTGTGATGTATGACTGTAATTGTATGATTATGATTGCATGATTGTGATTGTATGATTGAGATTGTATGATTGTGATTGTATGCTTGCGATTGTATGATTGTGAAAGTATGATTGTGATTGTATGATTGTGATTGTATGATTGTGATTGTATGAGTGTGATTGTCTGATTGTGGTTGTGCGATTGTGATTGTACGATTGTGATTGTACGATTGTGATTGTACGATTGTGATTGTACGATTGTTATTGAATGCTTGTGATTGTATGATTCTGATTGTATGATTGTGATTGTATGATTGTGATTGCATTATTTTGAATGTATGATTGCGATTTTATGATTGTGGTTGTATGATTGTGATTGTATGATTGTGATTGTATGATTGTGATTGTATGATTGTGATTGTTTGATTGTATTTGGGAGATTGTATTTGGGAGATTGTATTTGGGAGATGGTAATTGTATGATTGCGATTGTATGATTGTGATTGTATGATTGCGATTGTATGATTGTGATTGTATGATTGTGATGTATGACTGTAATTGTATGATTATGATTGCATGATTGTGATTGTATGATTGAGATTGTATGATTGTGATTGTATGCTTGCGATTGTATGATTGTGATTGTATGATTGTGATTGTATGATTGTGATTGTATGATTGTGATTGTATGATTGTGATTGTATGATTATGATTGTATGATTGTGATTGTATGATTGTGATTGTATGATTGTGATTGTATGATTGTGATAGTATGATTGTGATTGTATGATTGTGAAAGTATGATTGTGATTGTATGATTGTGAAAGTATGATTGTGATTGTATGATTGTGATTGTATGATTGTGATTGTATGATTGTGATTCTCTGATTGTGGTTGTGCGATTGTGATTGTACGATTGTGATTGTACGATTGTGATTGTACGATTGTGATAGTATGATTGTGATTGTATGATTGTGATTGTATGATTGTGATTGTATGATTGTGATTGTTTGATTGTATTTGGGAGATTGTATTTGGGAGATTGTATTTGGGAGATTGTAATTGTATGATTGCGATTGTATGATTGTGATTGTATGATTGCGATTGTATGATTGTGATTGTATGATTGTGATGTATGACTGTAATTGTATGATTATGATTGCATGATTGTGATTGTATGATTGAGATTGTATGATTGTGATTGAATGCTTGCGATTGTATGATTGTGATTGTATGATTGTGATTGTATGATTGTGATTGTATGATTGTGATTGTATGATTATGATTGTATGATTGTGATTGTATGATTGTGAAAGTATGATTGTGATGGTATGATTGTGATTGTATGATTGTGATTGTATGATTGTGATTGTATGAGTGTGATTGTCTGGTTGTGGTTGTGCGATTGTGATTGTACGATTGTGATTGTACGATTGTTATTGAATGATTGTGATTGTATGATTCTGATTGTATGATTGTGATTGCATGATTGTGATTGTATGATTGTGATTGCATGATTTTGAATGTATGATTGCGATTGTATGATTGTGGTTGAATGATTGTGATTGTATGATTGTGATTGTATGATTGTGATTGTATGATTGTGATAGTATGACTGTGATTGTATGATTGTGATTGTATGATTGGGATTGTATGATCGTGATTGTATGATTGTATTTGGGAGATTGTATTTGGGAGATTGTATTTGGGAGATTGTAATTGTATGATTGCGATTGTATGATTGTGATTGTATGATTGCGATTGTATGATTGTGATTGTATGATTGTGATGTATGATTGTAATTGTATGATTATGATTGTATGATTGTGATTGTATGATTGTGATTGTATGATTGTATCTGGGAGATTGTATTTGGGAGATTGTATTTGGGAGATTGTAATTGTATGATTGCGATTGTATGATTGTGATTGTATGATTGCGATTGTATGATTGTGATTGTATGATTGTGATGTATGATTGTAATTGTATGAGTATGATTGTATGATTGTGATTGTATGATTGTGATGGTATGATTGTGATTGTATGATTGCGATCGTATGATTGTGATTGCATGATTATGATTGTATGATTGTGATTGTATGATTGTGATTGTATGATTATGATTGTATTTTTGTGATTGTATGATTGTGATTGTATGATTGTGATTGTATGATTGTGATTGTATGATTGTGATTGTATGATTGTGATTGTATGATTGTGATTGTATGATTGTGATTGTATGATTGTGATTGTATGATTGTGATTGTATGATTGTGATTGTATGATTGTGATTGTATGATTGTGATTGTATGATTGTGATTGTATGATTGTGATTGTATGATTGTGATTGTCTGATTGTGGTTGTACGATTGTGATTGTACGATTGTGATTGTACGATTGTGATTGTATGATTGTGATTGCATGATTATGATTGTATGATTGTGATTGCATGATTGTGATTGTATGACTGTGATTGCATGATTTTGAATGTATGATTGTGATTGTATGATTGTGATTGTATGATTGTGATTGTATGATTGTGATTGTCTGATTGTGGTTGTGCGATTGTGATTGTACGATTGTGATCGTACGATTGTGATAGTATGATTGTGATTGTATGATTGTGATTGTATGATTGTGATTGTATGATTGTGATTGTATGATTGTGATTGTTTGATTGTATTTGGGAGATTGTATTTGGGAGATTGTATTTGGGAGATTGTATTTGGGAGATTGTAATTGTATGATTGCGATTGTATGATTGTGATTGTATGATTGTGATTGTATGATTGTGATTGTATGATTGTGATTGTATGATTGTGATTGTATGATTGTGATTGTATGATTGTGATTGTATGATTGTGAAAGTATGATTGTGATTGTATGAATATGATTGTATGATTGTGGTTGTATGATTGTGATTGTATGATTGTGATTGTATGATTGTGATTGTATGATTGTGATTGTATGATTGTGATTGTATGATTGTGATAGTATGATTGTGATTGTATGATTGTGATTGTATGATTGTGATTGTATGATTGTATTTGGGAGATTGTATTTGGGAGATTGTATTTGGGAGATTATAATTGTATGATTGCGATTGTATGATTGTGATTGTATGATTGCGATTGTATGATTGTGATTGTATGATTGTGATGTATGATTGTAATTGTATGATTATGATTGTATGATTGTGATTGTATGATTGTGATTGTATGATTGTGATTGTATGATTGTATCTGGGAGATTGTATTTGGGAGATTGTATTTGGGAGATTGTAATTGTATGATTGCGATTGTATGATTGTGATTGTATGATTGCGATTGTATGATTGTGATTGTATGATTGTGATGTATGATTGTAATTGTATGAGTATGATTGTATGATTGTGATTGTATGATTGTGATGGTATGATTGTGATTGTATGATTGCGATCGTATGATTGTGATTGCATGATTATGATTGTATGATTGTGATTGTATGATTGCGATTGTATGATTGTGATTGTATGATTATGATTGTATTTTTGTGATTGTATGATTGTGATTGTATGATTGTGATTGTATGATTGTGATTGTATGATTGTGATTGTATGATTGTGATTGTATGATTGTGATTGTCTGATTGTGGTTGTACGATTGTGATTGTACGATTGTGATTGTACGATTGTGATTGTATGATTGTGATTGCATGATTATGATTGTATGATTGTGATTGCATGATTGTGATTGTATGATTGTGATTGCATGATTTTGAATGTATGATTGTAATTGTATGATTGCGATTGTATGAATGCGATTGTATGATTCTGATTGTATGATTGTGATTGAATGATTGTGATTGTATGATTATAATTGTATGATTGTGATTGCATGATTGTGATTGCATGATTGTGATTGCATGATTTTGAATGTATGATTGTGATTGTATGATTGTGATTGTATGTTTGTGATTGTATGATTGTGATTGTATGATTGTGATAGTATGATTGTGATTGTATGATTGTGATTGTATGATTGTGATTGTATGATTGTGATTGTATGATTGTGATTGTATGATTGTGATTGTATGATTGTATTTGGGAGATTGTATTTGGGAGATTGTATTTCGGAGATTGTAATTGTATGATTGCGATTGTATGATTGTGATTGTATGATTGCGATTGTATGATTGTGATTGTATGATTGTGATGTATGATTGTAATTGTATGATTATGATTGTATGATTGTGATTGTATGATTGTGATTGTATGATTGTGATTGTATGATTGTGATTGTATGATTGTATTTGGGAGATTGTAGTTGGGAGATTGTATTTGGGAGATTGTAATTGTATGATTGCGATTGTATGATTGTGATTGTATGATTGTGATTGTATGATTGTGACTGTATGATTGTGATTGTATGATTGTGATAGTATGATTGTGATTGTATGATTGTGATGTATGATTGTAATTGTATGATTATGATGGTATGATTGTGATTGTGTGATTGTGATTGTATGATTGTATTTGGGAGATTGTATTTGGGATATTGTAATTGTATGATTGCGATTGTATGATTGTGATTGTATGATTGTGATTGTATGATTGTGATTGTATGATTGAATTTGGGAGATTCTATTTGGGATATTGTAATTGTATGATTGCGATTGTATGATTGCGATTGTATGGTTGTGATTGTATGATTGTGTATGTATGATTGTGATTGTATGATTGTATTTGGGAGATTGTAATTGTATGATTGCGATTGTATGATTGTGATTGTATGATTGTGATGTATGACTGTAATTGTATGATTATGATTGTATGATTGTGATTGTATGATTGTGATGGTATGATTGTGATTGTATGATTGCGATCGTATGATTGTGATTGTATGATTATGATTGTATGATTGTGATTGTATGATTGTGATTGTATGATTGTGATTGTATGATTGTGATTGTATGATTGTGATTGTATGATTGTGATTGTATGATTGTGATAGTATGATTGTGATTGTATGATTGTGATTGTATGACTGTGATTGTATGATTGTGATTGTATGATTGTGATTGTATGATTGTGAAAGTATGATTGTGATGGTATGATTGTGATTGTATGATTGTGATTGTATGATTGTGATTGTATGAGTGTGATTGTCTGATTGTGGTTGTGCGATTGTGATTGTACGATTGTGATTATACGATTGTCATTGAATGATTGTGATTGTATGATTCTGATTGTATGATTGTGATTGCATGATTGTGATTGTATGATTGTATCTGGGAGATTGTATTTGGGAGATTGTATTTGGGAGATTGTAATTGTATGATTGCGATTGTATGATTGTGATTATATGATTGCGATTGTATGATTGTGATTGTCTGATTGTGATGTATGATTGTAATTGTATGATTATGATTGTATGATTGTGATTGTATGATTGTGATTGTATGATTGTATTTGGGTGATTGTATTTGGGAGATTGTATTTGGGAGATTGTAATTGTATGATTGCGATTGTATGATTGTGATTGTATGATTGCGATTGTATGAATGCGATTGTATGATTGTGATTGTATGATTGTGATTGTATGATTGTGATTGTATGATTGTGATTGTATGATTGTGATTGTATGATTGTGATTGTATGATTGTATTTGGGAGATTGTATTTGGGATATTGTAATTGTATGATTGCGATTGTATGATTGTGATTGTATGATTGTGATTGTATGATTGTGAAAGCATGATTGTGATTGTATGATTGTGATTGTATGATTGTGATTGTATGATTGTGATTGTATGATTGTGATTGTATGATTGTGATTGTATGATTGTGATTGTATGATTGTGATTGTATGATTGTGATTGTATGATTGTGATTGTATGATTGTGATTGTATGATTGTGATTGTATGATTGTGATTGTATGATTGTGATTGTATGATTGTGATTGTATGATTGTGATTGTATGATTGTGATTGTATGATTGTGATTGTATGATTGTGATTGTATGATTGTGATTGTATGATTGTGATTGTATGATTGTGATTGTATGATTGTGATTGTATGATTGTGATTGTATGATTGTGATTGTATGATTGTGATTGTATGATTGTGATTGTATGATTGTGATTGTATGATTGTGATTGTATGATTGTGATTGTATGATTGTGATTGTATGATTGTGATTGTATGATTGTGATTGTATGATTGTGATTGTATGATTGTGATTGTATGATTGTGATTGTATGATTGTGATTGTATGATTGTGATTGTATGATTGTGATTGTATGATTGTATTTGGGATATTGTAATTGTATGATTGCGATTGTATGATTGTGATTGTATGATCGTGATTGTATGATTGTGATAGTATGATTGTGAAAGTATGATTGTGATTGTATGATTGTGATTGTATGATTGTGATTGTATGATTGTGATTGTATGATTGTGATTGTATGATTGTGATTGTATGATTGTGATTGTATGATTGTGATCGTCTGATTGTGGTTGTGCGATTGTGATTGTATGATTGTGATTGTACGATTGTGATTGTACGATTGTGATAGTATGATTATGATTGTATGATTGTGATTGTATGATTGTGATTGTTTGATTGTACTTGGGAGATTGTATTTGGGAGATTGTAATTGTATGATTGCGATTGTATGATTGTGATTGTATGATTGCGATTGTATGATTGTGATTGTATGATTGTGATGTATGACTGTAATTGTATGATTATGATTGCATGATTGTGATTGTATGATTGAGATTGTATGATTGTGATTGTATGCTTGCGATTGTATGATTGTGATTGTATGATTGTGATTGTATGATTGTGATTGTATGATTGTGATTGTATGATTATGATTGTATGATTGTGACTGTATGATTGTGATTGTATGATTGTGATTGTATGATTGTGATATTATGATTGTGATTGTATGATTGTGATTGTATGACTGTGATTGTATGATTGTGATTGTATGATTGCGATTGTATGATTGTGAAAGTATGATTGTGATGGTATGATTGTGATTTTATGATTGTGATTGTATGATTGTGATTGTATGAGTGTGATTGTCTGATTGTGGTTGTGCGATTGTGATTGTACGATTGTGATTGTACGATTGTTATTGAATGATTGTGATTGTATGATTCTGATTGTATGATTGTGATTGCATGATTGTGATTGTATGATTGTGATTGCATGATTTTGAATGTATGATTGCGATTGTATGATTGTGGTTGTATGATTGTGATTGTATGATTGTGATTGTATGATTGTGATTGTATGATTGTGATGGTATGATTGTGATTGTATGATTGTGATTGTATGACAGTGATTGTATGATTGTGATTGTATGATTGTGATTGTATGATTGTGATTGTATGATTGTATTTGGGAGATTGTATTTGGGAGAGTGTATTTGGGAGATTGTAATTGTATGATTGCGATTGTATGATTGTGATTGTATGATTGCGATTGTATGATTGTGATTGTATGATTGTGATGTATGTTTGTAATTGTATGATTATGATTGTATGATTGTGATTGTATGACTGTGATTGTATGATTGTATCTGGGAGATTGTATCTGGGAGATTGTATTTGGGAGATTGTATTTGGGAGATTGTAATTGTATGATTGCGATTGTATGATTGAGATTGTATGATTGTGATTGTATGATTGTGATTGTATGATTGTGATTGTCTGATTGTGGTTGTGCGATTGTGATTGTACGATTGTGATTGTACGATTGTGATAGTATGATTGTGATTGTATGATTGTGATTGTATGATTGTGATTGTATGATTGTGATTGTTTGATTGTATTTGGGAGATTGTATTTGGGAGATTGTATTTGGGAGATTGTAATTGTATGATTGCGATTGTATGATTGTGATTGTATGATTGCGATTGTATGATTGTGATTGTATGATTGTGATGTATGACTGTAATTGTATGATTATGATTGTATGATTGTGATTGTATGATTGAGATTGTATGATTGTGATTGTATGCTTGCGATTGTATGATTGTGATTGTATGATTGTGATTGTATGATTGTGATTGTATGAGTGTGATTGTCTGATTGTGGTTGTGCGATTGTGATTGTACGATTGTGATTGTACGATTGTGATTGTACGATTGTGATTGTACGATTGTTATTGAATGATTGTGATTGTATGATTCTGATTGTATGATTGTGATTGCATGATTGTGATTGTATGATTGTGATTGCATTATTTTGAATGTATGATTGCGATTTTATGATTGTGGTTGTATGATTGTGATTGTATGATTGTGATTGGATGATTGTGATTGTTTGTTTGTATTTGGGAGATTGTATTTTGGAGATTGTATTTGGGAGATTGTAATTGTATGATTGCGATTGTATGATTGTGATTGTATGATTGCGATTGTATGATTGTGATTGTATGATTGTGATGTATGACTGTAATTGTATGATTGTGATTGCATGATTGTGATTGTATGATTGAGATTGTATGATTGTGATTGTATGCTTGCGATTGTATGATTGTGATTGTATGATTGTGATTGTATGATTGTGATTGTATGATTGTGATTGTATGATTATGATTGTATGATTGTGATTGTATGATTGTGATTGTATGATTGTGATTGTATGATTGTGATAGTATGATTGTGATTGTATGATTGTGATTGTATGACTGTGATTGTATGATTGTGATTGTATGATTGTGATTGTATGATTGTGAAAGTATGATTGTGATGGTATGATTGTGATTGTATGATTGTGATTGTATGATTGTGATTGTATGAGTGTGATTGTCTGATTGTGGTTGTGCGATTGTGATTGTACGATTGTGATTGTACGATTGTTATTGAATGATTGTGATTGTATGATTCTGATTGTATGATTGTGATTGCATGATTGTGATTGTATGATTGTGATTGCATGATTTTGAATGTATGATTGCGATTGTATGATTGTGGTTGTATGATTGTGATTGTATGATTGCGATTGTATGATTGTGATTGTATGATTGTGATGTATGATTGTAATTGTATGAGTATGATTGTATGATTGTGATTGTATGATTGTATCTGGGAGATTGTATTTGGGAGATTGTATTTGGGAGATTGTAATTGTATGATTGCGATTGTATGATTGTGATTGTATGATTGCGATTGTATGATTGTGATTGTATGATTGTGATGTATGATTGTAATTGTATGAGTATGATTGTATGATTGTGATTGTATGATTGTGATGGTATGATTGTGATTGTATGATTGCGATCGTATGATTGTGATTGCATGATTATGATTGTATGATTGTGATTGTATGATTGCGATTGTATGATTGTGATTGTATGATTATGATTGTATTTTTGTGATTGTATGATTGTGATTGTATGATTGTGATTGTATGATTGTGATTGTATGATTGTGATTGTATGATTGTGATTGTATGATTGTGATTGTATGATTGTGATAGTATGATTGTGATTGTATGATTGTGATTGTATGATTGTGATTGTATGATTGTGATTGTATGATTGTGATAGTATGATTGTGATTGTATGATTGTGATTGTATGACTGTGATTGTATGATTGTGATTGTATGATTGTGATTGTATGATTGTGAAAGTATGATTGTGATGGTATGATTGTGATTGTATGATTGTGATTGTATGATTGTGATTGTATGAGTGTGATTGTCTGATTGTGGTTGTGCGATTGTGATTGTACGATTGTGATTATACGATTGTTATTGAATGATTGTGATTGTATGATTCTGATTGTATGATTGTGATTGCATGATTGTGATTGTATGATTGTATCTGGGAGATTGTATTTGGGAGATTGTATTTGGGAGATTGTAATTGTATGATTGCGATTGTATGATTGTGATTATATGATTGCGATTGTATGATTGTGATTGTCTGATTGTGATGTATGATTGTAATTGTATGATTATGATTGCATGATTGTGATTGTATGATTGTGATTGTATGATTGTATTTGGGTGATTGTATTTGGGAGATTGTATTTGGGAGATTGTAATTGTATGATTGCGATTGTATGATTGTGATTGTATGATTGCGATTGTATGAATGCGATTGTATGATTGTGATTGTATGATTGTGATTGTATGATTGTGATTGTATGATTGTGATTGTATGATTGTGATTGTATGATTGTGATTGTATGATTGTATTTGGGAGATTGTATTTGGGATATTGTAATTGTATGATTGCGATTGTATGATTGTGATTGTATGATTGTGATTGTATGATTGTGAAAGCATGATTGTGATTGTATGATTGTGATTGTATGATTGTGATTGTATGATTGTGATTGTATGATTGTGATTGTATGATTGTGATTGTATGATTGTGATTGTATGATTGTGATTGTATGATTGTGATTGTATGATTGTGATTGTATGATTGTGATTGTATGATTGTGATTGTATGATTGTGATTGTATGATTGTGATTGTATGATTGTGATTGTATGATTGTGATTGTATGATTGTATTTGGGATATTGTAATTGTATGATTGCGATTGTATGATTGTGATTGTATGATTGTGATTGTATGATTGTGATTGTATGATTGTGATAGTATGATTGTGAAAGTATGATTGTGATTGTATGATTGTGATTGTATGATTGTGAAAGTATGATTGTGATTGTATGATTGTGATTGTATGATTGTGATTGTATGATTGTGATGTATGACTGTAATTGTATGATTATGATTGCATGATTGTGATTGTATGATTGAGATTGTATGATTGTGATTGTATGCTTGCGATCGTCTGATTGTGGTTGTGCGATTGTGATTGTACGATTGTGATTGTACGATTGTGATAGTATGATTGTGATTGTATGATTGTGATTGTATGATTGTGATTGTTTGATTGCATTTGGGAGATTGTATTTGGGAGATTGTAATTGTATGATTGCGATTGTATGATTGTGATTGTATGATTGCGATTGTATGATTGTGATTGTATGATTGTGATGTATGACTGTAATTGTATGATTATGATTGCATGATTGTGATTGTATGATTGAGATTGTATGATTGTGATTGTATGCTTGCGATTGTATGATTGTGATTGTATGATTGCGATTGTATGATTGTGATTGTATGATTGTGATGTATGACTGTAATTGTATGATTATGATTGCATGATTGTGATTGTATGATTGAGATTGTATGATTGTGATTGTATGCTTGCGATTGTATGATTGTGATTGTATGATTGTGATTGTATGATTGTGATTGTATGATTGTGATTGTATGATTATGATTGTATGATTGTGATTGTATGATTGTGATTGTATGATTGTGATTGTATGATTGTGATAGTATGATTGTGATTGTATGATTGTGATTGTATGACTGTGATTGTATGATTGTGATTGTATGATTGTGATTGTATGATTGTGAAAGTATGATTGTGATGGTATGATTGTGATTTTATGATTGTGATTGTATGATTGTGATTGTATGAGTGTGATTGTCTGATTGTGGTTGTGCGATTGTGATTGTACGATTGTGTTTGTACGATTGTTATTGAATGATTGTGATTGTATGATTCTGATTGTATGATTGTGATTGCATGATTTTGAATGTATGATTGCGATTGTATGATTGTGGTTGTATGATTGTGATTGTATGATTGTGATTGTATGATTGTGATTGTATGATTGTGATGGTATGATTGTGATTGTATGATTGTGATTGTATGACAGTGATTGTATGATTGTGATTGTATGATTGTGATTGTATGATTGTGATTGTATGATTGTATTTGGGAGATTGTATTTGGGAGAGTGTATTTGGGAGATTGTAATTGTATGATTGCGATTGTATGATTGTGATTGTATGATTGCGATTGTATGATTGTGATTGTATGATTGTGATGTATGATTGTAATTGTATGATTATGATTGTATGATTGTGATTGTATGACTGTGATTGTATGATTGTATCTGGGAGATTGTATCTGGGAGATTGTGTTTGGGAGATTGTATTTGGGAGATTGTAATTGTATGATTGCGATTGTATGATTGAGATTGTATGATTGTGATTGTATGATTGTGATTGTATGATTGTGATTGTCTGATTGTGGTTGTGCGATTGTGATTGTACGATTGTGATTGTACGATTGTGATAGTATGATTGTGATTGTATGATTGTGATTGTATGATTGTGATTGTATGATTGTGATTGTTTGATTGTATTTGGGAGATTGTATTTGGGTGATTGTATTTGGGAGATTGTAATTGTATGATTGCGATTGTATGATTGTGATTGTATGATTGCGATTGTATGATTGTGATTGTATGATTGTGATGTATGACTGTAATTGTATGATTATGATTGTATGATTGTGATTGTATGATTGAGATTGTATGATTGTGATTGTATGCTTGCGATTGTATGATTGTGATTGTATGATTGTGATTGTATGAGTGTGATTGTCTGATTGTGGTTGTGCGATTGTGATTGTACGATTGTGATTGTACGATTGTGATTGTACGATTGTTATTGAATGATTGTGATTGTATGATTCTGATTGTATGATTGTGATTGCATGATTGTGATTGTATGATTGTGATTGCATTATTTTGAATGTATGATTGCGATTTTATGATTGTGGTTGTATGATTGTGATTGTATGATTGTGATTGGATGATTGTGATTGTTTGTTTGTATTTGGGAGATTGTATTTTGGAGATTGTATTTGGGAGATTGTAATTGTATGATTGCGATTGTATGATTGTGATTGTATGATTGCGATTGTATGATTGTGATTGTATGATTGTGATGTATGACTGTAATTGTATGATTGTGATTGCATGATTGTGATTGTATGATTGAGATTGTATGATTGTGATTGTATGCTTGCGATTGTATGATTGTGATTGTATGATTGTGATTGTATGATTGTGATTGTATGATTGTGATTGTATGATTATGATTGTATGATTGTGATTGTATGATTGTGATTGTATGATTGTGATTGTATGATTGTGATAGTATGATTGTGATTGTATGATTGTGATTGTATGACTGTGATTGTATGATTGTGATTGTATGATTGTGATTGTATGATTGTGAAAGTATGATTGTGATGGTATGATTGTGATTGTATGATTGTGATTGTATGATTGTGATTGTATGAGTGTGATTGTCTGATTGTGGTTGTGCGATTGTGATTGTACGATTGTGATTGTACGATTGTTATTGAATGATTGTGATTGTATGATTCTGATTGTATGATTGTGATTGCATGATTGTGATTGTATGATTGTGATTGCATGATTTTGAATGTATGATTGCGATTGTATGATTGTGGTTGTATGATTGTGATTGTATGATTGCGATTGTATGATTGTGATTGTATGATTGTGATAGTATGATTGTGATTGTATGATTGTGATTGTATGATTGTGATTGTATGATTGTGATTGTATGATTGTGATTGTATGATTGTATTTGGGAGATTGTATTTGGGAGATTGTATTTGGGAGATTGTAATTGTATGATTGCGATTGTATGATTGCGATTGTATGATTGCGATTGTATGATTGTGATTGTATGATTGTGATGTATGATTGTAATTGTATGATTATGATTGTATGATTGTGATTGTATGATTGTGATTGTATGATTGTATCTGGGAGATTGTATTTGGGAGATTGTAATTGTATGATTGCGATTGTATGATTGTGATTGTATGATTGCGATTGTATGATTGTGATTGTATGATTGTGATGTATGATTGTAATTGTATGAGTATGATTGTATGATTGTGATTGTATGATTGTGATGGTATGATTGTGATTGTATGATTGCGATCGTATGATTGTGATTGCATGATTATGATTGTATGATTGTGATTGTATGATTGCGATTGTATGATTGTGATTGTATGATTATGATTGTATTTTTGTGATTGTATGATTGTGATTGTATGATTGTGATTGTATGATTGTGATTGTATGATTGTGATTGTATGATTGTGATTGTATGATTGTGATAGTATGATTGTGATTGTATGATTGTGATTGTATGATTGTGATTGTATGATTGTGATTGTATGATTGTGATAGTATGATTGTGATTGTATGATTGTGATTGTATGACTGTGATTGTATGATTGTGATTGTATGATTGTGATTGTATGATTGTGAAAGTATGATTGTGATGGTATGATTGTGATTGTATGATTGTGATTGTATGATTGTGATTGTATGAGTGTGATTGTCTGATTGTGGTTGTGCGATTGTGATTGTACGATTGTGATTATACGATTGTTATTGAATGATTGTGATTGTATGATTCTGATTGTATGATTGTGATTGCATGATTGTGATTGTATGATTGTATCTGGGAGATTGTATTTGGGAGATTGTAATTGTATGATTGCGATTGTATGATTGTGATTGTATGATTGCGATTGTATGAATGCGATTGTATGATTGTGATTGTATGATTGTGATTGTATGATTGTGATTGTATGATTGTGATTGTATGATTGTATTTGGGAGATTGTATTTGGGATATTGTAATTGTATGATTGCGATTGTATGATTGTGATTGTATGATTGTGATTGTATGATTGTGAAAGCATGATTGTGATTGTATGATTGTGATTGTATGATTGTGATTGTATGATTGTGATTGTATGATTGTGATTGTATGATTGTGATTGTATGATTGTGATTGTATGATTGTGATTGTATGATTGTGATTGTATGATTGTGATTGTATGATTGTGATTGTATGATTGTGATTGTATGATTGTGATTGTATGATTGTGATTGTATGATTGTGATTGTATGATTGTGATTGTATGATTGTGATTGTATGATTGTGATTGTATGATTGTGATTGTATGATTGTATTTGGGATATTGTAATTGTATGATTGCGATTGTATGATTGTGATTGTATGATTGTGATTGTATGATTGTGATAGTATGATTGTGAAAGTATGATTGTGATTGTATGATTGTGATTGTATGATTGTGAAAGTATGATTGTGATTGTATGATTGTGATTGTATGATTGTGATTGTATGATTGTGATGTATGACTGTAATTGTATGATTATGATTGCATGATTGTGATTGTATGATTGAGATTGTATGATTGTGATTGTATGCTTGCGATCGTCTGATTGTGGTTGTGCGATTGTGATTGTACGATTGTGATTGTACGATTGTGATAGTATGATTGTGATTGTATGATTGTGATTGTATGATTGTGATTGTTTGATTGCATTTGGGAGATTGTATTTGGGAGATTGTAATTGTATGATTGCGATTGTATGATTGTGATTGTATGCTTGCGATTGTATGATTGTGATTGTATGATTGTGATGTATGACTGTAATTGTATGATTATGATTGCATGATTGTGATTGTATGATTGAGATTGTATGATTGTGATTGTATGCTTGCGATTGTATGATTGTGATTGTATGATTGCGATTGTATGATTGTGATTGTATGATTGTGATGTATGACTGTAATTGTATGATTATGATTGCATGATTGTGATTGTATGATTGAGATTGTATGATTGTGATTGTATGCTTGCGATTGTATGATTGTGATTGTATGATTGTGATTGTATGATTGTGATTGTATGATTGTGATTGTATGATTATGATTGTATGATTGTGATTGTATGATTGTGATTGTATGATTGTGATTGTATGATTGTGATAGTATGATTGTGATTGTATGATTGTGATTGTATGACTGTGATTGTATGATTGTGATTGTATGATTGTGATTGTATGATTGTGAAAGTATGATTGTGATGGTATGATTGTGATTGTATGATTGTGATTGTATGATTGTGATTGTATGAGTGTGATTGTCTGATTGTGGTTGTGCGATTGTGATTGTACGATTGTGATTGTACGATTGTTATTGAATGATTGTGATTGTATGATTCTGATTGTATGATTGTGATTGCATGATTGTGATTGTATGATTGTGATTGCATGATTTTGAATGTATGATTGCGATTGTATGATTGTGGTTGTATGATTGTGATTGTATGATTGCGATTGTATGATTGTGATTGTATGATTGTGATGTATGATTGTAATTGTATGAGTATGATTGTATGATTGTGATTGTATGATTGTATCTGGGAGATTGTATTTGGGAGATTGTATTTGGGAGATTGTAATTGTATGATTGCGATTGTATGATTGTGATTGTATGATTGCGATTGTATGATTGTGATTGTATGACTGTGATGTATGATTGTAATTGTATGAGTATGATTGTATGATTGTGATTGTATGATTGTGATGGTATGATTGTGATTGTATGATTGCGATCGTATGATTGTGATTGCATGATTATGATTGTATGATTGTGATTGTATGATTGCGATTGTATGATTGTGATTGTATGATTATGATTGTATTTTTGTGATTGTATGATTGTGATTGTATGATTGTGATTGTATGATTGTGATTGTATGATTGTGATTGTATGATTGTGATTGTATGATTGTGATTGTATGATTGTGATAGTATGATTGTGATTGTATGATTGTGATTGTATGATTGTGATTGTATGATTGTGATTGTATGATTGTGATAGTATGATTGTGATTGTATGATTGTGATTGTATGACTGTGATTGTATGATTGTGATTGTATGATTGTGATTGTATGATTGTGAAAGTATGATTGTGATGGTATGATTGTGATTGTATGATTGTGATTGTATGATTGTGATTGTATGAGTGTGATTGTCTGATTGTGGTTGTGCGATTGTGATTGTACGATTGTGATTATACGATTGTTATTGAATGATTGTGATTGTATGATTCTGATTGTATGATTGTGATTGCATGATTGTGATTGTATGATTGTATCTGGGAGATTGTATTTGGGAGATTGTATTTGGGAGATTGTAATTGTATGATTGCGATTGTATGATTGTGATTATATGATTGCGATTGTATGATTGTGATTGTCTGATTGTGATGTATGATTGTAATTGTATGATTATGATTGCATGATTGTGATTGTATGATTGTGATTGTATGATTGTATTTGGGTGATTGTATTTGGGAGATTGTATTTGGGAGATTGTAATTGTATGATTGCGATTGTATGATTGTGATTGTATGATTGCGATTGTATGAATGCGATTGTATGATTGTGATTGTATGATTGTGATTGTATGATTGTGATTGTATGATTGTGATTGTATGATTGTGATTGTATGATTGTGATTGTATGATTGTATTTGGGAGATTGTATTTGGGATATTGTAATTGTATGATTGCGATTGTATGATTGTGATTGTATGATTGTGATTGTATGATTGTGAAAGCATGATTGTGATTGTATGATTGTGATTGTATGATTGTGATTGTATGATTGTGATTGTATGATTGTGATTGTATGATTGTGATTGTATGATTGTGATTGTATGATTGTGATTGTATGATTGTGATTGTATGATTGTGATTGTATGATTGTGATTGTATGATTGTGATTGTATGATTGTGATTGTATGATTGTGATTGTATGATTGTGATTGTATGATTGTGATTGTATGATTGTGATTGTATGATTGTATTTGGGATATTGTAATTGTATGATTGCGATTGTATGATTGTGATTGTATGATTGTGATTGTATGATTGTGATTGTATGATTGTGATAGTATGATTGTGAAAGTATGATTGTGATTGTATGATTGTGATTGTATGATTGTGAAAGTATGATTGTGATTGTATGATTGTGATTGTATGATTGTGATTGTATGATTGTGATGTATGACTGTAATTGTATGATTATGATTGCATGATTGTGATTGTATGATTGAGATTGTATGATTGTGATTGTATGCTTGCGATCGTCTGATTGTGGTTGTGCGATTGTGATTGTACGATTGTGATTGTACGATTGTGATAGTATGATTGTGATTGTATGATTGTGATTGTATGATTGTGATTGTTTGATTGCATTTGGGAGATTGTATTTGGGAGATTGTAATTGTATGATTGCGATTGTATGATTGTGATTGTATGATTGCGATTGTATGATTGTGATTGTATGATTGTGATGTATGACTGTAATTGTATGATTATGATTGCATGATTGTGATTGTATGATTGAGATTGTATGATTGTGATTGTATGCTTGCGATTGTATGATTGTGATTGTATGATTGCGATTGTATGATTGTGATTGTATGATTGTGATGTATGACTGTAATTGTATGATTATGATTGCATGATTGTGATTGTATGATTGAGATTGTATGATTGTGATTGTATGCTTGCGATTGTATGATTGTGATTGTATGATTGTGATTGTATGATTGTGATTGTATGATTGTGATTGTATGATTATGATTGTATGATTGTGATTGTATGATTGTGATTGTATGATTGTGATTGTATGATTGTGATAGTATGATTGTGATTGTATGATTGTGATTGTATGACTGTGATTGTATGATTGTGATTGTATGATTGTGATTGTATGATTGTGAAAGTATGATTGTGATGGTATGATTGTGATTTTATGATTGTGATTGTATGATTGTGATTGTATGAGTGTGATTGTCTGATTGTGGTTGTGCGATTGTGATTGTACGATTGTGTTTGTACGATTGTTATTGAATGATTGTGATTGTATGATTCTGATTGTATGATTGTGATTGCATGATTTTGAATGTATGATTGCGATTGTATGATTGTGGTTGTATGATTGTGATTGTATGATTGTGATTGTATGATTGTGATTGTATGATTGTGATGGTATGATTGTGATTGTATGATTGTGATTGTATGACAGTGATTGTATGATTGTGATTGTATGATTGTGATTGTATGATTGTGATTGTATGATTGTATTTGGGAGATTGTATTTGGGAGAGTGTATTTGGGAGATTGTAATTGTATGATTGCGATTGTATGATTGTGATTGTATGATTGCGATTGTATGATTGTGATTGTATGATTGTGATGTATGATTGTAATTGTATGATTATGATTGTATGATTGTGATTGTATGACTGTGATTGTATGATTGTATCTGGGAGATTGTATCTGGGAGATTGTGTTTGGGAGATTGTATTTGGGAGATTGTAATTGTATGATTGCGATTGTATGATTGAGATTGTATGATTGTGATTGTATGATTGTGATTGTATGATTGTGATTGTCTGATTGTGGTTGTGCGATTGTGATTGTACGATTGTGATTGTACGATTGTGATAGTATGATTGTGATTGTATGATTGTGATTGTATGATTGTGATTGTATGATTGTGATTGTTTGATTGTATTTGGGAGATTGTATTTGGGAGATTGTATTTGGGAGATTGTAATTGTATGATTGCGATTGTATGATTGTGATTGTATGATTGCGATTGTATGATTGTGATTGTATGATTGTGATGTATGACTGTAATTGTATGATTATGATTGTATGATTGTGATTGTATGATTGAGATTGTATGATTGTGATTGTATGCTTGCGATTGTATGATTGTGATTGTATGATTGTGATTGTATGATTGTGATTGTATGAGTGTGATTGTCTGATTGTGGTTGTGCGATTGTGATTGTACGATTGTGATTGTACGATTGTGATTGTACGATTGTTATTGAATGATTGTGATTGTATGATTCTGATTGTATGATTGTGATTGCATGATTGTGATTGTATGATTGTGATTGCATTATTTTGAATGTATGATTGCGATTTTATGATTGTGGTTGTATGATTGTGATTGTATGATTGTGATTGGATGATTGTGATTGTTTGTTTGTATTTGGGAGATTGTATTTTGGAGATTGTATTTGGGAGATTGTAATTGTATGATTGCGATTGTATGATTGTGATTGTATGATTGCGATTGTATGATTGTGATTGTATGATTGTGATGTATGACTGTAATTGTATGATTGTGATTGCATGATTGTGATTGTATGATTGAGATTGTATGATTGTGATTGTATGCTTGCGATTGTATGATTGTGATTGTATGATTGTGATTGTATGATTGTGATTGTATGATTGTGATTGTATGATTATGATTGTATGATTGTGATTGTATGATTGTGATTGTATGATTGTGATTGTATGATTGTGATAGTATGATTGTGATTGTATGATTGTGATTGTATGACTGTGATTGTATGATTGTGATTGTATGATTGTGATTGTATGATTGTGAAAGTATGATTGTGATGGTATGATTGTGATTGTATGATTGTGATTGTATGATTGTGATTGTATGAGTGTGATTGTCTGATTGTGGTTGTGCGATTGTGATTGTACGATTGTGATTGTACGATTGTTATTGAATGATTGTGATTGTATGATTCTGATTGTATGATTGTGATTGCATGATTGTGATTGTATGATTGTGATTGCATGATTTTGAATGTATGATTGCGATTGTATGATTGTGGTTGTATGATTGTGATTGTATGATTGCGATTGTATGATTGTGATTGTATGATTGTGATAGTATGATTGTGATTGTATGATTGTGATTGTATGATTGTGATTGTATGATTGTGATTGTATGATTGTGATTGTATGATTGTATTTGGGAGATTGTATTTGGGAGATTGTATTTGGGAGATTGTAATTGTATGATTGCGATTGTATGATTGCGATTGTATGATTGCGATTGTATGATTGTGATTGTATGATTGTGATGTATGATTGTAATTGTATGATTATGATTGTATGATTGTGATTGTATGATTGTGATTGTATGATTGTATCTGGGAGATTGTATTTGGGAGATTGTATTTGGGAGATTGTAATTGTATGATTGCGATTGTATGATTGTGATTGTATGATTGCGATTGTATGATTGTGATTGTATGATTGTGATGTATGATTGTAATTGTATGAGTATGATTGTATGATTGTGATTGTATGATTGTGATGGTATGATTGTGATTGTATGATTGCGATCGTATGATTGTGATTGCATGATTATGATTGTATGATTGTGATTGTATGATTGCGATTGTATGATTGTGATTGTATGATTATGATTGTATTTTTGTGATTGTATGATTGTGATTGTATGATTGTGATTGTATGATTGTGATTGTATGATTGTGATTGTATGATTGTGATTGTATGATTGTGATAGTATGATTGTGATTGTATGATTGTGATTGTATGATTGTGATTGTATGATTGTGATTGTATGATTGTGATAGTATGATTGTGATTGTATGATTGTGATTGTATGACTGTGATTGTATGATTGTGATTGTATGATTGTGATTGTATGATTGTGAAAGTATGATTGTGATGGTATGATTGTGATTGTATGATTGTGATTGTATGATTGTGATTGTATGAGTGTGATTGTCTGATTGTGGTTGTGCGATTGTGATTGTACGATTGTGATTATACGATTGTTATTGAATGATTGTGATTGTATGATTCTGATTGTATGATTGTGATTGCATGATTGTGATTGTATGATTGTATCTGGGAGATTGTATTTGGGAGATTGTAATTGTATGATTGCGATTGTATGATTGTGATTGTATGATTGCGATTGTATGAATGCGATTGTATGATTGTGATTGTATGATTGTGATTGTATGATTGTGATTGTATGATTGTGATTGTATGATTGTGATTGTATGATTGTGATTGTATGATTGTATTTGGGAGATTGTATTTGGGATATTGTAATTGTATGATTGCGATTGTATGATTGTGATTGTATGATTGTGATTGTATGATTGTGAAAGCATGATTGTGATTGTATGATTGTGATTGTATGATTGTGATTGTATGATTGTGATTGTATGATTGTGATTGTATGATTGTGATTGTATGATTGTGATTGTATGATTGTGATTGTATGATTGTGATTGTATGATTGTGATTGTATGATTGTGATTGTATGATTGTGATTGTATGATTGTGATTGTATGATTGTGATTGTATGATTGTGATTGTATGATTGTGATTGTATGATTGTGATTGTATGATTGTGATTGTATGATTGTGATTGTATGATTGTATTTGGGATATTGTAATTGTATGATTGCGATTGTATGATTGTGATTGTATGATTGTGATTGTATGATTGTGATAGTATGATTGTGAAAGTATGATTGTGATTGTATGATTGTGATTGTATGATTGTGAAAGTATGATTGTGATTGTATGATTGTGATTGTATGATTGTGATTGTATGATTGTGATGTATGACTGTAATTGTATGATTATGATTGCATGATTGTGATTGTATGATTGAGATTGTATGATTGTGATTGTATGCTTGCGATCGTCTGATTGTGGTTGTGCGATTGTGATTGTACGATTGTGATTGTACGATTGTGATAGTATGATTGTGATTGTATGATTGTGATTGTATGATTGTGATTGTTTGATTGCATTTGGGAGATTGTATTTGGGAGATTGTAATTGTATGATTGCGATTGTATGATTGTGATTGTATGCTTGCGATTGTATGATTGTGATTGTATGATTGTGATGTATGACTGTAATTGTATGATTATGATTGCATGATTGTGATTGTATGATTGAGATTGTATGATTGTGATTGTATGCTTGCGATTGTATGATTGTGATTGTATGATTGCGATTGTATGATTGTGATTGTATGATTGTGATGTATGACTGTAATTGTATGATTATGATTGCATGATTGTGATTGTATGATTGAGATTGTATGATTGTGATTGTATGCTTGCGATTGTATGATTGTGATTGTATGATTGTGATTGTATGATTGTGATTGTATGATTGTGATTGTATGATTATGATTGTATGATTGTGATTGTATGATTGTGATTGTATGATTGTGATTGTATGATTGTGATAGTATGATTGTGATTGTATGATTGTGATTGTATGACTGTGATTGTATGATTGTGATTGTATGATTGTGATTGTATGATTGTGAAAGTATGATTGTGATGGTATGATTGTGATTTTATGATTGTGATTGTATGATTGTGATTGTATGAGTGTGATTGTCTGATTGTGGTTGTGCGATTGTGATTGTACGATTGTGTTTGTACGATTGTTATTGAATGATTGTGATTGTATGATTCTGATTGTATGATTGTGATTGCATGATTGTGATTGTATGATTGTGATTGCATGATTTTGAATGTATGATTGCGATTGTATGATTGTGGTTGTATGATTGTGATTGTATGATTGTGATTGTATGATTGTGATTGTATGATTGTGATAGTATGATTGTGATTGTATGATTGTGATTGCATGATTGTGATTGTATGATTATGATTGTATGATTGTATTTGGGAGATTGTATTTGGGAGAGTGTATTTGGGAGATTGTAATTGTATGATTGCGATTGTTTGATTGTGATTGTATGATTGCGATTGTATGATTGTGATTGTATGATTGTGATGTATGATTGTAATGGTATGATTATGATTGTATGATTGTGATTGTATGACTGTGACTGTATGATTGTATCTGGGAGATTGTATCTGGGAGATTGTATTTGGGAGATTGTATTTGGGAGATTGTAATTGTATGATTGCGATTGTATGATTGAGATTGTATGATTGTGATTGTATGATTGTGATTGTATGATTGTGATTGTCTGATTGTGGTTGTGCGATTGTGATTGTACGATTGTGATTGTACGATTGTGATAGTATGATTGTGATTGTATGATTGTGATGGTATGATTGTGATTGTATGATTGTGATTGTATGATTGTGATTGTTTGATTGTATTTGGGAGATTGTATTTGGGAGATTGTATTTGGGAGATTGTAATTGTATGATTGCGATTGTATGATTGTGATTGTATGATTGCGATTGTATGATTGTGATTGTATGATTGTGATGTATGACTGTAATTGTATGATTATGATTGTATGATTGTGATTGTATGATTGAGATTGTATGATTGTGATTGTATGCTTGCGATTGTATGATTGTGATTGTATGATTGTGATTGTATGATTGTGATTGTATGATTGTGATTGTATGATTATGATTGTATGATTGTGATTGTATGATTGTGATTGTATGATTGTGATTGTATGATTGTGATAGTATGATTGTGATTGTATGATTGTGATTGTATGACTGTGATTGTATGATTGTGATTGTATGATTGTGATTGTATGATTGTGAAAGTATGATTGTGATGGTATGATTGTGATTGTATGATTGTGATTGTATGATTGTGATTGTATGAGTGTGATTGTCTGATTGTGGTTGTGCGATTGTGATTGTACGATTGTGATTGTACGATTGTGATTGTACGATTGTTATTGAATGATTGTGATTGTATGTGTGGGGACTGAGGTTCGCGAAGGAGAACCTGGTGTAGGAAATGACGTACGACGACTTTTCTCGCTATTTGCAAGGATTGTACTTTTTATTAAGACGCGCACGTGCTGACTCTTTTTCTTTCGTACCAGAAGTGGAAGAACGACGTTCTTCTTTTTCGCGCCGCGTTCCTTATAAACTAGTCTTACCAACTACTATTTACAACTTAACCTAAGAAATAAAAAGTAACTAAAAATAGGAACTGTCCAGAGGGCGCATGTGACGCTGTCGGTACAGTCGCCACATCACTCCCCTCCGAGTGCGTTAACGCGCGAATGTAACTCTTTTTTTTACATAAGTCTTTGGTACGCTATTTCTTTCAGTCTCGGTAGTTTCACAAAACGCAGGTTTTAATCTATTGACCGATACATTGATTTCGCTTCCTTTATAATCAATTTTAAATATTCGATCGGTAACCCTCTGCACTACTCTAAATGGACCTTCGTAAGGCGGTTCTAAAGGTTTTCGAACTGCGTCTACTCGCAAAAATACGTGCGAACATGTATATAAATTTTTATGAGTAAATGTCTTTTGAGTGCTATGGTGCGATATTGGACTTGGTTTAATTTGTCTGATATGTTGCCTAAATTTCTCTAAAAATATTTGCGGATTTGTAGTTTCGTCTTGAGCCATGAAAAACTCTCCCGGCAATTTTATGGGAGTGCCGTATACCATTTCCGCCGCAGATGCTCCAATATCGTTTTTAAAACTAGTTCGGAGACCCAGTAGGACCGTGGGAAGTATCTCGACCCAATTTCGTGTCTCGTGACACATTATCGCTGCCTTAAGTGACCTATGCCACCTCTCAATCATACCGTTTGATTGGGGATGGTACGCGGTGGTCCTTGTCTTATTACATCCGATCAGTTTGGCCAGGGACTGGAACAGCTGGGACTCGAATTGCGTCCCCTGATCGGACGTAATGGTGGCTGGGGCTCCGAATCTTGTTATCCACGCCGAGTACAAAGCCGTTGCTACTTTATCGGCTGAACAGTCGGTAATTGGCACTGCTTCTGGCCATCTGGTAAATCTATCTATAATCGTAAGGCAATATTTATAGTTATTAATTACAGGTAAAGGTCCGACTAGATCTACGTGGATATGTTCAAAGCGACCCTTTGGTATCTCTATCTTCTCGGGTGCCAGCCTGTTGTGACGATGGATCTTACTTATTTGGCAAGGCACGCAAGTACGGGACCACTCGGTTACGTCTCTGTTCATTAAAGGCCACATAAAACTTCTAGAGATTAATTTTTTGGTGGCTCGCCCACTCGGGTGCGACAAATTATGAACATTATCAAAAATTTTTCTTCTAAGTACTTTTGGCACGTAAGGTCTGATATTATTTTTTATCACGTCTCCATACAAACATCTATCTGAACCTTCTACAAGTATTTTCTGAAGATTCCATTTGTTGGAGTTCGCGGATATTATATCTTTTAGTTCGTCGTCTTGCGACTGTGCTAGTATTAATTCTTCCGTCGAGATGACAACTGGTAATTCTATTGTTTGTATTCTAGAAAACGCGTCGGCTACAATATTTTTGTCGCCTTCTACGTACACGATCTTTGTCGTGAATTGGCTTATGAAATCCAATTGTCTTAATTGTCGCGGGCTAGCTTTATCGGCTTTTTGCTGAAATGCATATACCAACGGCTTGTGATCCGTTTGTATATGCATCTCTCTGCCTTCTACAAAGTGTCTAAAAAACTTTATGCTTTTGTAAATGGCCAAAAGTTCTCTGTCATATACACTGTACTTTACTTGTGTCTTATCCAATTTCCTAGAGAAAAAACCGAGTGGCTCCCATTTACCGTCACTAAATTGCTCCAACACTGCCCCTACTGCGACGTCGGATGCGTCTGTGCGCAGCGCCAACGCTGCATTCTCCTTCGGATAATGCAGCAGGGAAGCGTTAGCCAGATGATTCTTTGTCTCCTCGAACGCCTTTTCGGATCCATCGTCCCAACAAACTGGCCTCCTGTCCTTTTTCTTAGCTCCTTTCAGGAGCTTGTGCAGAGGGTCCAGCCATTCCGCGGCGTGAGGAAGGAACCTACGGTAAAATCCGATTACGCCTATGTACCTACGGAGATCCGCTAGCGTCTCCGGCTTCGGATAATTTTTGATCGCTTGGATCCGCTCGTCCAGCGGAGCGATTCCCTTATTACTAACCTTACATCCTAAGTACTCTACACTAGTTTCCGCGAATTTACATTTTGAAATATTTATTACTAAACCGTTTTCCCGGAGCTTGTCGAACAACGCGCGCAGATGTTTCTCGTGTGTCTCTAAATCGGGAGACGCTACGATTATATCGTCGATATAACATTGACAAAAATCAAGACCACGCAATATCGTGTCCATCAGTCTTTGAAAAGTTTGGGCGGCGTTACACAATCCGAACGGCATTACTGTGAACTCGTACAAACCAAATGGGGTGATTACCGCGGTTTTTTCTATGTCCTCAGGTGCTATAGGTACCTGGAAATAAGCTCGCGATAAATCAATTTTTGAAAATACCTTACTTCCGTCGAATCTATGCGCCACATCATGTATATGTGGCAACGGATATTTATTCGGTTTTGTAATGCCATTCAGACGGCGGTAGTCCCCACAAGGTCGCCAACCGCCGGTCTTTTTCGTAACCATGTGCAACGGACTCGCCCATTGACTCGTTGAAGGGCGGCAAATGCCTTCTCTAATCATTTGCTCGAACTCTGCTCGAGCTATTTTCAATTTCTCGGGAGGCAGGCGTCGCGCTCGCTCAGCGAACGGGGGTCCGGACGTGACTATTTCATGACACACCTTATGTTTTATATTTTTGTGTACAGTAGGTTTAGTGATATCTACGTATTCTTTTAACAACGAATTAAATGTATTGCCCCTGTCTACTGTAGATACTGATGGGACATCGGTTCTGCGGAGTGTCATATTTCTGTGTATTTGAGTATTGTTGTCTAATAGTCTTTTATTTCTAAGATCTACCAATAAGTTGAAAAAATGTAAAAAATCCGCCCCTATTATCGGCTTAGAAACATCGGCCATTATAAATCGCCAGGGGAATTCTCGGCGAAGGCCTAAGTTTAGAGATAATAATTTTTCGCCGTATGTATTGATGACTGCCCCGTTTGCCGCGTATAATTTAAACGAGCCTACCTTCCGATTCTTACCTCCCAATGATCGCGGAATTATTGAAACAT
The DNA here is from genome assembly GCF_050947335.1 of Megachile rotundata. Classification (NCBI taxonomy): domain Eukaryota; kingdom Metazoa; phylum Arthropoda; class Insecta; order Hymenoptera; family Megachilidae; genus Megachile; species Megachile rotundata. Next base: position 513,070 of record NW_027473341.1, on the reverse strand, counting down.
CTGCGCCCGTGTCGATCAGAAACTCCATCCTGCTCCTGGTGTCTCGGATGCTGAGGCGATATTTCTGCTGCACGTCGCCAACTGCCTCGACTTGGGACGTCGCCTTTAGTTTTTTTCTGGTCCACGTTTGTCCGGACCTGTCCAGCTGCACGGCTTCCTGCATTTCCAGGACTGCTCAGCGAATTTATGGTGGAACCAGCACAACCCGTTCCGTTTCGTGCTGTCGTCCCGGCTGGCGCTCCTCCTTCTGTAGAAATGCTGTTTGCTGCGATTGCGGTTTCTCCTGGTCAGCTCGATCTCCACGCGAGACAATCGCCTCGCGATTGCCGCCAATTCGCCATCTTGATGTCCGGGCCTGTCGTCCCGCGTTGCGTCCGCCATTGTGTCCCGCTTGGCGTGGGTGAAATCGGCAATGGCCGACACTTCGGCTGCCGAACGCTCCATTGTTTTATCGGCGACTTTCGCCAATCTTTGCAGGTCCGCATCATCGATTATAGACAGGATCTCCTGCACCCTGCCCGGAAGCCGCTGGATCCACAGCGCGCGGAGTGCGCTCTCCCCAACGTTCGCCCCCGCGAGCTGGCTCATCTCCCTTAGGAGCTCGGACGGTCTTCTGTTGCCCAGTTCGAGGCCAGATAGGAGATGTCTTAAGTTAGCTTCGTCCGACCTGGCTAGCCTTTCTATCAATGCGCGTTTTATGTCATTATATGTACTTTTATCCGGCGGGGCCTCTATTACATCTAGTACGATCTTCATCGTGTCCTGATCTAAACTTCGGACTACCGCGGAGCTTTTTACAGCATCGGCTCGCACGCCGTATGCTGCGAACTCTCTTTCTAGCATGATAAACCACAAGCGCGGTTCTTCTTTCCAGAACGCAGGAAGCTTTACGTTCCGAAATTCACTTGCCTGTATCTCATGCCGCATGGCGTCCACCGGAGCGTCGGTTGCACTTCCTTCCGTACTCATTTTTTCTCTCCTTTTATGAAAATTCACCAGTTTCGGCACCAATTATGTGGGGACTGAGGTTCGCGAAGGAGAACCTGGTGTAGGAAATGACGTACGACGACTTTTCTCGCTATTTGCAAGGATTGTACTTTTTATTAAGACGCGCACGTGCTGACTCTTTTTCTTTCGTACCAGAAGTGGAAGAACGACGTTCTTCTTTTTCGCGCCGCGTTCCTTATAAACTAGTCTTACCAACTACTATTTACAACTTAACCTAAGAAATAAAAAGTAACTAAAAATAGGAACTGTCCAGAGGGCGCATGTGACGCTGTCGGTACAGTCGCCACATATGATTCTGATTGTATGATTGTGATTGCATGATTGTGATTGTATGATTGTGATTGCATTATTTTGAATGTATGATTGCGATTTTATGATTGTGGTTGTATGATTGTGATTGTATGATTGTGATTGTATGATTGTGATTGTTTGATTGTATTTGGGAGATTGTATTTGGGAGATTGTATTTGGGAGATTGTATTTGGGAGATGGTAATTGTATGATTGCGATTGTATGATTGTGATTGTATGATTGCGATTGTATGATTGTGATTGTATGATTGTGATGTATGACTGTAATTGTATGATTATGATTGCATGATTGTGATTGTATGATTGAGATTGTATGATTGTGATTGTATGCTTGCGATTGTATGATTGTGATTGTATGATTGTGATTGTATGATTGTGATTGTATGATTGTGATTGTATGATTATGATTGTATGATTGTGATTGTATGATTGTGATTGTATGATTGTGATTGTATGATTGTGATAGTATGATTGTGATTGTATGATTGTGATTGTATGACTGTGATTGTATGATTGTGATTGTATGATTGTGATTGTATGATTGTATTTGGGATATTGTAATTGTATGATTGCGATTGTATGATTGTGATTGTATGATCGTGATTGTATGATTGTGATAGTATGATTGTGAAAGTATGATTGTGATCGTCTGATTGTGGTTGTGCGATTGTGATTGTACGATTGTGATTGTACGATTGTGATTGTACGATTGTGATAGTATGATTGTGATTGTATGATTGTGATTGTATGATTGTGATTGTTTGATTGTACTTGGGAGATTGTATTTGGGAGATTGTAATTGTATGATTGCGATTGTATGATTGTGATTGTATGATTGTGATTGTATGATTGCGATTGTATGATTGTGATTGTATGATTGTGATGTATGACTGTAATTGTATGATTATGATTGCATGATTGTGATTGTATGATTGAGATTGTATGATTGTGATTGTATGCTTGCGATTGTATGATTGTGATTGTATGATTGTGATTGTATGATTGTGATTGTATGATTGTGATTGTATGATTATGATTGTATGATTGTGATTGTATGATTGTGATTGTATGATTGTGATTGCATGATTGTGATAGTATGATTGTGATTGTATGATTGTGATTGTATGACTGTGATTGTATGACTGTGATTGTATGATTGTGATTGTATGATTGCGATTGTATGATTGTGAAAGTATGATTGTGATGGTATGATTGTGATTTTATGATTGTGATTGTATGATTGTGATTGTATGAGTGTGATTGTCTCATTGTGGTTGTGCGATTGTGATTGTACGATTGTGATTGTACGATTGTTATTGAATGATTGTGATTGTATGATTCTGATTGTATGATTGTGATTGCATGATTGTGATTGTATGATTGTGATTGCATGATTTTGAATGTATGATTGCGATTGTATGATTGTGGTTGTATGATTGTGATTGTATGATTGTGATTGTATGATTGTGATTGTATGATTGTGATGGTATGATTGTGATTGTATGATTGTGATTGTATGACAGTGATTGTATGATTGTGATTGTATGATTGTGATTGTATGATTGTGATTGTATGATTGTATTTGGGAGATTGTATTTGGGAGAGTGTATTTGGGAGATTGTAATTGTATGATTGCGATTGTATGATTGTGATTGTATGATTGCGATTGTATGATTGTGATTGTATGATTGTGATGTATGATTGTAATTGTATGATTATGATTGTATGATTGTGATTGTATGACTGTGATTGTATGATTGTATCTGGGAGATTGTATCTGGGAGATTGTATTTGGGAGATTGTATTTGGGAGATTGTAATTGTATGATTGCGATTGTATGATTGAGATTGTATGATTGAGATTGTATGATTGTGATTGTATGATTGTGATTGTGTGATTGTGATTGTCTGATTGTGGTTGTGCGATTGTGATTGTACGATTGTGATTGTACGATTGTGATAGTATGATTGTGATTGTATGATTGTGATTGTATGATTGTGATTGTATGATTGTGATTGTTTGATTGTATTTGGGAGATTGTATTTGGGAGATTGTATTTGGGAGATTGTAATTGTATGATTGCGATTGTATGATTGTGATTGTATGATTGCGATTGTATGATTGTGATTGTATGATTGTGATGTATGACTGTAATTGTATGATTATGATTGTATGATTGTGATTGTATGATTGAGATTGTATGATTGTGATTGTATGCTTGCGATTGTATGATTGTGATTGTATGATTGTGATTGTATGATTGTGATTGTATGAGTGTGATTGTCTGATTGTGGTTGTGCGATTGTGATTGTACGATTGTGATTGTACGATTGTGATTGTACGATTGTTATTGAATGATTGTGATTGTATGATTCTGATTGTATGATTGTGATTGCATGATTGTGATTGTATGATTGTGATTGCATTATTTTGAATGTATGATTGCGATTTTATGATTGTGATTGTATGATTGTGATTGTTTGATTGTATTTGGGAGATTGTATTTGGGGGATTGTAATTGTATGATTGCGATTGTATGATTGTGATTGTATGATTGTGATTGTATGACTGTGATTGTATGATTGTGATTGTATGATTGTGAATGTATGATTATGATTGTATGATTGTGATTGTGTGATTGTGATTGTATGATTGTATTTGGGAGATTGTATTTGGGAGATTGTATTTGGGATATTGTAATTGTATGATTGCGATTGTATGATTGTGATTGTATGATTGTGATTGTATGATTGTGATTGTATGATTGTGATTGTATGATTGTATTTGGGAGATTGTATTTGGGATATTGTAATTGTATGATTGCGATTGTATGATTGCGATTGTATGATTGTGATTGTATGATTGTATTTGGGAGATTGTATTTGGGATATTGCAATTGTATGATTGCGATTGTATGATTGTGATTGTATGATTGTGATGTATGATTGTAATTGTATGATTATGATTGTATGATTGTGATTGTATGATTGTGATGGTATGATTGTGATTGTATGATTGCGATCGTATGATTGTGATTGTATGATTATGATTGTATGATTGTGACTGTACGATTGCGATTGTATGATTGTGATTGTATGATTGCGATTGTATAATTGCGATTGTATGATTGTGATTGTATGATTGTGAAAGTATGATTGTGATTGTATGATTATGTTTGTATGATTGTGATTGTATGATTGTGATTGTATGATTGTGATTGTATGATTGTGATTGTATGATTGTATTTGGGAGATTGTATTTGGGAGATTGTAATTGTATGATTGCGATTGTATGATTGTGGTTGTGCGATTGTGATTGTACGATTGTGATTGTACGATTGTGATAGTATGATTGTGATTGTATGATTGTGATTGTATGATTGTGATTGTTTGATTGTATTTGGGAGATTGTATTTGGGAGATTGTACTTGGGAGATTGTAATTGTATGATTGCGATTGTATGATTGTGATTGTATGATTGCGATTGTATGATTGTGATTGTATGATTGTGATGTATGACTGTAATTGTATGATTATGATTGCATGATTGTGATTGTATGATTGAGATTGTATGATTGTGATTGTATGCTTGCGATTGTATGATTGTGATTGTATGATTGTGATTGTATGATTGTGATTGTATGATTGTGATTGTATGCTTATGATTGTATGATTGTGATTGTATGATTGTGATTGAATGATTGTGATTGTATGATTGTGATAGTATGATTGTGATTGTATGATTGTGATTGTATGATTGTGATTGTATGATTGTATTTGGGAGATTGTATTTGGGATATTGTAATTGTATGATTGCGATTGTATGATTGCGATTGTATGATTGTGATTGTATGATTGTGTATGTATGATTGTGATTGTATGATTGTATTTGGGATATTGTATTTGGGATATTGCAATTGTATGATTGCGATTGTATGATTGTGATTGTATGATTGTAATTGTATGATTATGATTGTATGATTGTGATTGTATGATTGTGATGGTATGATTGTGATTGTATGATTGCGATCGTATGATTGTGATTGTATGATTATGATTGTATGATTGTGACTGTACGATTGCGATTGTATGATTGTGATTGTATGATTAAGTTTGTATTTTTGTGATTTTATGATTGTGATTGTATGATTGTGATTGTATGATTGTGATTGTATGATTGCGATTGTATGAAAGCGATTGTATGTTTGTGATTGCATAATTGTGATTGTATGATTGTGATTGTATGATTGTGATTGTCTGTTTGTGGTTGTATGATTGTGATTGTATGATTGAGATTGTATGATTGTGATTGTATGATTGCGATTGTATAATTGCGATTGTATGATTGTGATTGTATGATTGTGATTGTATGATTGTGATTGTATGATTGTGATTGTATGATTGTGATTGTATGATTGTGATTGTATGATTGTGAAAGTATGATTGTGATTGTATGATTATGTTTGTATGATTGTGATTGTATGATTGTGATTGTATGATTGTATTTGGGAGATTGTATTTGGGAGATTGTAATTGTATGATTGCGATTGTATGATTGTGGTTGTGCGATTGTGATTGTACGATTGTGATTGTACGATTGTGATAGTATGATTGTGATTGTATGATTGTGATTGTATGATTGTGATTGTATGATTGTGATTGTTTGATTGTATTTGGGAGATTGTATTTGGGAGATTGTACTTGGGAGATTGTAATTGTATGATTGCGATTGTATGATTGTGATTGTATGATTGCGATTGTATGATTGTGATTGTATGATTGTGATGTATGACTGTAATTGTATGATTATGATTGCATGATTGTGATTGTATGATTGAGATTGTATGATTGTGATTGTATGCTTGCGATTGTATGATTGTGATTGTATGATTGTGATTGTATGATTGTGATTGTATGATTGTGATTGTATGATTGTGATTGTATGATTATGATTGTATGATTGTGATTGTATGATTGTGATTGTATGATTGTGATTGTATGATTGTGATAGTATGATTGTGATTGTATGATTGTGATTGTATGACTGTGATTGTATGATTGTGATTGTATGATTGTGATTGTATGATTGTGAAAGTATGATTGTGATGGTATGATTGTGATTGTATGATTGTGATTGTATGATTGTGATTGTATGAGTGTGGTTGTCTGATTGTGGTTGTGCGATTGTGATTGTACGATTGTGATTGTATGATTGTATTTGGGAGATTGTATTTGGGAGATTGTAATTGTATGATTGCGATTGTATGATTGTGATTATATGATTGCGATTGTATGATTGTGATTGTCTGATTGTTATGTATGATTGTAATTGTATGATTATGATTGTATGATTGTGATTGTATGATTGTGATTGTATGATTGTGATTGTATGATTGTATTTGGGTGATTGTATTTGGGAGATTGTATTTGGGAGATTGTAATTGTATGATTGCGATTGTATGATTGTGATTGTATGATTGCGATTGTATGAATGCGATTGTATGATTGTGATTGTATGATTGTGATTGTATGATAGTGATTGTATGATTGTGATTGTATGATTGTGATTGTATGATTGTATTTGGGAGATTGTATTTGGGATATTGTAATTGTATGATTGCGATTGTATGATTGTGATTGTATGATTGTGATGTATGATTGTAATTGTATGATTATGATTGTATGATTGTGATTGTATGATTGAGATTGTATGATTGTGATTGCATGCTTGCGATTGTATGAATGTGATTGTATGAATGTGATTGTATGATTGTGATTGTATGATTGTGATTGTATGATTGTGATTGTACGATTGTGATTGTATGATTGTGATTGTATGATTGTGATTGTATGATTGTGATTGTATGATTGTGATTGTATGATTGTGATTGTATGATTGTGAATGTACGATTGTGATTGTACGATTGTGATTGTACGATTGTGATAGTATGATTGTGATTGTATGACTGTGATTGTATGACTGTGATTGTATGATTGTGATTGTATGATTGTGATTGTATGATTGTGAAAGTATGATTGTGATTGTATGATTGTGATTGTATGATTGTGATTGTATGATTGTGATTGTATGATTGTGATTGTATGATTGTGATTGTATGATTGTGATTGTATGATTGTATTTGGGATATTGTAATTGTATGATTGCGATTGTATGATTGTGATTGTATGATTGTGATAGTATGATTGTGAAAGTATGATTGTGATTGTATGATTGTGATTGTATGATTGTGAAAGTATGATTGTGATTGTATGATTGTGATTGTATGATTGTGATTGTATTATTGTGATTCTCTGATTGTGGTTGTGCGATTGTGATTGTACGATTGTGATTGTACGATTGTGATTGTACGATTGTGATAGTATGATTGTGATTGTATGATTGTGATTGTATGATTGTGATTGTATGATTGTGATTGTTCGATTGTATTTGGGAGATTGTATTTGGGAGATTGTATTTGGGAGATTGTAATTGTATGATTGCGATTGTATGATTGTGATTGTATGATTGCGATTGTATGATTGTGATTGTATGATTGTGATTGTCTGTTTGTGGTTGTATGATTGTGATTGTATGATTGAGATTGTATGATTGTGATTGTATGATTGCGATTGTATAATTGCGATTGTATGATTGTGATTGTATGATTGTGATTGTATGATTGTGATTGTATGATTGTGATTGTATGATTGTGATTGTATGATTGTGATTGTATGATTGTGAAAGTATGATTGTGATTGTATGATTATGTTTGTATGATTGTGATTGTATGATTGTGATTGTATGATTGTATTTGGGAGATTGTATTTGGGAGATTGTAATTGTATGATTGCGATTGTATGATTGTGGTTGTGCGATTGTGATTGTACGATTGTGATTGTACGATTGTGATAGTATGATTGTGATTGTATGATTGTGATTGTATGATTGTGATTGTATGATTGTGATTGTTTGATTGTATTTGGGAGATTGTATTTGGGAGATTGTACTTGGGAGATTGTAATTGTATGATTGCGATTGTATGATTGTGATTGTATGATTGCGATTGTATGATTGTGATTGTATGATTGTGATGTATGACTGTAATTGTATGATTATGATTGCATGATTGTGATTGTATGATTGAGATTGTATGATTGTGATTGTATGCTTGCGATTGTATGATTGTGATTGTATGATTGTGATTGTATGATTGTGATTGTATGATTGTGATTGTATGATTGTGATTGTATGATTATGATTGTATGATTGTGATTGTATGATTGTGATTGTATGATTGTGATTGTATGATTGTGATAGTATGATTGTGATTGTATGATTGTGATTGTATGACTGTGATTGTATGATTGTGATTGTATGATTGTGATTGTATGATTGTGAAAGTATGATTGTGATGGTATGATTGTGATTGTATGATTGTGATTGTATGATTGTGATTGTATGAGTGTGGTTGTCTGATTGTGGTTGTGCGATTGTGATTGTACGATTGTGATTGTATGATTGTATTTGGGAGATTGTATTTGGGAGATTGTAATTGTATGATTGCGATTGTATGATTGTGATTATATGATTGCGATTGTATGATTGTGATTGTCTGATTGTTATGTATGATTGTAATTGTATGATTATGATTGTATGATTGTGATTGTATGATTGTGATTGTATGATTGTGATTGTATGATTGTATTTGGGTGATTGTATTTGGGAGATTGTATTTGGGAGATTGTAATTGTATGATTGCGATTGTATGATTGTGATTGTATGATTGCGATTGTATGAATGCGATTGTATGATTGTGATTGTATGATTGTGATTGTATGATAGTGATTGTATGATTGTGATTGTATGATTGTGATTGTATGATTGTATTTGGGAGATTGTATTTGGGATATTGTAATTGTATGATTGCGATTGTATGATTGTGATTGTATGATTGTGATGTATGATTGTAATTGTATGATTATGATTGTATGATTGTGATTGTATGATTGAGATTGTATGATTGTGATTGCATGCTTGCGATTGTATGAATGTGATTGTATGATTGTGATTGTATGATTGTGATTGTATGATTGTGATTGTACGATTGTGATTGTATGATTGTGATTGTATGATTGTGATTGTATGATTGTGATTGTATGATTGTGATTGTATGATTGTGATTGTATGATTGTGAATGTACGATTGTGATTGTACGATTGTGATTGTACGATTGTGATAGTATGATTGTGATTGTATGACTGTGATTGTATGACTGTGATTGTATGATTGTGATTGTATGATTGTGATTGTATGATTGTGAAAGTATGATTGTGATTGTATGATTGTGATTGTATGATTGTGATTGTATGATTGTGATTGTATGATTGTGATTGTATGATTGTGATTGTATGATTGTGATTGTATGATTGTATTTGGGATATTGTAATTGTATGATTGCGATTGTATGATTGTGATTGTATGATTGTGATAGTATGATTGTGAAAGTATGATTGTGATTGTATGATTGTGATTGTATGATTGTGAAAGTATGATTGTGATTGTATGATTGTGATTGTATGATTGTGATTGTATGATTGTGATTCTCTGATTGTGGTTGTGCGATTGTGATTGTACGATTGTGATTGTACGATTGTGATTGTACGATTGTGATAGTATGATTGTGATTGTATGATTGTGATTGTATGATTGTGATTGTATGATTGTGATTGTTCGATTGTATTTGGGAGATTGTATTTGGGAGATTGTATTTGGGAGATTGTAATTGTATGATTGCGATTGTATGATTGTGATTGTATGATTGCGATTGTATGATTGTGATTGTATGATTGTGATGTATGACTGTAATTGTATGATTATGATTGCATGATTGTGATTGTATGATTGAGATTGTATGATTGTGATTGAATGCTTGCGATTGTATGATTGTGATTGTATGATTGTGATTGTATGATTGTGATTGTATGATTGTGATTGTATGATTGTGATTGTATGATTATGATTGTATGATTGTGATTGTATGATTGTGAAAGTATGATTGTGATGGTATGATTGTGATTGTATGATTGTGATTGTATGATTGTGATTGTATGAGTGTGATTGTCTGGTTGTGGTTGTGCGATTGTGATTGTACGATTGTGATTGTACGATTGTTATTGAATGATTGTGATTGTATGATTCTGATTGTATGATTGTGATTGCATGATTGTGATTGTATGATTGTGATTGCATGATTTTGAATGTATGATTGCGATTGTATGATTGTGGTTGTATGATTGTGATTGTATGATTGTGATTGTATGATTGTGATTGTATGATTGTGATTGTATGATTGTGATAGTATGATTGTGATTGTATGATTGTGATTGTATGATTGTGATTGTATGATTGTGATTGTATGATTGTGATTGTATGATTGTGATTGTATGATTGTATTTGGGAGATTGTATTTGGGAGATTGTAATTGTATGATTGCGATTGTATGATTGTGATTGTATGATTGCGATTGTATGATTGTGATTGTATGATTGTGATTGTATGATTGTGATTGTCTGATTGTGATTGTCTGATTGTGGTTGTACGATTGTGATTGTACGATTGTGATTGTACGATTGTGATTGTATGATTGTGATTGCATGATTATGATTGTATGATTGTGATTGCATGATTGTGATTGTATGACTGTGATTGCATGATTTTGAATGTATGATTGTGATTGTATGATTGTGATTGTATGATTGTGATTGTATGATTGTGATTGTCTGATTGTGGTTGTGCGATTGTGATTGTACGATTGTGATCGTACGATTGTGATAGTATGATTGTGATTGTATGATTGTGATTGTATGATTGTGATTGTATGATTGTGATTGTATGATTGTGATTGTATGATTGTGATTGTTTGATTGTATTTGGGAGATTGTATTTGGGAGATTGTATTTGGGAGATTGTATTTGGGAGATTGTAATTGTATGATTGCGATTGTATGATTGTGATTGTATGATTGTGATTGTATGATTGTGATTGTATGATTGTGATTGTATGATTGTGATTGTATGATTGTGATTGTATGATTGTGAAAGTATGATTGTGATTGTATGAATATGATTGTATGATTGTGGTTGTATGATTGTGATTGTATGATTGTGATTGTATGATTGTGATTGTATGATTGTGATTGTATGATTGTGATAGTATGATTGTGATTGTATGATTGTGATTGTATGATTGTGATTGTATGATTGTATTTGGGAGATTGTATTTGGGAGATTGTATTTGGGAGATTATAATTGTATGATTGCGATTGTATGATTGTGATTGTATGATTGCGATTCTTTGATTGTGATTGTATGATTGTGATGTATGATTGTAATTGTATGATTATGATTGTATGATTGTGATTGTATGATTGTGATTGTATGATTGTATCTGGGAGATTGTATTTGGGAGATTGTATTTGGGAGATTGTAATTGTATGATTGCGATTGTATGATTGTGATTGTATGATTGCGATTGTATGATTGTGATTGTATGATTGTGATGTATGATTGTAATTGTATGAGTATGATTGTATGATTGTGATTGTATGATTGTGATGGTATGATTGTGATTGTATGATTGCGATCGTATGATTGTGATTGCATGATTATGATTGTATGATTGTGATTGTATGATTGCGATTGTATGATTGTGATTGTATGATTATGATTGTATTTTTGTGATTGTATGATTGTGATTGTATGATTGTGATTGTATGATTGTGATTGTATGATTGTGATTGTATGATTGTGATTGTCTGATTGTGGTTGTACGATTGTGATTGTACGATTGTGATTGTACGATTGTGATTGTATGATTGTGATTGCATGATTATGATTGTATGATTGTGATTGCATGATTGTGATTGTATGATTGTGATTGCATGATTTTGAATGTATGATTGTAATTGTATGATTGCGATTGTATGAATGCGATTGTATGATTCTGATTGTATGACTGTATTTGGGAGATTGTAATTGTATGATTGCGATTGTATGATTGTGATTGTATGATCGTGATTGTATGATTGTGATAGTATGATTGTGAAAGTATGATTGTGATTGTATGATTGTGATTGTATGATTGTGATTGTATGATTGTGATTGTATGATTGTGATTGTATGATTGTGATTGTATGATTGTGATCGTCTGATTGTGGTTGTGCGATTGTGATTGTATGATTGTGATTGTACGATTGTGATTGTACGATTGTGATAGTATGATTGTGATTGTATGATTGTATTTGGGAGATTGTATTTGGGATATTGTAATTGTATGATTGCGATTGTATGATTGTGATTGTATGATTGTGATTGTATGATTGTGATTGTATGATTGTGAAAGCATGATTGTGATTGTATGATTGTGATTGTATGATTGTGATTGTATGATTGTGATTGTATGATTGTGATTGTATGATTGTGATTGTATGATTGTGATTGTATGATTGTGATTGTATGATTGTGATTGTATGATTGTGATTGTATGATTGTGATTGTATGATTGTGATTGTATGATTGTGATTGTATGATTGTATTTGGGATATTGTAATTGTATGATTGCGATTGTATGATTGTGATTGTATGATCGTGATTGTATGATTGTGATAGTATGATTGTGAAAGTATGATTGTGATTGTATGATTGTGATTGTATGATTGTGATTGTATGATTGTGATTGTATGATTGTGATTGTATGATTGTGATTGTATGATTGTGATCGTCTGATTGTGGTTGTGCGATTGTGATTGTATGATTGTGATTGTACGATTGTGATTGTACGATTGTGATAGTATGATTGTGATTGTATGATTGTGATTGTATGATTGTGATTGTTTGATTGTACTTGGGAGATTGTATTTGGGAGATTGTAATTGTATGATTGCGATTGTATGATTGTGATTGTATGATTGCGATTGTATGATTGTGATTGTATGATTGTGATGTATGACTGTAATTGTATGATTATGATTGCATGATTGTGATTGTATGATTGAGATTGTATGATTGTGATTGTATGCTTGCGATTGTATGATTGTGATTGTATGATTGTGATTGTATGATTGTGACTGTATGATTGTGATTGTATGATTATGATTGTATGATTGTGATTGTATGATTGTGATTGTATGATTGTGATTGTATGATTGTGATAGTATGATTGTGATTGTATGATTGTGATTGTATGACTGTGATTGTATGATTGTGATTGTATGATTGCGATTGTATGATTGTGAAAGTATGATTGTGATGGTATGATTGTGATTTTATGATTGTGATTGTATGATTGTGATTGTATGAGTGTGATTGTCTGATTGTGGTTGTGCGATTGTGATTGTACGATTGTGATTGTACGATTGTTATTGAATGATTGTGATTGTATGATTCTGATTGTATGATTGTGATTGCATGATTGTGATTGTATGATTGTGATTGCATGATTTTGAATGTATGATTGCGATTGTATGATTGTGGTTGTATGATTGTGATTGTATGATTGTGATTGTATGATTGTGATTGTATGATTGTGATGGTATGATTGTGATTGTATGATTGTGATTGTATGACAGCGATTGTATGATTGTGATTGTATGATTGTGATTGTATGATTGTGATTGTATGATTGTATTTGGGAGATTGTATTTGGGAGAGTGTATTTGGGAGATTGTAATTGTATGATTGCGATTGTATGATTGTGATTGTATGATTGCGATTGTATGATTGTGATTGTATGATTGTGATGTATGATTGTAATTGTATGATTATGATTGTATGATTGTGATTGTATGACTGTGATTGTATGATTGTGATGTATGACTGTAATTGTATGATTATGATTGTATGATTGTGATTGTATGATTATGATTGTATGATTGTGATTGTATGATTGTGATTGTATGATTGTGATTGTATGATTGTGATAGTATGATTGTGATTGTATGATTGTGATTGTATGACTGTGATTGTATGATTGTGATTGTATGATTGTGATTGTATGATTGTGAAAGTATGATTGTGATGGTATGATTGTGATTGTATGATTGTGATTGTATGATTGTGATTGTATGAGTGTGATTGTCTGATTGTGGTTGTACGATTGTGATTGTACGATTGTGATTGTACGATTGTTATTGAATGATTGTGATTGTATGATTCTGATTGTATGATTGTGATTGCATGATTGTGATTGTATGATTGTGATTGCATGATTTTGAATGTATGATTGCGATTGTATGATTGTGGTTGTATGATTGTGGTTGTATGATTGCGATTGTATGATTGTGATTGTATGATTGTGATAGTATGATTGTGATTGTATGATTGTGATTGTATGATTGTGATTGTATGATTGTGATTGTATGATTGTGATTGTATGATTGTATTTGGGAGATTGTATTTGGGAGATTGTATTTGGGAGATTGTAATTGTATGATTGCGATTGTATGATTGCGATTGTATGATTGTGATTGTATGATTGTGATGTATGATTGTAATTGTATGATTATGATTCTATGATTGTGATTGTATGATTGTGATTGTATGATTGTATCTGGGAGATTGTATTTGGGAGATTGTATTTGGGAGATTGTAATTGTATGATTGCGATTGTATGATTGTGATTGTATGATTGCGATTGTATGATTGTGATTGTATGATTGTGATGTATGATTGTAATTGTATGAGTATGATTGTATGATTGTGATTGTATGATTGTGATGGTATGATTGTGATTGTATGATTGTGATTGTATGATTGTGATTGTATGATTGTGATTGTATGATTGTGATTGTATGATTGTGATTGTATGATTGTGATTGTATGATTGTGATAGTATGATTGTGATTGTATGATTGTGATTGTATGATTGTGATTGTATGATTGTGATTGTATGATTGTGATAGTATGATTGTGATTGTATGATTGTGATTGTATGACTGTGATTGTATGATTGTGATTGTATGATTGTGATTGTATGATTGTGAAAGTATGATTGTGATGGTATGATTGTGATTGTATGATTGTGATTGTATGATTGTGATTGTATGAGTGTGATTGTCTGATTGTGGTTGTGCGATTGTGATTGTACGATTGTGATTATACGATTGTTATTGAATGATTGTGATTGTATGATTCTGATTGTATGATTGTGATTGCATGATTGTGATTGTATGATTGTATCTGGGAGATTGTATTTGGGAGATTGTATTTGGGAGATTGTAATTGTATGATTGCGATTGTATGATTGTGATTATATGATTGCGATTGTATGATTGTGATTGTCTGATTGTGATGTATGATTGTAATTGTATGATTATGATTGTATGATTGTGATTGTATGATTGTGATTGTATGATTGTATTTGGGTGATTGTATTTGGGAGATTGTATTTGGGAGATTGTAATTGTATGATTGCGATTGTATGATTGTGATTGTATGATTGCGATTGTATGAATGCGATTGTATGATTGTGATTGTATGATTGTGATTGTATGATTGTGATTGTATGATTGTGATTGTATGATTGTGATTGTATGATTGTGATTGTATGATTGTATTTGGGAGATTGTATTTGGGATATTGTAATTGTATGATTGCGATTCTATGATTGTGATTGTATGATTGTGATTGTATGATTGTGAAAGCATGATTGTGGTTGTATGATTGTGATTGTATGATTGTGATTGTATGATTGTGATTGTATGATTGTGATTGTATGATTGTGATTGTATGATTGTGATTGTATGATTGTGATTGTATGATTGTGATTGTATGATTGTGATTGTATGATTGTGATTGTATGATTGTGATTGTATGATTGTGATTGTATGATTGTATTTGGGATATTGTAATTGTATGATTGCGATTGTATGATTGTGATTGTATGATTGTGATTGTATGATTGTGATAGTATGATTGTGAAAGTATGATTGTGATTGTATGATTGTGATTGTATGATTGTGAAAGTATGATTGTGATTGTATGATTGTGATTGTATGATTGTGATGTATGATTGTGATTGTATGATTGTGATCGTCTGATTGTGGTTGTGCGATTGTGATTGTACGATTGTGATTGTACGATTGTGATAGTATGATTGTGATTGTATGATTGTGATTGTATGATTGTGATTGTTTGATTGCATTTGGGAGATTGTATTTGGGAGATTGTAATTGTATGATTGCGATTGTATGATTGTGATTGTATGATTGCGATTGTATGATTGTGATTGTATGATTGTGATGTATGACTGTAATTGTATGATTATGATTGCATGATTGTGATTGTATGATTGAGATTGTATGATTGTGATTGTATGCTTGCGATTGTATGATTGTGATTGTATGATTGCGATTGTATGATTGTGATTGTATGATTGTGATGTATGACTGTAATTGTATGATTATGATTGCATGATTGTGATTGTATGATTGAGATTGTATGATTGTGATTGTATGCTTGCGATTGTATGATTGTGATTGTATGATTGTGATTGTATGATTGTGATTGTATGATTATGATTGTATGATTGTGATTGTATGATTGTGATTGTATGATTGTGATTGTATGATTGTGATAGTATGATTGTGATTGTATGATTGTGATTGTATGACTGTGATTGTATGATTGTGATTGTATGATTGTGATTGTATGATTGTGAAAGTATGATTGTGATGGTATGATTGTGATTGTATGATTGTGATTGTATGATTGTGATTGTATGATTGTGATTGTATGATTGTATTTGGGAGATTGTATTTGGGAGATTGTATTTGGGAGATTGTAATTGTATGATTGCGATTGTATGATTGTGATTGTATGATTGCGATTGTATGATTGTGATTGTATGATTGTGATTTATGATTGTAATTGTATGATTATGATTGTATGATTGTGATTGTATGATTGTGATTGTATGATTGTGATTGTATGATTGTGATTGTATGATTGTATTTGGGAGATTGTAGTTGGGAGATTGTATTTGGGAGATTGTAATTGTATGATTGCGATTGTATGATTGTGATTGTATGATTGTGATTGTATGATTGTGACTGTATGATTGTGATTGTATGATTGTGATAGTATGATTGTGATTGTATGATTGTGATGTATGATTGTAATTGTATGATTATGATTGTATGATTGTGATTGTGTGATTGTGATTGTATGATTGTATTTGGGAGATTGTAATTGTATGATTGCGATTGTATGATTGTGATTGTATGATCGTGATTGTATGATTGTGATAGTATGATTGTGAAAGTATGATTGTGATTGTATGATTGTGATTGTATGATTGTGATTGTATGATTGTGATTGTATGATTGTGATTGTATGATTGTGATCGTCTGATTGTGGTTGTGCGATTGTGATTGTATGATTGCGATTGTACGATTGTGATTGTACGATTGTGATAGTATGATTGTGATTGTATGATTGTATTTGGGATATTGTAATTGTATGATTGCGATTGTATGATTGTGATTGTATGATTGTGATTGTATGATTGTGATTGTATGATTGTGAAAGCATGATTGTGATTGTATGATTGTGATTGTATGATTGTGATTGTATGATTGTGATTGTATGATTGTGATTGTATGATTGTGATTGTATGATTGTGATTGTATGATTGTGATTGTATGATTGTATTTGGGATATTGTAATTGTATGATTGCGATTGTATGATTGTGATTGTATGATCGTGATTGTATGATTGTGATAGTATGATTGTGAAAGTATGATTGTGATTGTATGATTGTGATTGTATGATTGTGATTGTATGATTGTGATTGTATGATTGTGATTGTATGATTGTGATTGTATGATTGTGATCGTCTGATTGTGGTTGTGCGATTGTGATTGTATGATTGTGATTGTACGATTGTGATTGTACGGTTGTGATAGTATGATTGTGATTGTATGATTGTGATTGTATGATTGTGATTGTTTGATTGTACTTGGGAGATTGTATTTGGGAGATTGTAATTGTATGATTGCGATTGTATGATTGTGATTGTATGATTGCGATTGTATGATTGTGATTGTATGATTGTGATGTATGACTGTAATTGTATGATTATGATTGCATGATTGTGATTGTATGATTGAGATTGTATGATTGTGATTGTATGCTTGCGATTGTATGATTGTGATTGTATGATTGTGATTGTATGATTGTGACTGTATGATTGTGATTGTATGATTATGATTGTATGATTGTGATTGTATGATTGTGATTGTATGATTGTGATTGTATGATTGTGATAGTATGATTGTGATTGTATGATTGTGATTGTATGACTGTGATTGTATGATTGTGATTGTATCATTGCGATTGTATGATTGTGAAAGTATGATTGTGATGGTATGATTGTGATTTTATGATTGTGATTGTATGATTGTGATTGTATGAGTGTGATTGTCTGATTGTGGTTGTGCGATTGTGATTGTACGATTGTGATTGTACGATTGTTATTGAATGATTGTGATTGTATGATTCTGATTGTATGATTGTGATTGCATGATTGTGATTGTATGATTGTGATTGCATGATTTTGAATGTATGATTGCGATTGTATGATTGTGGTTGTATGATTGTGATTGTATGATTGTGATTGTATGATTGTGATTGTATGATTGTGATGGTATGATTGTGATTGTATGATTGTGATTGTATGACAGCGATTGTATGATTGTGATTGTATGATTGTGATTGTATGATTGTGATTGTATGATTGTATTTGGGAGATTGTATTTGGGAGAGTGTATTTGGGAGATTGTAATTGTATGATTGCGATTGTATGATTGTGATTGTATGATTGCGATTGTATGATTGTGATTGTATGATTGTGATGTATGATTGTAATTGTATGATTATGATTGTATGATTGTGATTGTATGACTGTGATTGTATGATTGTGATGTATGACTGTAATTGTATGATTATGATTGTATGATTGTGATTGTATGATTATGATTGTATGATTGTGATTGTATGATTGTGATTGTATGATTGTGATTGTATGATTGTGATAGTATGATTGTGATTGTATGATTGTGATTGTATGACTGTGATTGTATGATTGTGATTGTATGATTGTGATTGTATGATTGTGAAAGTATGATTGTGATGGTATGATTGTGATTGTATGATTGTGATTGTATGATTGTGATTGTATGAGTGTGATTGTCTGATTGTGGTTGTGCGATTGTGATTGTACGATTGTGATTGTATGATTGTGATTGTATGATTGTGATTGTATGATTGTGATTGTATGATTGTGATAGTATGATTGTGATTGTATGATTGTGATTGTATGATTGTGATTGTATGATTGTGATTGTATGATTGTGATAGTATGATTGTGATTGTATGATTGTGATTGTATGACTGTGATTGTATGATTGTGATTGTATGATTGTGATTGTATGATTGTGAAAGTATGATTGTGATGGTATGATTGTGATTGTATGATTGTGATTGTATGATTGTGATTGTATGAGTGTGATTGTCTGATTGTGGTTGTGCGATTGTGATTGTACGATTGTGATTATACGATTGTTATTGAATGATTGTGATTGTATGATTCTGATTGTATGATTGTGATTGCATGATTGTGATTGTATGATTGTATCTGGGAGATTGTATTTGGGAGATTGTATTTGGGAGATTGTAATTGTATGATTGCGATTGTATGATTGTGATTATATGATTGCGATTGTATGATTGTGATTGTCTGATTGTGATGTATGATTGTAATTGTATGATTATGATTGTATGATTGTGATTGTATGATTGTGATTGTACGATTGTATTTGGGTGATTGTATTTGGGAGATTGTATTTGGGAGATTGTAATTGTATGATTGCGATTGTATGATTGTGATTGTATGATTGCGATTGTATGAATGCGATTGTATGATTGTGATTGTATGATTGTGATTGTATGATTGTGATTGTATGATTGTGATTGTATGATTGTGATTGTATGATTGTGATTGTATGATTGTGATTGTATGATTGTGATTGTATGATTGTGATTGTATGATTGTGATTGTATGATTGTGATTGTATGATTGTGATTGTATGATTGTGATTGTATGATTGTGATTGTATGATTGTGATTGTATGATTGTGATTGTATGATTGTGATTGTATGATTGTGATTGTATGATTGTGATTGTATGATTGTATTTGGGATATTGTAATTGTATGATTGCGATTGTATGATTGTGATTGTATGATTGTGATTGTATGATTGTGATAGTATGATTGTGAAAGTATGATTGTGATTGTATGATTGTGATTGTATGATTGTGAAAGTATGATTGTGATTGTATGATTGTGATTGTATGATTGTGATGTATGATTGTGATTGTATGATTGTGATCGTCTGATTGTGGTTGTGCGATTGTGATTGTACGATTGTGATTGTACGATTGTGATAGTATGATTGTGATTGTATGATTGTGATTGTATGATTGTGATTGTTTGATTGCATTTGGGAGATTGTATTTGGGAGATTGTAATTGTATGATTGCGATTGTATGATTGTGATTGTATGATTGCGATTGTATGATTGTGATTGTATGATTGTGATGTATGACTGTAATTGTATGATTATGATTGCATGATTGTGATTGTATGATTGAGATTGTATGATTGTGATTGTATGCTTGCGATTGTATGATTGTGATTGTATGATTGCGATTGTATGATTGTGATTGTATGATTGTGATGTATGACTGTAATTGTATGATTATGATTGCATGATTGTGATTGTATGATTGAGATTGTATGATTGTGATTGTATGCTTGCGATTGTGTGATTGTGATTGTATGATTGTGATTGTATGATTGTGATTGTATGATTATGATTGTATGATTGTGATTGTATGATTGTGATTGTATGATTGTGATTGTATGATTGTGATAGTATGATTGTGATTGTATGATTGTGATTGTATGACTGTGATTGTATGATTGTGATTGTATGATTGTGATTGTATGATTGTGAAAGTATGATTGTGATGGTATGATTGTGATTTTATGATTGTGATTGTATGATTGTGATTGTATGAGTGTGATTGTCTGATTGTGGTTGTGCGATTGTGATTGTACGATTGTGTTTGTACGATTGTTATTGAATGATTGTGATTGTATGATTCTGATTGTATGATTGTGATTGCATGATTGTGATTGTATGATTGTGATTGCATGATTTTGAATGTATGATTGCGATTGTATGATTGTGGTTGTATGATTGTGATTGTATGATTGTGATTGTATGATTGTGATTGTATGATTGTGATAGTATGATTGTGATTGTATGATTGTGATTGTATGATTGTGATTGTATGATTGTGATTGTATGATTGTATTTGGGAGATTGTATTTGGGAGAGTGTATTTGGGAGATTGTAATTGTATGATTGCGATTGTATGATTGTGATTGTATGATTGCGATTGTATGATTGTGATTGTATGATTGTGATGTATGATTGTAATTGTATGATTATGATTGTATGATTGTGATTGTATGACTGTGATTGTATGATTGTATCTGGGAGATTGTATCTGGGAGATTGTATTTGGGAGATTGTATTTGGGAGATTGTAATTGTATGATTGCGATTGTATGATTGAGATTGTATGATTGTGATTGTATGATTGTGATTGCATGATTTTGAATGTATGATTGCGATTGTATGATTGTGGTTGTATGATTGTGATTGTATGATTGTGATTGTATGATTGTGATTGTATGATTGTGATAGTATGATTGTGATTGTATGATTGTGATTGTATGATTGCGATTGTATGATTGTGATTGTATGATTGTGATGTATGACTGTAATTGTATGATTATGATTGTATGATTCTGATTGTATGATTGAGATTGTATGATTGTGATTGTATGATTGTGATAGTATGATTGTGATTGTATGATTGTGATTGTATGACTGTGATTGTATGATTGTGATTGTATGATTGTGATTGTATGATTGTGAAAGTATGATTGTGATGGTATGATTGTGATTGTATGATTGTGATTGTATGATTGTGATTGTATGAGTGTGATTGTCTGATTGTGGTTGTGCGATTGTGATTGTACGATTGTGATTGTACGATTGTGATTGTACGATTGTTATTGAATGATTGTGATTGTATGATTCTGATTGTATGATTGTGATTGCATGATTGTGATTGTATGATTGTGATTGCATTATTTTGAATGTATGATTGCGATTTTATGATTGTGGTTGTATGATTGTGATTGTATGATTGTGATTGTATGATTGTGATTGTTTGATTGTATTTGGGAGATTGTATTTGGGAGATTGTATTTGGGAGATGGTAATTGTATGATTGCGATTGTATGATTGTGATTGTATGATTGCGATTGTATGATTGTGATTGTATGATTGTGATGTATGACTGTAATTGTATGATTATGATTGCATGATTGTGATTGTATGATTGAGATTGTATGATTGTGATTGTATGCTTGCGATTGTATGATTGTGATTGTATGATTGTGATTGTATGATTGTGATTGTATGATTGTGAAAGCATGATTGTGATTGTATGATTGTGATTGTATGATTGTGATTGTATGATTGTGATTGTATGATTGTGATTGTATGATTGTGATTGTATGATTGTGATTGTATGATTGTGATTGTATGATTGTGATTGTATGATTGTGATTGTATGATTGTGATTGTATGATTGTGATTGTATGGTTGTGATTGTATGATTGTGATTGTATGATTGTGATTGTATGATTGTGATTGTATGATTGTATTTGGGATATTGTAATTGTATGATTGCGATTGTATGATTGTGATTGTATGATTGTGATTGTATGATTGTGATAGTATTATTGTGAAAGTATGATTGTGATTGTATGATTGTGATTGTATGATTGTGAAAGTATGATTGTGATTGTATGATTGTGATTGTATGATTGTGATTGTATGATTGTGATTGTATGATTGTGATCGTCTGATTGTGGTTGTGCGATTGTGATTGTACGATTGTGATTGTACGATTGTGATAGTATGATTGTGATTGTATGATTGTGATTGTATGATTGTGATTGTTTGATTGTATTTGGGAGATTGTATTTGGGAGATTGTAATTGTATGATTGCGATTGTATGATTGTGATTGTATGATTGCGATTGTATGATTGTGATTGTATGATTGTGATGTATGACTGTAATTGTATGATTATGATTGCATGATTGTGATTGTATGATTGAGATTGTATGATTGTGATTGTATGCTTGCGATTGTATGATTGTGATTGTATGATTGCGATTGTATGATTGTGATTGTATGATTGTGATGTATGACTGTAATTGTATGATTATGATTGCATGATTGTGATTGTATGATTGAGATTGTATGATTGTGATTGTATGCTTGCGATTGTATGATTGTGATTGTATGATTGTGATTGTATGATTGTGATTGTATGATTGTGATTGTATGATTGTGATTGTATGATTATGATTGTATGATTGTGATTGTATGATTGTGATTGTATGATTGTGATTGTATGATTGTGATTGTATGATTGTGATTGTATGATTGTGATTGTATGATTGTGATTGTATGATTGTGATTGTATGATTGTGATTGTCTGATTGTGGTTGTACGATTGTGATTGTACGATTGTGATTGTACGATTGTGATTGTATGATTGTGATTGCATGATTATGATTGTATGATTGTGATTGCATGATTGTGATTGTATGATTGTGATTGCATGATTTTGAATGTATGATTGTGATTGTATGATTGTGATTGTATGATTGTGATTGTATGATTGTGATTGTCTGATTGTGGTTGTGCGATTGTGATTGTACGATTGTGATCGTACGATTGTGATAGTATGATTGTGATTGTATGATTGTGATTGTATGATTGTGATTGTATGATTGTGATTGTATGATTGTGATTGTATGATTGTGATTGTATGATTGTGATTGTATGATTGTGATTGTATGATTGTGATTGTATGATTGTATTTGGGAGATTGTATTTGGGATATTGTAATTGTATGATTGCGATTGTATGATTGCGATTGTATGATTGTGATTGTATGATTGTGTATGTATGATTGTGATTGTATGATTGTATTTGGGAGATTGTATTTGGGAGATTGTATTTGGGAGATTGTAATTGTATGATTGCGATTGTATGATTGTGATTATATGATTGCGATTGTATGATTGTGATTGTCTGATTGTGATGTATGATTGTAATTGTATGATTATGATTGTATGATTGTGATTGTATGATTGTGATTGTATGATTGTATTTGGGTGATTGTATTTGGGAGATTGTATTTGGGAGATTGTAACTGTATGATTGCGATTGTATGATTGTGATTGTATGATTGCGATTGTATGAATGCGATTGTATGATTGTGATTGTATGATTGTGATTGTATGATTGTGATTGTATGATTGTGATTGTATGATTGTGATTGTATGATTGTGATTGTATGATTGTGATTGTATGATTGTGATTGTATGATTGTGATTGTATGATTGTGATTGTATGATTGTATTTGGGAGATTGTATTTGGGATATTGTAATTGTATGATTGCGATTGTATGATTGTGATTGTATGATTGTGATTGTATGATTGTGAAAGCATGATTGTGATTGTATGATTGTGATTGTATGATTGTGATTGTATGATTGTGATTGTATGATTGTGATTGTATGATTGTGATTGTATGATTGTGATTGTATGATTGTGATTGTATGATTGTGATTGTATGATTGTGATTGAATGATTGTGATTGTATGATTGTGATTGTATGATTGTGATTGTATGATTGTGATTGTATGATTGTGATTGTATGATTGTGATTGTATGATTGTATTTGGGATATTGTAATTGTATGATTGCGATTGTATGATTGTGATTGTATGATTGTGATTGTATGATTGTGATAGTATGATTGTGAAAGTATGATTGTGATTGTATGATTGTGATTGTATGATTGTGAAAGTATGATTGTGATTGTATGATTGTGATTGTATGATTGTGATTGTATGATTGTGATTGTATGATTGTGATCGTCTGATTGTGGTTGTGCGATTGTGATTGTACGATTGTGATTGTACGATTGTGATAGTATGATTGTGATTGTATGATTGTGATTGTATGATTGTGATTGTTTGATTGTATTTGGGAGATTGTATTTGGGAGATTGTAATTGTATGATTGCGATTGTATGATTGTGATTGTATGATTGCGATTGTATGATTGTGATTGTATGATTGTGATGTATGACTGTAATTGTATGATTATGATTGCATGATTGTGATTGTATGATTGAGATTGTATGATTGTGATTGTATGCTTGCGATTGTATGATTGTGATTGTATGATTGCGATAGTATGATTGTGATTGTATGATTGTGATTGTATGACTGTGATTGTATGATTGTGATTGTATGATTGTGATTGTATGATTGTGAAAGTATGATTGTGATGGTATGATTGTGATTTTATGATTG
The DNA here is from genome assembly GCF_050947335.1 of Megachile rotundata. Classification (NCBI taxonomy): domain Eukaryota; kingdom Metazoa; phylum Arthropoda; class Insecta; order Hymenoptera; family Megachilidae; genus Megachile; species Megachile rotundata. Next base: position 487,152 of record NW_027473341.1, on the reverse strand, counting down.
TGATTGTATGATTGTGATTGTATGAGTGTGATTGTCTGATTGTGGTTGTGCGATTGTGATTGTACGATTGTGTTTGTACGATTGTTATTGAATGATTGTGATTGTATGATTCTGATTGTATGATTGTGATTGCATGATTGTGATTGTATGATTGTGATTGCATGATTTTGAATGTATGATTGCGATTGTATGATTGTGGTTGTATGATTGTGATTGTATGATTGTGATTGTATGATTGTGATTGTATGATTGTGATTGTATGATTGTGATTGTATGATTGTGATTGTTTGATTGTATTTGGGAGATTGTATTTGGGAGATTGTATTTGGGAGATTGTAATTGTATGATTGCGATTGTATGATTGTGATTGTATGATTGCGATTGTATGATTGTGATTGTATGATTGTGATGAATGACTGTAATTGTATGATTATGATTGTATGATTGTGATTGTATGATTGAGATTGTATGATTGTGATTGTATGCTTGCGATTGTATGATTGTGATTGTATGATTGTGATTGTATGATTGTGATTGTATGATTGTGATTGTATGATTATGATTGTATGATTGTGATTGTATGATTGTGATTGTATGATTGTGATTGTATGATTGTGATAGTATGATTGTGATTGTATGATTGTGATTGTATGACTGTGATTGTATGATTGTGATTGTATGATTGTGATTGTATGATTGTGAAAGTATGATTGTGATGGTATGATTGTGATTGTATGATTGTGATTGTATGATCGTGATTGTATGGGTGTGATTGTATGATTGTGGTTGTGCGATTGTGATTGTACGATTGTGATTGTACGATTGTGATTGTACGATTGTTATTGAATGATTGTGATTGTATGATTCTGATTGTATGATTGTGATTGCATGATTGTGATTGTATGATTGTGATTGCATTATTTTGAATGTATGATTGCGATTTTATGATTGTGGTTGTATGATTGTGATTGTATGATTGTGATTGTATGATTGTGATTGTTTGATTGTATTTGGGAGATTGTATTTGGGAGATTGTATTTGGGAGATTGTAATTGTATGATTGCGATTGTATGATTGTGATTGTATGATTGTGATGTATGACTGTAATTGTATGATTATGATTGCATGATTGTGATTGTATGATTGAGATTGTATGATTGTGATTGTATGCTTGCGATTGTATGATTGTGATTGTATGATTGTGATTGTATGATTGTGATTGTATGATTGTGATTGTATGATTATGATTGTATGATTGTGATTGTATGATTGTGATTGTATGATTGTGATTGTATGATTGTGATAGTATGATTGTGATTGTATGATTGTGATTGTATGACTGTGATTGTATGATTGTGATTGTATGATTGTGATTGTATGATTGTGAAAGTATGATTGTGATGGTATGATTGTGATTGTATGATTGTGATTGTATGATTGTGATTGTATGAGTGTGATTGTCTGATTGTGGTTGTGCGATTGTGATTGTACGATTGTGATTGTACGATTGTTATTGAATGATTGTGATTGTATGATTCTGATTGTATGATTGTGATTGCATGATTGTGATTGTATGATTGTGATTGCATGATTTTGAATGTATGATTGCGATTGTATGATTGCGGTTGTATGATTGTGATTGTATGATTGTGATTGTATGATTGTGATTGTATGATTGTGATTGTATGATTGTGATTGTATGATTGTATCTGGGAGATTGTATTTGGGAGATTGTATTTGGGAGATTGTAATTGTATGATTGCGATTGTATGATTGTGATTGTATGATTGCGATTGTATGATTGTGATTGTATGATTGTGATGTATGATTGTAATTGTATGAGTATGATTGTATGATTGTGATTGTATGATTGTGATGGTATGATTGTGATTGTATGATTGCGATCGTATGATTGTGATTGCATGATTATGATTGTATGATTGTGATTGTATGATTGCGATTGTATGATTGTGATTGTATGATTATGATTGTATTTTTGTGATTGTATGATTGTGATTGTATGATTGTGATTGTATGATTGTGATTGTATGATTGTGATTGTATGATTGTGATTGTATGATTGTGATTGTATGATTGTGATTGTATGATTGTGATTGTATGATTGTGATTGTCGGATTGTGGTTGTACGATTGTGATTGTACGATTGTGATTGTACGATTGTGATTGTATGATTGTGATTGCATGATTATGATTGTATGATTGTGATTGCATGATTGTGATTGTATGATTGTGATTGCATGATTTTGAATGTATGATTGTGATTGTATGATTGTGATTGTATGATTGTGATTGTATGATTGTGATTGTCTGATTGTGGTTGTGCGGTTGTGATTGTACGATTGTGATCGTACGATTGTGATAGTATGATTGTGATTGTATGATTGTGATTGTATGATTGTGATTGTATGATTGTGATTGTATGATTGTGATTGTATGATTGTGATTGTATGATTGTGATTGTATGATTGTGATTGTATGATTGTGATTGTATGATTGTATTTGGGAGATTGTATTTGGGATATTGTAATTGTATGATTGCGATTGTATGATTGCGATTGTATGATTGTGATTGTATGATTGTGTATGTATGATTGTGATTGTATGATTGTATTTGGGAGATTGTATTTGGGAGATTGTAATTGTATGATTGCGATTGTATGATTGTGATTGTATGATTGCGATTGTATGATTGTGATTGTATGATTGTGATGTATGACTGTAATTGTATGATTATGATTGCATGATTGTGATTGTATGATTGAGATTGTATGATTGTGATTGTATGCTTGCGATTGTATGATTGTGATTGTATGATTGCGATAGTATGATTGTGATTGTATGATTGTGATTGTATGACTGTGATTGTATGATTGTGATTGTATGATTGTGATTGTATGATTGTGAAAGTATGATTGTGATGGTATGATTGTGATTTTATGATTGTGATTGTATGATTGTGATTGTATGAGTGTGATTGTCTGATTGTGGTTGTGCGATTGTGATTGTACGATTGTGTTTGTACGATTGTTATTGAATGATTGTGATTGTATGATTCTGATTGTATGATTGTGATTGCATGATTGTGATTGTATGATTGTGATTGCATGATTTTGAATGTATGATTGCGATTGTATGATTGTGGTTGTATGATTGTGATTGTATGATTGTGATTGTATGATTGTGATTGTATGATTGTGATTGTATGATTGTGATTGTATGATTGTGATTGTTTGATTGTATTTGGGAGATTGTATTTGGGAGATTGTATTTGGGAGATTGTAATTGTATGATTGCGATTGTATGATTGTGATTGTATGATTGCGATTGTATGATTGTGATTGTATGATTGTGATGAATGACTGTAATTGTATGATTATGATTGTATGATTGTGATTGTATGATTGAGATTGTATGATTGTGATTGTATGCTTGCGATTGTATGATTGTGATTGTATGATTGTGATTGTATGATTGTGATTGTATGATTGTGATTGTATGATTATGATTGTATGATTGTGATTGTATGATTGTGATTGTATGATTGTGATTGTATGATTGTGATAGTATGATTGTGATTGTATGATTGTGATTGTATGACTGTGATTGTATGATTGTGATTGTATGATTGTGATTGTATGATTGTGAAAGTATGATTGTGATGGTATGATTGTGATTGTATGATTGTGATTGTATGATCGTGATTGTATGGGTGTGATTGTATGATTGTGGTTGTGCGATTGTGATTGTACGATTGTGATTGTACGATTGTGATTGTACGATTGTTATTGAATGATTGTGATTGTATGATTCTGATTGTATGATTGTGATTGCATGATTGTGATTGTATGATTGTGATTGCATTATTTTGAATGTATGATTGCGATTTTATGATTGTGGTTGTATGATTGTGATTGTATGATTGTGATTGTATGATTGTGATTGTTTGATTGTATTTGGGAGATTGTATTTGGGAGATTGTATTTGGGAGATTGTAATTGTATGATTGCGATTGTATGATTGTGATTGTATGATTGTGATGTATGACTGTAATTGTATGATTATGATTGCATGATTGTGATTGTATGATTGAGATTGTATGATTGTGATTGTATGCTTGCGATTGTATGATTGTGATTGTATGATTGTGATTGTATGATTGTGATTGTATGATTGTGATTGTATGATTATGATTGTATGATTGTGATTGTATGATTGTGATTGTATGATTGTGATTGTATGATTGTGATAGTATGATTGTGATTGTATGATTGTGATTGTATGACTGTGATTGTATGATTGTGATTGTATGATTGTGATTGTATGATTGTGAAAGTATGATTGTGATGGTATGATTGTGATTGTATGATTGTGATTGTATGATTGTGATTGTATGAGTGTGATTGTCTGATTGTGGTTGTGCGATTGTGATTGTACGATTGTGATTGTACGATTGTTATTGAATGATTGTGATTGTATGATTCTGATTGTATGATTGTGATTGCATGATTGTGATTGTATGATTGTGATTGCATGATTTTGAATGTATGATTGCGATTGTATGATTGCGGTTGTATGATTGTGATTGTATGATTGTGATTGTATGATTGTGATTGTATGATTGTGATTGTATGATTGTGATTGTATGATTGTATCTGGGAGATTGTATTTGGGAGATTGTATTTGGGAGATTGTAATTGTATGATTGCGATTGTATGATTGTGATTGTATGATTGCGATTGTATGATTGTGATTGTATGATTGTGATGTATGATTGTAATTGTATGAGTATGATTGTATGATTGTGATTGTATGATTGTGATGGTATGATTGTGATTGTATGATTGCGATCGTATGATTGTGATTGCATGATTATGATTGTATGATTGTGATTGTATGATTGCGATTGTATGATTGTGATTGTATGATTATGATTGTATTTTTGTGATTGTATGATTGTGATTGTATGATTGTGATTGTATGATTGTGATTGTATGATTGTGATTGTATGATTGTGATTGTATGATTGTGATTGTATGATTGTGATTGTATGATTGTGATTGTATGATTGTGATTGTCGGATTGTGGTTGTACGATTGTGATTGTACGATTGTGATTGTACGATTGTGATTGTATGATTGTGATTGCATGATTATGATTGTATGATTGTGATTGCATGATTGTGATTGTATGATTGTGATTGCATGATTTTGAATGTATGATTGTGATTGTATGATTGTGATTGTATGATTGTGATTGTATGATTGTGATTGTCTGATTGTGGTTGTGCGGTTGTGATTGTACGATTGTGATCGTACGATTGTGATAGTATGATTGTGATTGTATGATTGTGATTGTATGATTGTGATTGTATGATTGTGATTGTATGATTGTGATTGTATGATTGTGATTGTATGATTGTGATTGTATGATTGTGATTGTATGATTGTGATTGTATGATTGTATTTGGGAGATTGTATTTGGGATATTGTAATTGTATGATTGCGATTGTATGATTGCGATTGTATGATTGTGATTGTATGATTGTGTATGTATGATTGTGATTGTATGATTGTATTTGGGAGATTGTATTTGGGATATTGTAATTGTATGATTGCGATTGTATGATTGTGATTGTATGATTGTGATGTATGATTGTAATTGTATGATTATGATTGTATGATTGTGATTGTATGATTGTGATGGTATGATTGTGATTGTATGATTGTGATTGTATGCTTGCGATTGTATGATTGTGATTGTATGATTGTGATTGTATGATTGTGATTGTATGACTGTGATTGTATGATTATGATTGTATGATTGTGATTGTATGATTGTGATTGTATGATTGTGATTGTATGATTGTGATAGTATGATTGTGATTGTATGATTGTGATTGTATGACTGTGATTGTATGATTGTGATTGTATGATTGTGATTGTATGATTGTGAAAGTATGATTGTGATTGTATGATTGTGATTGTATGATTGTGATTGTATGATTGCGATTGTATGATTGTGATTGTATGATTGTGATGTATGACTGTAATTGTATGATTATGATTGCATGATTGTGATTGTATGATTGAGATTGTATGATTGTGATTGTATGCTTGCGATTGTATGATTGTGATTGTATGATTGTGATTGTATGATTGTGATTGTATGATTGTGATTGTATGATTGTGATTGTATGATTATGATTGTATGATTGTGATTGTATGATTGTGATTGTATGATTGTGATTGTATGATTGTGATAGTATGATTGTGATTGTATGATTGTGATTGTATGACTGTGATTGTATGATTGTGATTGTATGATTGTGATTGTATGATTGTGAAAGTATGATTGTGATGGTATGATTGTGATTTTATGATTGTGATTGTATGATTGTGATTGTATGAGTGTGATTGTCTGATTGTGGTTGTGCGATTGTGATTGTACGATTGTGATTGTACGATTGTTATTGAATGATTGTGATTGTATGATTCTGATTGTATGATTGTGATTGCATGATTGTGATTGTATGATTGTGATTGCATGATTTTGAATGTATGATTGCGATTGTATGATTGTGGTTGTATGATTGTGATTGTATGATTGTGATTGTATGATTGTGATTGTATGATTGTGATTGTATGATTGTGATAGTATGATTGTGATTGTATGATTGTGATTGTATGATTGTGATTGTATGATTGTGATTGTATGATTGTATTTGGGAGATTGTATTTGGGAGATTGTATTTGGGAGATTGTATTTGTATGATTGCGATTGTATGATTGTGATTGTATGATTGCGATTGTATGATTGTGATTGTATGATTGTGATGTATGATTGTAATTGTATGATTATGATTGTATGATTGTGATTGTATGACTGTGATTGTATGATTGTATCTGGGAGATTGTATCTGGGAGATTGTATTTGGGAGATTGTATTTGGGAGATTGTAATTGTATGATTGCGATTGTATGATTGAGATTGTATGATTGTGATTGTATGATTGCGATTGTATGATTGTGATCGTATGATTGTGATTCTTTGATTGTGATTGTATGATTGTGATTGTATGATTGTGATTGTATGATTGTGATTGTATGATTGTGATTGTATGATTGTGATTGTATGATTGTGATTGTATGATTGTGATTGTATGATTGTGATTGTATGACTGTGATTGTATGATTGTGATTGTATGATTGTGATTGTATGATTGTGAAAGTATGATTGTGATGGTATGATTGTGATTGTATGATTGTGATTGTATGATTGCGATTGTATGATTGTGATTGTATGATTGCGATTGTATGAATGCGATTGTATGATTGTGATTGTATGATTGTGATTGTATGATTGTGATTGTATGATTGTGATTGTATGATTGTGATTGTATGATTGTGATTGTATGATTGTGATTGTATGATTGTGATTGTATGATTGTGATAGTATGATTGTGATTGTATGATTGTGATTGTATGACTGTGATTGTATGATTGTGATTGTATGATTGTGATTGTATGATTGTGAAAGTATAATTGTGATGGTATGATTGTGATTGTATGATTGTGATTGTATGAGTGTGATTGTCTGATTGTGGTTGTGCGATTGTGATTGTACGATTGTGATTGTACGATTGTTATTGAATGATTGTGATTGTATGATTCTGATTGTATGATTGAAATTGCATGATTGTGATTGTATGATTGTGATTGCATGATTTTGAATGTATGATTGCGATTGTATGATTGTGGTTGTATGATTGTGATTGTATGATTGTGATTGTATGATTGTGATTGTATGATTGTATTTGGGGGATTGTATTTGGGATATTGTAATTGTATGATTGCGATTGTATGATTGTGTTTGTATGATTGTGATGTATGATTGTAATTGTATGATTATGATTGTATGATTGCGATTGTATGATTGAGATTGTATGATTGTGATTGTATGCTTGCGATTGTATGATCGTGATTGTATGATTGTGATTGTATGATTGTGATTGTATGATTGTGATTGTATGATCGTGATTGTATGATTGTGATTGTATGATTGTGATTGTATGATTGTGATTGTATGATTGTGATTGTATGATTGTGATTGTATGATTTTGAATGGATGATTGCGATTGTATGATTGTGGTTGTATGATTGTGATTGTATGATTGTGATTGTATGATTGTGATTGTATGATTGCGATTGTATGAATGCGATTGTATGATTGTGATTGTATGATTGTGATTGTATGATTGTGATTGCATGATTGTGATTGTATGATTGTGATTGCATGATTTTGAATGTATGATTGTGATTGTATGATTGTGATTGTATGATTGTGATTGTATGATTGTGATTGTCTGATTGTGGTTGTGCGATTGTGATTGTACGATTGTGATCGTACGATTGTGATAGTATGATTGTGATTGTATGATTGTGATTGTATGATTGTGATTGTATGATTGTGATTGTATGAATGTGATTGTATGATTGTGATTGTTTGATTGTATTTGGGAGATTGTATTTGGGAGATTCTATTTGGGAGATTGTATTTGGGAGATTGTAATTGTATGATTGCGATTGTATGATTGTGATTGTATGATTGCGATTGTATGATTGTGATTGTATGATTGTGATGTATGACTGTAATTGTATGATTATGATTGCATGATTGTGATTGTATGATTGAGATTGTATGATTGTGATTGTATGCTTGCGATTGTATGATTGTGATTGTATGATTGTGATTGTATGATTGTGATTGTATGACTGTGATTGTATGATTATGATTGTATGATTGTGATTGTACGATTGTGATTGTACGATTGTTATTGAATGATTGTGATTGTATGATTCTGATTGTATGATTGTGATTGCATGATTGTGATTGTATGATTGTGATTGCATTATTTTGAATGTATGATTGCGATTTTATGATTGTGGTTGTATGATTGTGATTGTATGATTGTGATTGTATGATTGTGATTGTTTGATTGTATTTGGGAGATTGTATTTGGGAGATTGTATTTGGGAGATTGTAATTGTATGATTGCGATTGTATGATTGTGATTGTATGATTGCGATTGTATGATTGTGATTGTATGATTGTGATGTATGACTGTAATTGTATGATTATGATTGCATGATTGTGATTGTATGATTGAGATTGTATGATTGTGATTGTATGCTTGCGATTGTATGATTGTGATTGTATGATTGTGATTGTATGATTGTGATTGTATGATTGTGATTGTATGATTATGATTGTATGATTGTGATTGTATGATTGTGATTGTATGATTGTGATTGTATGATTGTGATAGTATGATTGTGATTGTATGATTGTGATTGTATGACTGTGATTGTATGATTGTGATTGTATGATTGTGATTGTATGATTGTGAAAGTATGATTGTGATGGTATGATTGTGATTGTATGATTGTGATTGTATGATTGTGATTGTATGAGTGTGATTGTCTGATTGTGGTTGTGCGATTGTGATCGTACGATTGTGATTGTACGATTGTTATTGAATGATTGTGATTGTATGATTCTGATTGTATGATTGTGATTGCATGATTGTGATTGTATGATTGTGATTGCATGATTTTGAATGTATGATTGCGATTGTATGATTGTGGTTGTATGATTGTGATTGTATGATTGTGATTGTATGATTGTGATTGTATGATTGTGATTGTATGATTGTATCTGGGAGATTGTATTTGGGAGATTGTATTTGGGAGATTGTAATTGTATGATTGCGATTGTATGATTGTGATTGTATGATTGCGATTGTATGATTGTGATTGTATGATTGTGATGTATGATTGTAATTGTATGAGTATGATTGTATGATTGTGATTGTATGATTGTGATGGTATGATTGTGATTGTATGATTGTGATTGTCTGATTGTGGTTGTACGATTGTGATTGTACGATTGTGATTGTACGATTGTGATTGTATGATTGTGATTGCATGATTATGATTGTATGATTGTGATTGCATGATTGTGATTGTATGATTGTGATTGCATGATTTTGAATGTATGATTGTGATTGTATGATTGTGATTGTATGATTGTAATTGTATGAGTATGATTGTATGATGGTGATTGTATGATTGTGATGGTATGATTGTGATTGTATGATTGCGATCGTATGATTGTGATTGCATGATTATGATTGTATGATTGTGATTGTATGATTGCGATTGTATGATTGTGATTGTATGATTATGATTGTATTTTTGTGATTGTATGATTGTGATTGTATGATTGTGATTGTATGATTGTGATTGTATGATTGTGATTGTATGATTGTGATTGTATGATTGTGATTGTATGATTGTGATTGTATGATTGTGATTGTATGATTGTGATTGTATGATTGTGATTGTCGGATTGTGGTTGTACGATTGTGATTGTACGATTGTGATTGTACGATTGTGATTGTATGATTGTGATTGCATGATTATGATTGTATGATTGTGATTGCATGATTGTGATTGTATGATTGTGATTGCATGATTTTGAATGTATGATTGTGATTGTATGATTGTGATTGTATGATTGTGATTGTATGATTGTGATTGTCTGATTGTGGTTGTGCGGTTGTGATTGTACGATTGTGATCGTACGATTGTGATAGTATGATTGTGATTGTATGATTGTGATTGTATGATTGTGATTGTATGATTGTGATTGTATGATTGTGATTGTATGATTGTGATTGTATGATTGTGATTGTATGATTGTATTTGGGAGATTGTATTTGGGATATTGTAATTGTATGATTGCGATTGTATGATTGCGATTGTATGATTGTGATTGTATGATTGTGTATGTATGATTGTGATTGTATGATTGTATTTGGGAGATTGTATTTGGGATATTGTAATTGTATGATTGCGATTGTATGATTGTGATTGTATGATTGTGATGTATGATTGTAATTGTATGATTATGATTGTATGATTGTGATTGTATGATTGTGATGGTATGATTGTGATTGTATGATTGTGATTGTATGCTTGCGATTGTATGATTGTGATTGTATGATTGTGATTGTATGATTGTGATTGTATGACTGTGATTGTATGATTATGATTGTATGATTGTGATTGTATGATTGTGATTGTATGATTGTGATTGTATGATTGTGATAGTATGATTGTGATTGTATGATTGTGATTGTATGACTGTGATTGTATGATTGTGATTGTATGATTGTGATTGTATGATTGTGAAAGTATGATTGTGATTGTATGATTGTGATTGTATGATTGTGATTGTATGATTGCGATTGTATGATTGTGATTGTATGATTGTGATGTATGACTGTAATTGTATGATTATGATTGCATGATTGTGATTGTATGATTGAGATTGTATGATTGTGATTGTATGCTTGCGATTGTATGATTGTGATTGTATGATTGTGATTGTATGATTGTGATTGTATGATTGTGATTGTATGATTGTGATTGTATGATTGTGATTGTATGATTGTGATTGTATGATTGTGATTGTATGATTGTGATTGTATGATTGTGATAGTATGATTGTGATTGTATGATTGTGATTGTATGACTGTGATTGTATGATTGTGATTGTATGATTGTGATTGTATGATTGTGAAAGTATGATTGTGATGGTATGATTGTGATTGTATGATTGTGATTGTATGAGTGTGATTGTCTGATTGTGGTTGTGCGATTGTGATTGTACGATTGTGATTGTACGATTGTTATTGAATGATTGTGATTGTATGATTCTGATTGTATGATTGAAATTGCATGATTGTGATTGTATGATTGTGATTGCATGATTTTGAATGTATGATTGCGATTGTATGATTGTGGTTGTATGATTGTGATTGTATGATTGTGATTGTATGATTGTGATTGTATGATTGTGATAGTATGATTGTGATTGTATGATTGTGATTGTACGATTGTGATTGTACGATTGTTATTGAATGATTGTGATTGTATGATTCTGATTGTATGATTGAAATTGCATGATTGTGATTGTATGATTGTGATTGCATGATTTTGAATGTATGATTGCGATTGTATGATTGTGGTTGTATGATTGTGATTGTATGATTGTGATTGTATGATTGTGATTGTATGATTGTGATAGTATGATTGTGATTGTATGATTGTGATTGTATGATTGTGATTGTATGATTGTGATTGTATGATTGTGATTGTATGATTGTGATTGTATGACTGTATTTGGGAGATTGTAATTGTATGATTGCGATTGTATGATTGTGATTGTATGATTGCGATTGTATGATTGTGATTGTATGATTGTGATGTATGATTGTAATTGTATGATTATGATTGTATGATTGTGATTGTATGATTGTGATTGTATGATTGTATCTGGGAGATTGTATTTGGGAGATTGTATTTGGGAGATTGTAATTGTATGATTGCGATTGTATGATTGTGATTGTATGATTGCGATTGTATGATTGTGATTGTATGATTGTGATGTATGACTGTAATTGTATGAGTATGATTGTATGATTGTGATTGGATGATTGTGATGGTATGATTGTGATTGTATGATTGCGATCGTATGATTGTGATTGCATGATTATGATTGTATGATTGTGATTGTATGATTGCGATTGTATGATTGTGATTGTATGATTATGATTGTATGATTGCGATCGTATGATTGTGATTGTATGATTATGATTGTATGATTGTGATTTTATGATTGCGATTGTATGATTGTGAGTGTATGATTATGATTGTATTTTAGTGATTGTATGATTGTGATTGTATGATTGTGATTGTATGATTGTGATTGTATGATTGTGATTGTATGATTGTGATTGTATGATTGTGATTGTATGATTGTGATTGTATGATTGTGATTGTATGATTGTGATTGTATGATTGTGATTGTATGATTGTGATTGTATGATTGTATTTGGGGGATTGTATTTGGGATATTGTAATTGTATGATTGCGATTGTATGATTGTGTTTGTATGATTGTGATGTATGATTGTAATTGTATGATTATGATTGTATGATTGTGATTGTATGATTGAGATTGTATGATTGTGATTGTATGCTTGCGATTGTATGATCGTGATTGTATGATTGTGATTGTATGATTGTGATTGTATGATTTTGAATGTATGATTGTGATTGTATGATTGTGATTGTATGATTGTGATTGTATGATTGTGATTGTCTGATTGTGGTTGTGCGATTGTGATTGTACGATTGTGATCGTACGATTGTGATAGTATGATTGTGATTGTATGATTGTGATTGTATGATTGTGATTGTATGATTGTGATTGTATGAATGTGATTGTATGATTGTGATTGTTTGATTGTATTTGGGAGATTGTATTTGGGAGATTGTATTTGGGAGATTCTATTTGGGAGATTGTATTTGGGAGATTGTAATTGTATGATTGCGATTGTATGATTGTGATTGTATGATTGCGATTGTATGATTGTGATTGTATGATTGTGATGTATGACTGTAATTGTATGATTATGATTGCATGATTGTGATTGTATGATTGAGATTGTATGATTGTGATTGTATGCTTGCGATTGTATGATTGTGATTGTATGATTGTGATTGTATGATTGTGATTGCATGATTGTGATTGTATGATTGTGATTGCATGATTTTGAATGTATGATTGTGATTGTATGATTGTGATTGTATGATTGTGATTGTATGATTGTGATTGTCTGATTGTGGTTGTGCGATTGTGATTGTACGATTGTGATCGTACGATTGTGATAGTATGATTGTGATTGTATGATTGTGATTGTATGATTGCGATTGTATGATTGTGATTGTATGATTGTGATTGTATGAATGTGATTGTATGATTGTGATTGTTTGATTGTATTTGGGAGATTGTATTTGGGAGATTCTATTTGGGAGATTGTATTTGGGAGATTGTAATTGTATGATTGCGATTGTATGATTGTGATTGTATGATTGCGATTGTATGATTGTGATTGTATGATTGTGATGTATGACTGTAATTGTATGATTATGATTGCATGATTGTGATTGTATGATTGAGATTGTATGATTGTGATTGTATGCTTGCGATTGTATGATTGTGATTGTATGATTGTGATTGTATGATTGTGATTGTATGACTGTGATTGTATGATTATGATTGTATGATTGTGATTGTACGATTGTGATTGTACGATTGTTATTGAATGATTGTGATTGTATGATTCTGATTGTATGATTGTGATTGCATGATTGTGATTGTATGATTGTGATTGCATTATTTTGAATGTATGATTGCGATTTTATGATTGTGGTTGTATGATTGTGATTGTATGATTGTGATTGTATGATTGTGATTGTTTGATTGTATTTGGGAGATTGTATTTGGGAGATTGTAATTGTATGATTGCGATTGTATGATTGTGATTGTATGATTGCGATTGTATGATTGTGATTGTATGATTGTGATGTATGACTGTAATTGTATGATTATGATTGCATGATTGTGATTGTATGATTGAGATTGTATGATTGTGATTGTATGCTTGCGATTGTATGATTGTGATTGTATGATTGTGATTGTATGATTGTGATTGTATGATTGTGATTGTATGATTATGATTGTATGATTGTGATTGTATGATTGTGATTGTATGATTGTGATTGTATGATTGTGATAGTATGATTGTGATTGTATGATTGTGATTGTATGACTGTGATTGTATGATTGTGATTGTATGATTGTGATTGTATGATTGTGAAAGTATGATTGTGATGGTATGATTGTGATTGTATGATTGTGATTGTATGATTGTGATTGTATGAGTGTGATTGTCTGATTGTGGTTGTGCGATTGTGATTGTACGATTGTGATTGTACGATTGTTATTGAATGATTGTGATTGTATGATTCTGATTGTATGATTGTGATTGCATGATTGTGATTGTATGATTGTGATTGCATGATTTTGAATGTATGATTGCGATTGTATGATTGTGGTTGTATGATTGTGATTGTATGATTGTGATTGTACGATTGTGATTGTACGATTGTGATTGTATGATTGTGATTGCATGATTATGATTGTATGATTGTGATTGCATGATTGTGATTGTATGATTGTGATTGCATGATTTTGAATGTATGATTGTGATTGTATGATTGTGATTGTATGATTGTGATTGTATGATTGTGATAGTATGATTGTGATTGTATGATTGTGATTGTATGATTGTGATTGTATGATTGTGATTGTATGATTGTGATTGTATGATTGTATTTGGGAGATTGTATTTGGGAGATTGTATTTGGGAGATTGTAATTGTATGATTGCGATTGTATGACTGTGATTGTATGATTGTGATTGTATGATTGTGATTGTATGATTGTGATTGTATGATTGTGATTGTATGATTGTGATGGTATGATTGTATTTGGGAGATTGTATTTGGGAGATTGTATTTGGGAGATTGTATTTGTATGATTGCGATTGTATGATTGTGATTGTATGATTGCGATTGTATGATTGTGATTGTATGATTGTGATTGTCTGATTGTGGTTGTGCGATTGTGATTGGACGATTGTGATTGTACGATTGTGATAGTATGATTGTGATTGTATGATTGTGATTGTATGATTGTGATTGTATGATTGTGATTGTCTGATTGTGGTTGTGCGATTGTGATTGGACGATTGTGATTGTACGATTGTGATAGTATGATTGTGATTGTATGATTGTGATTGTATGATTGTGATTGTATGATTGTGATTGTTTGATTGTATTTGGGAGATTGTATTTGGGAGATTGTATTTGGGAGATTGTAATTGTATGATTGCGATTGTATGATTGTGATTGTATGATTGCGATTGTATGATTGTGATTGTATGATTGTGATGTATGACTGTAATTGTATGATTATGATTGTATGATTGTGATTGTATGATTGAGATTGTATGATTGTGATTGTATGCTTGCGATTGTATGATTGTGATTGTATGATTGTGATTGTATGATTGTGATTGTATGATTGTGATTGTATGATTGTGATTGTATGATTGTGATTGTATGATTGTGATTGTATGACTGTGATTGTATGATTGTGATTGTATGATTGTGATTGTATGATTGTGAAAGTATGATTGTGATGGTATGATTGTGATTGTATGATTGTGATTGTATGATTGTGATTGTTTGATTGTATTTGGGAGATTGTATTTGGGAGATTGTATTTGGGAGATTGTAATTGTATGATTGCGATTGTATGATTGTGATTGTATGATTGCGATTGTATGATTGTGATTGTATGATTGTGATGTATGACTGTAATTGTATGATTATGATTGTATGATTGTGATTGTATGATTGAGATTGTATGATTGTGATTGTATGCTTGCGATTGTATGATTGTGATTGTATGATTGTGATTGTATGATTGTGATTGTATGATTGTGATTGTATGATTATGATTGTATGATTGTGATTGTATGATTGTGATTGTATGATTGTGATTGTATGATTGTGATAGTATGATTGTGACTGTATGATTGTGATTGTATGACTGTGATTGTATGATTGTGATTGTATGATTGTGATTGTATGATTGTGAAAGTATGATTGTGATGGTATGATTGTGATTGTATGATTGTGATTGTATGATCGTGATTGTATGGGTGTGATTGTCTGATTGTGGTTGTGCGATTGTGATTGTACGATTGTGATTGTACGATTGTGATTGTACGATTGTTATTGAATGATTGTGATTGTATGATTCTGATTGTATGATTGTGATTGCATGATTGTGATTGTATGATTGTGATTGCATTATTTTGAATGTATGATTGCGATTTTATGATTGTGGTTGTATGATTGTGATTGTATGATTGTGATTGTATGATTGTGATTGTTTGATTGTATTTGGGAGATTGTATTTGGGAGATTGTATTTGGGAGATTGTAATTGTATGATTGCGATTGTATGATTGTGATTGTATGATTGCGATTGTATGATTGTGATTGTATGATTGTGATGTATGACTGTAATTGTATGATTATGATTGCATGATTGTGATTGTATGATTGAGATTGTATGATTGTGATTGTATGCTTGCGATTGTATGATTGTGATTGTATGATTGTGATTGTATGATTGTGATTGTATGATTGTGATTGTATGATTATGATTGTATGATTGTGATTGTATGATTGTGATTGTATGATTGTGATTGTATGATTGTGATAGTATGATTGTGATTGTATGATTGTGATTGTATGACTGTGATTGTATGATTGTGATTGTATGATTGTGATTGTATGATTGTGAAAGTATGATTGTGATGGTATGATTGTGATTGTATGATTGTGATTGTATGATTGTGATTGTATGAGTGTGATTGTCTGATTGTGGTTGTGCGATTGTGATTGTACGATTGTGATTGTACGATTGTTATTGAATGATTGTGATTGTATGATTCTGATTGTATGATTGTGATTGCATGATTGTGATTGTATGATTGTGATTGCATGATTTTGAATGTATGATTGCGATTGTATGATTGCGGTTGTATGATTGTGATTGTATGATTGTGATTGTATGATTGTGATTGTATGATTGTGATTGTATGATTGTATCTGGGAGATTGTATTTGGGAGATTGTATTTGGGAGATTGTAATTGTATGATTGCGATTGTATGATTGTGATTGTATGATTGCGATTGTATGATTGTGATTGTATGATTGTGATGTATGATTGTAATTGTATGAGTATGATTGTATGATTGTGATTGTATGATTGTGATGGTATGATTGTGATTGTATGATTGCGATCGTATGATTGTGATTGCATGATTATGATTGTATGATTGTGATTGTATGATTGCGATTGTATGATTGTGATTGTATGATTATGATTGTATTTTTGTGATTGTATGATTGTGATTGTATGATTGTGATTGTATGATTGTGATTGTATGATTGTGATTGTATGATTGTGATTGTATGATTGTGATTGTATGATTGTGATTGTATGATTGTGATTGTATGATTGTGATTGTATGATTGTGATTGTATGATTGTGATTGTATGATTGTGATTGTCTGATTGTGGTTGTACGATTGTGATTGTACGATTGTGATTGTACGATTGTGATTGTATGATTGTGATTGCATGATTATGATTGTATGATTGTGATTGCATGATTGTGATTGTATGATTGTGATTGCATGATTTTGAATGTATGATTGTGATTGTATGATTGTGATTGTATGATTGTGATTGTATGATTGTGATTGTCTGATTGTGGTTGTGCGGTTGTGATTGTACGATTGTGATCGTACGATTGTGATAGTATGATTGTGATTGTATGATTGTGATTGTATGATTGTGATTGTATGATTGTGATTGTATGATTGTGATTGTATGATTGTGATTGTATGATTGTGATTGTATGATTGTGATTGTATGATTGTGATTGTATGATTGTGATTGTATGATTGTATTTGGGAGATTGTATTTGGGATATTGTAATTGTATGATTGCGATTGTATGATTGCGATTGTATGATTGTGATTGTATGATTGTGTATGTATGATTGTGATTGTATGATTGTATTTGGGAGATTGTATTTGGGATATTGTAATTGTATGATTGCGATTGTATGATTGTGATTGTATGATTGTGATGTATGATTGTAATTGTATGATTATGATTGTATGATTGTGATTGTATGATTGTGATGGTATGATTGTGATTGTATGATTGTGATTGTATGCTTGCGATTGTATGATTGTGATTGTATGATTGTGATTGTATGATTGTGATTGTATGACTGTGATTGTATGATTATGATTGTATGATTGTGATTGTATGATTGTGATTGTATGATTGTGATTGTATGATTGTGATAGTATGATTGTGATTGTATGATTGTGATTGTATGACTGTGATTGTATGATTGTGATTGTATGATTGTGATTGTATGATTGTGAAAGTATGATTGTGATTGTATGATTGTGATTGTATGATTGTGATTGTATGATTGCGATTGTATGATTGTGATTGTATGATTGTGATTGTATGATTGTGATAGTATGATTGTGATTGTATGATTGTGATTGTATGACTGTGATTGTATGATTGTGATTGTATGATTGTGATTGTATGATTGTGAAACTATGATTGTGATGGTATGATTGTGATTTTATGATTGTGATTGTATGATTGTGATTGTATGAGTGTGATTGTCTGATTGTGGTTGTGCGATTGTGATTGTACGATTGTGATTGTACGATTGTTATTGAATGATTGTGATTGTATGATTCTGATTGTATGATTGTGATTGCATGATTGTGATTGTATGATTGTGATTGCATGATTTTGAATGTATGATTGCGATTGTATGATTGTGGTTGTATGATTGTGATTGTATGATTGTGATTGTATGATTGTATTTGGGAGATTGTATTTGGGAGATTGTATTTGGGAGATTGTATTTGTATGATTGCGATTGTATGATTGTGATTGTATGATTGCGATTGTATGATTGTGATTGTATGATTGTGATTGTCTGATTGTGGTTGTGCGATTGTGATTGGACGATTGTGATTGTACGATTGTGATAGTATGATTGTGATTGTATGATTGTGATTGTATGATTGTGATTGTATGATTGTGATTGTCTGATTGTGGCTGTGCGATTGTGATTGGACGATTGTGATTGTACGATTGTGATAGTATTATTGTGATTGTATGATTGTGATTGTATGATTGTGATTGTATGATTGTGATTGTTTGATTGTATTTGGGAGATTGTATTTGGGAGATTGTAATTGTATGATTGCGATTGTATGATTGTGATTGTATGATTGCGATTGTATGATTGTGATTGTATGATTGTGATGTATGACTGTAATTGTATGATTATGATTGTATGATTGTGATTGTATGATTGAGATTGTATGATTGTGATTGTATGCTTGCGATTGTATGATTGTGATTGTATGATTGTGATTGTATGATTGTGATTGTATGATTGTGATTGTATGATTGTGATTGTATGACTGTGATTGTATGATTGTGATTGTATGATTGTGATTGTATGATTGTGATTGTCTGATTGTGGTTGTACGATTGTGATTGTACGATTGTGATTGTACGATTGTGATTGTATGATTGTGATTGCATGATTATGATTGTATGATTGTGATTGCATGATTGTGATTGTGTGATTGTGATTGCATGATTTTGAATGTATGATTGTGATTGTATGATTGTGATTGTATGATTGTGATTGTATGATTGTGATTGTCTGATTGTGGTTGTGCGGTTGTGATTGTACGATTGTGATCGTACGATTGTGATAGTATGATTGTGATTGTATGATTGTGATTGTATGATTGTGATTGTATGATTGTGATTGTATGATTGTGATTGTATGATTGTGATTGTATGATTGTGATTGTATGATTGTGATTGTATGATTGTGATTGTATGATTGTATTTGGGAGATTGTATTTGGGATATTGTAATTGTATGATTGCGATTGTATGATTGCGATTGTATGATTGCGATTGTATGATTGTGATTGTATGATTGTGTATGTATGATTGTGATTGTATGATTGTATTTGGGAGATTGTATTTGGGATATTGTAATTGTATGATTGCGATTGTATGATTGTGATTGTATGATTGTGATGTATGATTGTAATTGTATGATTATGATTGTATGATTGTGATTGTATGATTGTGATGGTATGATTGTGATTGTATGATTGTGATTGTATGCTTGCGATTGTATGATTGTGATTGTATGATTGTGATTGTATGATTGTGATTGTATGACTGTGATTGTATGATTATGATTGTATGATTGTGATTGTATGATTGTGATTGTATGATTGTGATTGTATGATTGTGATAGTATGATTGTGATTGTATGATTGTGATTGTATGACTGTGATTGTATGATTGTGATTGTATGATTGTGATTGTATGATTGTGAAAGTATGATTGTGATTGTATGATTGTGATTGTATGATTGTGATTGTATGATTGCGATTGTATGATTGTGATTGTATGATTGTGATGTATGACTGTAATTGTATGATTATGATTGCATGATTGTGATTGTATGATTGAGATTGTATGATTGTGATTGTATGCTTGCGATTGTATGATTGTGATTGTCTGATTGTGGTTGTGCGATTGTGATTGTACGATTGTGATTGTACGATTGTTATTGAATGATTGTGATTGTGTGATTCTGATTGTATGATTGTGATTGCATGATTGTGATTGTATGATTGTGATTGCATGATTTTGAATGTATGATTGCGATTGTATGATTGTGGTTGTATGATTGTGATTGTATGATTGTGATTGTATGATTGTATTTGGGAGATTGTATTTGGGAGATTGTATTTGGGAGATTGTATTTGTATGATTGCGATTGTATGATTGTGATTGTCTGATTGTGGTTGTGCGATTGTGATTGGACGATTGTGATTGTACGATTGTGATAGTATGATTGTGATTGTATGATTGTGATTGTATGATTGTGATTGTATGATTGTGATTGTCTGATTGTGGCTGTGCGATTGTGATTGGACGATTGTGATTGTACGATTGTGATAGTATGATTGTGATTGTATGATTGTGATTGTATGATTGTGATTGTATGATTGTGATTGTTTGATTGTATTTGGGAGATTGTATTTGGGAGATTGTATTTGGGAGATTGTAATTGTATGATTGCGATTGTATGATTGTGATTGTATGATTGCGATTGTATGATTGTGATTGTATGATTGTGATGTATGACTGTAATTGTATGATTATGATTGTATGATTGTGATTGTATGATTGAGATTGTATGATTGTGATTGTATGCTTGCGATTGTATGATTGTGATTGTATGATTGTGATTGTATGATTGTGATTGTATGATTGTGATTGTATGATTGTGATTGTATGATTGTGATTGTATGATTGTGATTGTATGATTGTGATTGTATGATTGTGATTGTATGACTGTGATTGTATGATTGTGATTGTATGATTGTGATTGTATGATTGTGAAAGTATGATTGTGATGGTATGATTGTGATTGTATGATTGTGATTGTATGATTGTGATTGTTTGATTGTATTTGGGAGATTGTATTTGGGAGATTGTATTTGGGAGATTGTAATTGTATGATTGCGATTGTATGATTGTGATTGTATGATTGCGATTGTATGATTGTGATTGTATGATTGTGATGTATGACTGTAATTGTATGATTATGATTGTATGATTGTGATTGTATGATTGAGATTGTATGATTGTGATTGTATGCTTGCGATTGTATGATTGTGATTGTATGATTGTGATTGTATGATTGTGATTGTATGATTGTGATTGTATGATTATGATTGTATGATTGTGATTGTATGATTGTGATTGTATGTTTGTGATTGTATGATTGTGATAGTATGATTGTGATTGTATGATTGTGATTGTATGACTGTGATTGTATGATTGTGATTGTATGATTGTGATTGTATGATTGTGAAAGTATGATTGTGATGGTATGATTGTGATTGTATGATTGTGATTGTATGATCGTGATTGTATGGGTGTGATTGTCTGATTGTGGTTGTGCGATTGTGATTGTACGATTGTGATTGTACGATTGTGATTGTACGATTGTTATTGAATGATTGTGATTGTATGATTCTGATTGTATGATTGTGATTGCATGATTGTGATTGTATGATTGTGATTGCATTATTTTGAATGTATGATTGCGATTTTATGATTGTGGTTGTATGATTGTGATTGTATGATTGTGATTGTATGATTGTGATTGTTTGATTGTATTTGGGAGATTGTATTTGGGAGATTGTATTTGGGAGATTGTAATTGTATGATTGCGATTGTATGATTGTGATTGTATGATTGCGATTGTATGATTGTGATTGTATGATTGTGATGTATGACTGTAATTGTATGATTATGATTGCATGATTGTGATTGTATGATTGAGATTGTATGATTGTGATTGTATGCTTGCGATTGTATGATTGTGATTGTATGATTGTGATTGTATGATTGTGATTGTATGATTGTGATTGTATGATTATGATTGTATGATTGTGATTGTATGATTGTGATTGTATGATTGTGATTGTATGATTGTGATAGTATGATTGTGATTGTATGATTGTGATTGTATGACTGTGATTGTATGATTGTGATTGTATGATTGTGATTGTATGATTGTGAAAGTATGATTGTGATGGTATGATTGTGATTGTATGATTGTGATTGTATGATTGTGATTGTATGAGTGTGATTGTCTGATTGTGGTTGTGCGATTGTGATTGTACGATTGTGATTGTACGATTGTTATTGAATGATTGTGATTGTATGATTCTGATTGTATGATTGTGATTGCATGATTGTGATTGTATGATTGTGATTGCATGATTTTGAATGTATGATTGCGATTGTATGATTGCGGTTGTATGATTGTGATTGTATGATTGTGATTGTATGATTGTGATTGTATGATTGTGATTGTATGATTGTATCTGGGAGATTGTATTTGGGAGATTGTATTTGGGAGATTGTAATTGTATGATTGCGATTGTATGATTGTGATTGTATGATTGCGATTGTATGATTGTGATTGTATGATTGTGATGTATGATTGTAATTGTATGAGTATGATTGTATGATTGTGATTGTATGATTGTGATGGTATGATTGTGATTGTATGATTGCGATCGTATGATTGTGATTGCATGATTATGATTGTATGATTGTGATTGTATGATTGCGATTGTATGATTGTGATTGTATGATTATGATTGTATTTTTGTGATTGTATGATTGTGATTGTATGATTGTGATTGTATGATTGTGATTGTATGATTGTGATTGTATGATTGTGATTGTATGATTGTGATTGTATGATTGTGATTGTATGATTGTGATTGTATGATTGTGATTGTCTGATTGTGGTTGTACGATTGTGATTGTACGATTGTGATTGTACGATTGTGATTGTATGATTGTGATTGCATGATTATGATTGTATGATTGTGATTGCATGATTGTGATTGTATGATTGTGATTGCATGATTTTGAATGTATGATTGTGATTGTATGATTGTGATTGTATGATTGTGATTGTATGATTGTGATTGTCTGATTGTGGTTGTGCGGTTGTGATTGTACGATTGTGATCGTACGATTGTGATAGTATGATTGTGATTGTATGATTGTGATTGTATGATTGTGATTGTCTGATTGTGATTGTATGATTGTGATTGTATGATTGTGATTGTATGATTGTGATTGTATGATTGTGATTGTATGATTGTGATTGTATGATTGTATTTGGGAGATTGTATTTGGGATATTGTAATTGTATGATTGCGATTGTATGATTGCGATTGTATGATTGTGATTGTATGATCGTGTATGTATGATTGTGATTGTATGATTGTATTTGGGAGATTGTATTTGGGATATTGTAATTGTATGATTGCGATTGTATGATTGTGATTGTATGATTGTGATGTATGATTGTAATTGTATGATTATGATTGTATGATTGTGATTGTATGATTGTGATGGTATGATTGTGATTGTATGATTGTGATTGTATGCTTGCGATTGTATGATTGTGATTGTATGATTGTGATTGTATGATTGTGATTGTATGACTGTGATTGTATGATTATGATTGTATGATTGTGATTGTATGATTGTGATTGTATGATTGTGATTGTATGATTGTGATAGTATGATTGTGATTGTATGATTGCGATTGTATGATTGTGATTGTATGATAGTGATTGTCTGATTGTGGTTGTGCGATTGTGATTGGACGATTGTGATTGTACGATTGTGATAGTATGATTGTGATTGTATGATTGTGATTGTATGATTGTGATTGTATGATTGTGATTGTTTGATTGTATTTGGGAGATTGTATTTGGGAGATTGTATTTGGGAGATTGTAATTGTATGATTGCGATTGTATGATTGTGATTGTATGATTGCGATTGTATGATTGTGATTGTATGATTGTGATGTATGACTGTAATTGTATGATTATGATTGTATGATTGTGATTGTATGATTGAGATTGTATGATTGTGATTGTATGCTTGCGATTGTATGATTGTGATTGTATGATTGTGATTGTATGATTGTGATTGTATGATTGTGATTGTATGATTGTGATTGTATGATTGTGATTGTATGACTGTGATTGTATGATTGTGATTGTATGATTGTGATTGTATGATTGTGAAAGTATGATTGTGATGGTATGATTGTGATTGTATGACTGTGATTGTATGATTGTGATTGTATGAGTGTGATTGTCTGATTGTGGTTGTGCGATTGTGATTGTACGATTGTGATTATACGATTGTTATTGAATGATTGTGATTGTATGATTCTGATTGTATGATTGTGATTGCATGATTGTGATTGTATGATTGTATCTGGGAGATTGTATTTGGGAGATTGTATTTGGGAGATTGTAATTGTATGATTGCGATTGTATGATTGTGATTATATGATTGCGATTGTATGATTGTGATTGTCTGATTGTGATGTATGATTGTAATTGTATGATTATGATTGTATGATTGTGATTGTGTGATTGTGATTGTATGATTGTATTTGGGTGATTGTATTTGGGAGATTGTATTTGGGAGATTGTAATTCTATGATTGCGATTGTATGATTGTGATTGTATGATTGCGATTGTATGAATGCGATTGTATGATTGGGATTGTATGATTGTGATTGTATGATTGTGATTGTATGATTGTGATTGTATGATTGTGATTGTATGATTGTGATTGTATGATTGTGATTGTATGATTGTGGTTGTATGATTGTGATTGTATGATTGTGATAGTATGATTGTGATTGTATGATTGTGATTGTATGACTGTGATTGTATGATTGTGATTGTATGATTGTGATTGTATGATTGTGAAAGTATGATTGTGATGGTATGATTGTGATTGTATGATTGTGATTGTATGATTGTGATTGTATGAGTGTGATTGTCTGATTGTGGTTGTGCGATTGTGATTGTACGATTGTGATTGTACGATTGTTATTGAATGATTGTGATTGTATGATTCTGATTGTATGATTGAGATTGCATGATTGTGATTGTATGATTGTGATTGCATGATTTTGAATGTATGATTGCGATTGTATGATTGTGGTTGTATGATTGTGATTGTATGATTGTGATTGTATGATTGTGATTGTATGATTGTGATAGTATGATTGTGATTGTATGATTGTGATTGTATGATTGTGATTGTATGATTGTGATTGTATGATTGTATCTGGGAGATTGTATTTGGGAGATTGTATTTGGGAGATTGTAATTGTATGATTGCGATTGTATGATTGTGATTGTATGATTGCGATTGTATGATTGTGATTGTATGATTGTGATGTATGACTGTAATTGTATGAGTATGATTGTATGATTGTGATTGTATGATTGTGATGGTATGATTGTGATTGTATGATTGCGATCGTATGATTGTGATTGCATGATTATGATTGTATGATTGTGATTGTATGATTGCGATTGTATGATTGTGATTGTATGATTATGATTGTATTTTTGTGATTGTATGATTGTGATTGTATGATTGTGATTGTATGATTGTGATTGTATGATTGTGATTGTATGATTGTGATTGTATGATTGTGATTGTATGATTGTGATTGTATGATTGTGATTGTATGATTGTGATTGTATGATTGTGATTGTATGATTGTGATAGTATGATTGTGGTCGTACGATTGTGATTGTACGATTGTGATTGTACGATTGTGATTGTATGATTGTGATTGCATGATTATGATTGTATGATTGTGATTGCATGATTGTGATTGTATGATTGTGATTGCATGATTTTGAATGTATGATTGTGATTGTATGATTGTGATTGTATGATTGTGGTTGTATGATTGTGATTGTCTGTTTGTGGGTGTGCGATTGTGATTGTACGATTGTGATCGTACGATTGTGATAGTATGATTGTGATTGTATGATTGTGATTGTATGATTGTGATTGTATGATTGTGATTGTATGAATGTGATTGTATGATTGTGATTGTTTGATTGTATTTGGGAGATTGTATTTGGGAGATTCTATTTGGGAGATTGTATTTGGGAGATTGTAATTGTATGATTGCGATTGTATGATTGTGATTGTATGATTGCGATTGTATGATTGTGATTGTATGATTGTGATGTATGACTGTAATTGTATGATTATGATTGCATGATTGTGATTGTATGATTGAGATTGTATGATTGTGATTGTATGATTGTGATTGTATGATTGTGATTGTATGAATGTGATTGTATGATTGTGATTGTTTGATTGTATTTGGGAGATTGTATTTGGGAGATTCTATTTGGGAGATTGTATTTGGGAGATTGTAATTGTATGATTGCGATTGTATGATTGTGATTGTATGATTGCGATTGTATGATTGTGATTGTATGATTGTGATGTATGACTGTAATTGTATGATTATGATTGCATGATTGTGATTGTATGATTGAGATTGTATGATTGTGATTGTATGCTTGCGATTGTATGATTGTGATTGTATGATTGTGATTGTATGATTGTGATTGTATGACTGTGATTGTATGATTATGATTGTATGATTGTGATTGTATGATTGTGATTGTATGATTGTGATTGTATGATTGTGATAGTATGATTGTGATTGTATGATTGTGATTGTATGACTGTGATTGTATGATTGTGATTGTATGATTGTGACTGTATGATTGTGAAAGTATGATTGTGATGGTATGATTGTGATTGTATGATTGCGATTGTATGATTGTGATTGTATGATTGTGATTGTATGATTGTGATTGTATGATTGTGATAGTATGATTGTGAAAGTATGATTGTGATTGTATGATTGTGATTGTATGATTGTGAAAGTATGATTGTGATTGTATGATTGTGATTGTATGACTGTGATTGTATGATTGTGATTGTATGATTGTGATTGTATGATTGTGAAAGTATGATTGTGATGGTATGATTGTGATTGTATGATTGTGATTGTATGATTGTGATTGTATGAGTGTGATTGTCTGATTGTGGTTGTGCGATTGTGATTGTACGATTGTGACTGTACGATTGTTATTCAATGATTGTGATTGTATGATTCTGATTGTATGATTGTGATTGCATGATTGTGATTGCATGATTTTGAATGTATGATTGCGATTGTATGATTGTGGTTGTATGATTGTGATTGTATGATTGTGATTGTATGATTGTGATTGTATGATTGTGATAGTATGATTGTGATTGTATGATTGTGATTGTATGATTGTGATTGTATGATTGTCATTGTATGATTGTGATTGTATGATTGTATTTGGGAGATTGTATTTGGGAGATTGTATTTGGGAGATTGTAATTGTATGATTGCGATTGTATGATTGTGATTGTATGATTGCGATTGTATGATTGTGATTGTATGATTGTGATGTATGATTGTAATTGTATGATTATGATTGTATGATTGTGATTGTATGATTGTGATTGTATGATTGTGATTGTATGATTGTATCTGGGAGATTGTATTTGGGAGATTGTATTTGGGAGATTGTAATTGTATGATTGCGATTGTATGATTGTGATTGTATGATTGCGATTGTATGATTGTGATTGTATGATTGTGATGTATGATTGTAATTGTATGAGTATGATTGTATGATTGTGATTGTATGATTGTGATGGTATGATTGTGATTGTATGATTGCGATCGTATGATTGTGATTGCATGATTATGATTGTATGATTGTGATTGTATGATTGCGATTGTATGATTGTGATTGTATGATTATGATTGTATTTTTGTGATTGTATGATTGTGATTGTATGATTGTGATTGTATGATTGTGACTGTATGATTGTGATTGTATGATTGTGATTGTATGATTGTGATTGTATGATTGTGATTGTATGATTGTGATTGTATGATTGTGATTGTATGATTGTGATTGTCTGATTGTGGTTGTACGATTGTGATTGTACGATTGTGATTGTACGATTGTGATTGTATGATTGTGATTGCATGATTATGATTGTATGATTGTGATTGCATGATTGTGATTGTATGATTGTGATTGCATGATTTTGAATGTATGATTGTGATTGTATGATTGTGATTGTATGATTGTGATTGTATGATTGTGATTGTCTGATTGTGGTTGTGCGATTGTGATTGTACGATTGTGATCGTACGATTGTGATAGTATGATTGTGATTGTATGATTGTGATTGTATGATTGTGATTGTATGATTGTGATTGTATGATTGTGATTGTTTGATTGTATTTGGGAGATTGTATTTGGGAGATTGTATTTGGGAGATTGTATTTGGGAGATTGTATTTGGGAGATTGTAATTGTATGATTGCGATTGTATGATTGTGATTGTATGATTGCGATTGTATGATTGTGATTGTATGATTGTGATGTATGACTGTAATTGTATGATTATGATTGCATGATTGTGATTGTATGATTGAGATTGTATGATTGTGATTGTATGCTTGCGATTGTATGATTGTGATTGTATGATTGTGATTGTATGATTGTGATTGTATGACTGTGATTGTATGATTATGATTGTATTATTGTGATTGTATGATTGTGATTGTATGATTGTGATTGTATGATTGTGATAGTATGATTGTGATTGTATGATTGTGATTGTATGACTGTGATTGTATGATTGTGATTTTATGATTGTGATTGTATGATTGTGAAAGTATGATTGTGATGGTATGATTGTGATTGTATGATTGCGATTGTATGATTGTGATAGTATGATTGTGAAAGTATGATTGTGATTGTATGATTGTGATTGTATGATTGTGAAAGTATGATTGTGATTGTATGATTGTGATTGTATGATTGTGATTGTATGATTGTGATTGTATGATTGAGATCGTCTGATTGTGGTTGTGCGATTGTGATTGTACGATTGTGATTGTACGATTGTGATAGTATGATTGTGATTGTATGATTGTGATTGTTTGATTGTATTTGGGAGATTGTATTTGGGAGATTGTATTTGGGAGATTGTATTTGGGAGATTGTAATTGTATGATTGCGATTGTATGATTGTGATTGTATGATTGTGATGTATGACTGTAATTGTATGATTATGATTGCATGATTGTGATTGTATGATTGAGATTGTATGATTGTGATTGTTTGACTGTGAAAGTATGATTGTGATGGTATGATTGTGATTGTATGATTGCGATTGTATGATTGTGATTGTATGATTGTGATTGTATGATTGCGATTGTATGATTGTGATAGTATGATTGTGAAAGTATGATTGTGATTGTATGATTGTGATTGTATGATTGTGAAAGTATGATTGTGATTGTATGATTGTGATTGTATGATTGTGATTGTATGATTGTGATTGTATGATTGAGATCGTCTGATTGTGGTTGTGCGATTGTGATTGTACGATTGTGATTGTACGATTGTGATAGTATGATTGTGATTGTATGATTGTGATTGTATGATTGTGATTGTTTGATTGTATTTGGGAGATTGTATTTGGGAGATTGTATTTGGGAGATTGTATTTGGGAGATTGTAATTGTATGATTGCGATTGTATGATTGTGATTGTATGATTGTGATGTATGACTGTAATTGTATGATTATGATTGCATGATTGTGATTGTATGATTGAGATTGTATGATTGTGATTGTTTGACTGTGAAAGTATGATTGTGATGGTATGATTGTGATTGTATGATTGCGATTGTATGATTGTGATTGTATGATTGTGATTGTATGATTGTGATTGTATGATTGTGATAGTATGATTGTGAAAGTATGATTGTGATTGTATGATTGTGATTGTATGATTGTGAAAGTATGATTGTGATTGTATGATTGTGATTGTATGATTGTGATTGTATGATTGTGATTGTATGATTGTGATAGTATGATTGTGATTGTATGATTGTGATTGTATGACTGTGATTGTATGATTGTGATTGTATGATTGTGATTGTTTGATTGTATTTGGGAGATTGTATTTGGGAGATTGTATTTGGGAGATTGTAATTGTATGATTGCGATTGTATGATTGTGATTGTATGATTGCGATTGTATGATTGTGATTGTATGATTGTGATGTATGACTGTAATTGTATGATTATGATTGTATGATTGTGATTGTATGATTGAGATTGTATGATTGTGATTGTATGCTTGCGATTGTATGATTGTGATTGTATGATTGTGATTGTATGATTGTGATTGTATGATTGTGATAGTATGACTGTGATTGTATGATTGTGATTGTATGACTGTGATTGTATGATTGTGATTGTATGATTGTGATTGTATGATTGTGAAAGTATGATTGTGATGGTATGATTGTGATTGTATGATTGTGATTGTATGATTGTGATTGTATGAGTGTGATTGTCTGATTGTGGTTGTGCGATTGTGATTTTACGATTGTGATTATACGATTGTTATTGAATGATTGTGATTGTATGATTCTGATTGTATGATTGTGATTGCATGATTGTGATTGTATGATTGTATCTGGGAGATTGTATTTGGGAGATTGTATTTGGGAGATTGTAATTGTATGATTGCGATTGTATGATTGTGATTATATGATTGCGATTGTATGATTGTGATTGTCTGATTGTGATGTATGATTGTAATTGTATGATTATGATTGTATGATTGTGATTGTGTGATTGTGATTGTATGATTCTATTTGGGTGATTGTATTTGGGAGATTGTATTTGGGAGATTGTAATTGTATGATTGCGATTGTATGATTGTGATTGTATGATTGCGATTGTATGAATGCGATTGTATGATTGTGATTGTATGATTGTGATGGTATGATTGTGATTGTATGATTGTGATTGTATGATTGTGATAGTATGATTGTGATTGTATGATTGTGATTGTATGACTGTGATTGTATGATTGTGATTGTATGATTGTGATTGTATGATTGTGAAAGTATGATTGTGATGGTATGATTGTGATTGTATGATTGTGATTGTATGATTGTGATTGTATGAGTGTGATTGTCTGATTGTGGTTGTGCGATTGTGATTGTACGATTGTGATTATACGATTGTTAATAAATGATTGTGATTGTATGATTCTGATTGTATGATTGTGATTGCATGATTGTGATTGTATGATTGTATCTGGGAGATTGTATTTGGGAGATTGTATTTGGGAGATTGTAATTGTATGATTGCGATTGTATGATTGTGATTATATGATTGCGATTGTATGATTGTGATTGTCTGATTGTGATGTATGATTGTAATTGTATGATTATGATTGTATGGTTATGATTGTATGATTGTGATTGTATGATTGTGATTGTATGATTGTGATTGTATGATTGTATTTGGGATATTGTAATTGTATGATTGCGATTGTATGATTGTGATTGTATGATTGTGATTGTATGATTGTGATTGTATGATTGTGATAGTATGATTGTGAAAGTATGATTGTGATTGTATGATTGTGATTGTATGATTGTGAAAGTATGATTGTGATTGTATGATTGTGATTGTATGATTGTGATTGTATGATTGTGATTCTATGATTGTGATGGTATGATTGTGATTGTATGATTGCGATCGTATGATTGTGATTGTATGATTATGATTATATGAATGTGATTGTATGATTGCGATGGTATGAATGCGATTGTACGATTGTGATTGCATAATTGTGATTGTATGATTGTGATTGTATGATTGTGAAAGTATGATTGTGATTGTATGATTGTTATTGTATGATTGTGTTTGTATGATTGTGATTGTATGATTGTGATTGTATGATTGTGATTGTATGATTGTGATTGTATGATTGTGATTGTATGATTGTGAATGTACGATTGTGATTGTAAGATTGTGATTGTATGAATATGATTGTATGATTGTGATTGTATGATTGCGATAGTATGATTGTGATTGTATGATTGTGATTGTATGATTGTGATGTATGATTGTAATTGTATGATTATGATTGTATGATTGTGATTGTATGATTGAGATTGTATGATTGTGATTGTATGCTTGCGATTGTATGATTGTGATTGTATGATTGTATTTGGGAGATTGTATTTGGGATATTGTAATTTTATGATTGCGATTGTATGATTGCGATTGTATGATTGTGATGTATGATTCTAATTGTATGATTATGATTGTATGATTGTGATTGTATGATTGTGATAGTATGATTGTGATTGTATGATTGTGATTGTATGATTGTGATTGTATGATTGTGATTGTATGATTGTGTTTGGGAGATTGTATTTGGGAGATTGTAATTGTATGATTGCGATTGTATGATTGTGATTGTATGATTGTGATTGTATGATTGTATTTGGGAGATTGTAGTTGGGAGATTGTATTTGGGAGATTGTATTTGGGAGATTGTAATTGTATGATTGCGGTTGTATGATTGTGATTGTATGATTGCGATTGTATGATTGTGATTGTATGATTGTGATGTATGATTGTAATATTATGATTATGATTGTATGATTGTGATTGTATGATTGCGATTGTATGATTGTATTTGGGAGATTCTAGTTGGGAGATTGTATTTGGGAGATTGTATTTGGGAGATTGTAATTGTATGATTGCGATTGTATGATTGTGATTGTATGATTGCGATTGTATGATTGTGATTGTATGACTATGATTGTATTTTTGTGATTGTATGATTGTGATTGTATGATTGTGATTGTATGATTGTATTTGGGAGATTGTATTTGGGATATTGTAATTGTATGATTGCGATTGTATGATTGTGATTGTATGATTGCGATTGTATGATTGTGATTGTATGATTGTGATGTATGATTGTAATTGTATGATTGTGATTGTATGATTGTGATTGTATGACTGTGATTGTATGATTGTGATTGTATGATTGCGATTGTATGATTGCGATTGTATGATCGTGATTGTATGATTGCGATTGTATGATTGCGATTGTATGATTGTGATTGTATGATTGTGATGTATGATTGTAATTGTATGATTATGATTGTATGACTGTGATTGTATGATTGTGATGGTATGATTGTGATTGTATGATTGCGATTGTATGATTGTATTTGGGAGATTGTATTTGGGAGATTGTAATTGTATGATTGCGATTGTATGATTGTGATTGTATGATTGCGATTGTATGATTGTGATTGTATGATTATGATTGTATTTTTGTGATTGTAAGATTGTGATTGTATGATTGTGATTGTATGATTGTGATTGTATGATTGCGATTGTATGAATGCGATTGTATGATTGTGATTGCATAATTGTGATTGTATGATTGTGATTGTATGATTGTGATTGTATGATTGTGATTGTCTAATTGTGGTTGTATGATTGTGATTGTATGATCGTGATTGTATGATTGTGATTGTATGATTGTGATTGTATGATTGTATTTGCGAGATTGTATTTGGGATATTGTAATTGTATGATTGCGATTGTATGATTGTAATTGTATGATTATGATTGTATGATTGTGATTGTATGATTGTGATGGTATGATTGTGATTGTATGATTGCGATAGTATGATTGTGATTGTATGATTGTGATTGTATGATTGCGATTGTATGATTGCGATTGTATGATTGTGATGGTATGATTGTGATTGTACGATTGTGATTGAATGATTGTGATTGTATGATTATGATTGTATGATTGTGATTGCATGATTGTGATTGTATGATTGTGATTGCATGATTTTGAATGTATGATTGTGATTGTATGTTTGTGATTGTATGATTGTGATTGTATGATTGTGATTGTATGATTGTGATTGTATGATTGTGATTGTATGATTGTGATTGTATGATTGTGATTGTATGATTGTGATAGTATGATTGTGATTGTACGATTGTGATAGTATGATTGTATTTGGGAGATTGTATTTGGGATATTGTAATCGTATGATTGCGATTGTATGATTGTGATTGTATGATTGTGATGTATGATTGTAATTGTATGATTATGATTGTTTGATTGTGATTGTATGATTGAGATTGTATGATTGTGATTGTATGCTTGCGATTGTATGAATGCGATTGTATGATTGTGATTGTATGATTATGATTGTATTTTTGTGATTGTATGATTGTGATTGTATGATTGTGATTGTATGATTGTGATTGTATGATTGTGATTGTATGATTGTGATTGTATGACTGTGATTGTATGATTGTGATTGTATGATTGTGATTGTATGATTGTGATTGTATGATTGTGATTGTATGATTGTGATTGTATGATTGTGATTGTATGACTGTGATTGTATGATTGTGATTGTATGATTGCGATTGTATGAATGCGATTGTATGATTGTGATTGCATAATTGTGATTGTATGATTGTGATTGTATGATTGTGATTGTCTGATTGTGGTTGTATGATTGTGATTGTATGATTGTGTATGTATGATTGTGATGGTATGATTGTGATTGTATGATTGTATTTGGGAGATTGTATTTGGGATATTGTAATTGTATGATTGCGATTGTATGATTGTGATTGTATGATTGTGATGTATGATTGTAATTGTATGATTATGATTGTATGATTGTGATTGTATGATTGTGATTGTATGACTGTGATTGTATGATTGTAATTGTATGATTATGATTGTATGATTGTGATTGTATGATTGTGATGGTATGATTGTGATTGTATGACTGTGATTGTATGATTGTGATTGTATGATTGTGATTGTATGATTGTGAAAGTATGATTGTGATGGTATGATTGTGATTGTATGATTGTGATTGTATGAGTGTGATTGTCTGATTGTGGCTGTGCGATTGTGATTGTACGATTGTGATTGTACGATTGTTATTGAATGATTGTGATTGTATGATTCTGATTGTATGATTGTGATTGCATGATTGTGATTGTATGATTGTGATTGTATGATTGTGATTGTATGAGTGTGATTGTCTGATTGTGGTTGTGCGATTGTGATTGTACGATTGTGATTGTACGATTGTTATTGAATGATTGTGATTGTATGATTCTGATTGTATGATTGTGATTGCATGATTGTGATTGTATGATTGTGATTGCATGATTTTGAATGTATGATTGTGATTGTATGATTGTGATTGTATGATTGCGATTGTATGAATGCGATTGTATGATTGTGATTGTATGATTGCGATTGTATGATTGTGATTGTATGATTGTGATGTATGATTGTAATTGTATGATTATGATTGTATGATTGTGATTGTATGATTGAGATTGTATGATTGTGATTGTATGATTGCGATTGTATGATTGCGATTGTATGATTGCGATTGTATGATTGTGATTGTATGATTGTGATTGTATGATTGTGTTTGTATGATTGTGATTGTATGATTGTGATTGTATGATTGTGATTGTATGATTGTGATTGTATGACTGTGATTGTATGATTGTGATTGTATGATTGCGATTGTATGATTGTGATTGTATGATTGTGATTGTATGATTGTGATTGTATGATTGTATTTGGGAGATTGTATTTGGGAGATTGTATTTGGGAAATTGTAATTGTATGATTGCGATTGTATGATTGTGATTGTATGATTGCGATTGTAAGATTGTGATTGTATGATTGTGATGTATGATTGTAATTGTATGATTATGATTGTATGATTGTGATTGTATGATTGTGATTGTATGATTGTGATTGTATGATTGTATTTGGGAGATTGTATTTGGGATATTGTAATTTTATGATTGCGATTGTATGATTGTGATTGTATGATTGTGATTGTATGATTGTGATTGTATGATTGTGATTGTATGATTGTATTTGGGTAATTGTATTTGGGAGATTGTATTTGGGAGATTGTAATTGTATGATTGCGATTGTATGATTGTGATTGTATGATTGCGATTGTGTGAATGCGATTGTATGATTGTGATTGTATGGTTGTGATGTATGATTGTAATTGTATGATTATGATTGTATGATTGTGATTGTATGATTGTGATTGTATGATTGTGATTGTATGATTGTGATTGTATGATTGTGATTGTATGATTGTGATTGTATGATTGTGATTGTATGATTGTGACTGTATGATTGTGATTCTATGATTGTGATAGTATGATTTTGATTGTATGATTGTGATGTATGATTGTAATTGTATGATTATGATTGTATGATTGTGATTGTGTGATTGTGATTGTATGATTGTATTTGGGAGATTGTATTTGGGATATTGTAATTGTATGATTGCGATTGTATGATTGTGATTGTATGATTGTGATTGTATGATTGTATTTGGGAGATTCTATTTGGGATATTGTAATTGTATGATTGCGATTGTATGATTGCGATTGTATGATTGTGATTGTATGATTGTATTTGGGATATTGTAATTGTATGATTGCGATTGTATGATTGTGATTGTATGATTGTGATAGTATGATTGTGAAAGTATGATTGTGATTGTATGATTGTGATTGTATGATTGTGAAAGTATGATTGTGATTGTATGATTGTGATTGTATGATTGTGATTGTATGATTGTGATTGTATGATTGTGATTGTCTGATTGTGGTTGTGCGATTGTGATTGTACGATTGTGATTGTACGATTGTGATTGTACGATTGTGATAGTATGATTGTGATTGTATGATTGTGATTGTATGATTGTGATTGTATGATTGTGATTGTTTGATTGTATTTGGGAGATTGTATTTGGGAGATTGTATTTGGGAGATTGTAATTGTATGATTGCGATTGTATGATTGTGATTGTATGATTGCGATTGTATGATTGTGATTGTATGATTGTGATGTATGACTGTAATTGTATGATTATGATTGCATGATTGTGATTGTATGATTGAGATTGTATGATTGTGATTGAATGCTTGCGATTGTATGATTGTGATTGTATGATTGTGATTGTATGATTGTGATTGTATGATTGTGATTGTATGATTATGATTGTATGATTGTGATTGTATGATTGTAAAAGTATGATTGTGATGGTATGATTGTGATTGTATGATTGTGATTGTATGAGTGTGATTGTCTGATTGTGGTTGTGCGATTGTGATTGTACGATTGTGATTGTACGATTGTTATTGAATGATTGTGATTGTATGATTCTGATTGTATGATTGTGATTGCATGATTGTGATTGTATGATTGTGATTGCATGATTTTGAATGTATGATTGCGATTGTATGATTGTGGTTGTATGATTGTGATTGTATGATTGTGATTGTATGATTGTGATTGTATGATTGTGATTGTATGATTGTGATAGTATGATTGTGATTGTATGATTGTGATTGTATGATTGTGATTGTATGATTGTGATTGTATGATTGTGATTGTATGATTGTATTTGGGTAATTGTATTTGGGAGATTGTATTTGGGAGATTGTAATTGTATGATTGCGATTGTATGATTGTGATTGTATGATTGCGATTGTGTGAATGCGATTGTATGATTGTGATTGTATGGTTGTGATGTATGATTGTAATTGTATGATTATGATTGTATGATTGTGATTGTATGATTGTGATTGTATGATTGTGATTGTATGATTGTGATTGTATGATTGTGATTGTATGATTGTGATTGTATGATTGTGATTGTATGATTGTGACTGTATGATTGTGATTCTATGATTGTGATAGTATGATTTTGATTGTATGATTGTGATGTATGATTGTAATTGTATGATTATGATTGTATGATTGTGATTGTGTGATTGTGATTGTATGATTGTATTTGGGAGATTGTATTTGGGATATTGTAATTGTATGATTGCGATTGTATGATTGTGATTGTATGATTGTGATTGTATGATTGTATTTGGGAGATTCTATTTGGGATATTGTAATTGTATGATTGCGATTGTATGATTGCGATTGTATGATTGTGATTGTATGATTGTATTTGGGATATTGTAATTGTATGATTGCGATTGTATGATTGTGATTGTATGATTGTGATAGTATGATTGTGAAAGTATGATTGTGATTGTATGATTGTGATTGTATGATTGTGAAAGTATGATTGTGATTGTATGATTGTGATTGTATGATTGTGATTGTATGATTGTGATTGTATGATTGTGATTGTCTGATTGTGGTTGTGCGATTGTGATTGTACGATTGTGATTGTACGATTGTGATTGTACGATTGTGATAGTATGATTGTGATTGTATGATTGTGATTGTATGATTGTGATTGTATGATTGTGATTGTTTGATTGTATTTGGGAGATTGTATTTGGGAGAT
This sequence comes from Megachile rotundata, assembly GCF_050947335.1. Classification (NCBI taxonomy): domain Eukaryota; kingdom Metazoa; phylum Arthropoda; class Insecta; order Hymenoptera; family Megachilidae; genus Megachile; species Megachile rotundata. The sequence continues at coordinate 447,694 of NW_027473341.1, read as the reverse complement.
TGTATTTGGGAGATTGTAATTGTATGATTGCGATTGTATGATTGTGATTGTATGATTGCGATTGTATGATTGTGATTGTATGATTGTGATGTATGACTGTAATTGTATGATTATGATTGCATGATTGTGATTGTATGATTGAGATTGTATGATTGTGATTGAATGCTTGCGATTGTATGATTGTGATTGTATGATTGTGATTGTATGATTGTGATTGTATGATTGTGATTGTATGATTATGATTGTATGATTGTGATTGTATGATTGTAAAAGTATGATTGTGATGGTATGATTGTGATTGTATGATTGTGATTGTATGAGTGTGATTGTCTGATTGTGGTTGTGCGATTGTGATTGTACGATTGTGATTGTACGATTGTTATTGAATGATTGTGATTGTATGATTCTGATTGTATGATTGTGATTGCATGATTGTGATTGTATGATTGTGATTGCATGATTTTGAATGTATGATTGCGATTGTATGATTGTGGTTGTATGATTGTGATTGTATGATTGTGATTGTATGATTGTGATTGTATGATTGTGATTGTATGATTGTGATAGTATGATTGTGATTGTATGATTGTGATTGTATGATTGTGATTGTATGATTGTGATTGTATGATTGTGATTGTATGATTGTATTTGGGAGATTGTATTTGGGAGATTGTATTTGGGAGATTGTAATTGTATGATTGCGATTGTATGATTGTGATTGTATGATTGCGATTGTATGATTGTGATTGTATGATTGTGATGTATGATTGTAATTGTATGATTATGATTGTATGATTGTGATTGTATGATTGTGATTGTATGATTGTATCTGGGAGATTGTATTTGGGAGATTGTATTTGGGAGATTGTAATTGTATGATTGCGATTGTATGATTGTGATTGTATGATTGCGATTGTATGATTGTGATTGTATGATTGTGATGTATGATTGTAATTGTATGAGTATGATTGTATGATTGTGATTGTATGATTGTGATGGTATGATTGTGATTGTATGATTGCGATCGTATGATTGTGATTGCATGATTATGATTGTATGATTGTGATTGTATGATTGCGATTGTATGATTGTGATTGTATGATTATGATTGTATTTTTGTGATTGTATGATTGTGATTGTATGATTGTGATTGTATGATTGTGATTGTATGATTGTGATTGTATGATTGTGATTGTATGATTGTGATTGTATGATTGTGATTGTATGATTGTGATTGTATGATTGTGATTGTCTGATTGTGGTTGTACGATTGTGATTGTACGATTGTGATTGTACGATTGTGATTGTATGACTGTGATTGCATGATTATGATTGTATGATTGTGATTGCATGATTGTGATTGTATGATTGTGATTGCATGATTTTGAATGTATGATTGTGATTGTATGATTGTGATTGTATGATTGTGATTGTATGATTGTGATTGTATGATTGTGATTGTCTGATTGTGGTTGTGCAATTGTGATTGTACGATTGTGATTGTATGATTGTGAAAGTATGATTGTGATTGTATGAATATGATTGTATGATTGTGGTTGTATGATTGTATTTGGGAGATTCTATTTGGGATATTGTAATTGTATGATTGCGATTGTATGATTGCGATTGTATGATTGTGATTGTATGATTGTATTTGGGATATTGTAATTGTATGATTGCGATTGTATGATTGTGATTGTATGATTGTGATAGTATGATTGTGAAAGTATGATTGTGATTGTATGATTGTGATTGTATGATTGTGAAAGTATGATTGTGATTGTATGATTGTGATTGTATGATTGTGATTGTATGATTGTGATTGTATGATTGTGATTGTCTGATTGTGGTTGTGCGATTGTGATTGTACGATTGTGATTGTACGATTGTGATTGTACGATTGTGATAGTATGATTGTGATTGTATGATTGTGATTGTATGATTGTGATTGTATGATTGTGATTGTTTGATTGTATTTGGGAGATTGTATTTGGGAGATTGTATTTGGGAGATTGTAATTGTATGATTGCGATTGTATGATTGTGATTGTATGATTGCGATTGTATGATTGTGATTGTATGATTGTGATGTATGACTGTAATTGTATGATTATGATTGCATGATTGTGATTGTATGATTGAGATTGTATGATTGTGATTGAATGCTTGCGATTGTATGATTGTGATTGTATGATTGTGATTGTATGATTGTGATTGTATGATTGTGATTGTATGATTATGATTGTATGATTGTGATTGTATGATTGTAAAAGTATGATTGTGATGGTATGATTGTGATTGTATGATTGTGATTGTATGAGTGTGATTGTCTGATTGTGGTTGTGCGATTGTGATTGTACGATTGTGATTGTACGATTGTTATTGAATGATTGTGATTGTATGATTCTGATTGTATGATTGTGATTGCATGATTGTGATTGTATGATTGTGATTGCATGATTTTGAATGTATGATTGCGATTGTATGATTGTGGTTGTATGATTGTGATTGTATGATTGTGATTGTATGATTGTGATTGTATGATTGTGATTGTATGATTGTGATAGTATGATTGTGATTGTATGATTGTGATTGTATGATTGTGATTGTATGATTGTGATTGTATGATTGTGATTGTATGATTGTATTTGGGAGATTGTATTTGGGAGATTGTATTTGGGAGATTGTAATTGTATGATTGCGATTGTATGATTGTGATTGTATGATTGCGATTGTATGATTGTGATTGTATGATTGTGATGTATGATTGTAATTGTATGATTATGATTGTATGATTGTGATTGTATGATTGTGATTGTATGATTGTATCTGGGAGATTGTATTTGGGAGATTGTATTTGGGAGATTGTAATTGTATGATTGCGATTGTATGATTGTGATTGTATGATTGCGATTGTATGATTGTGATTGTATGATTGTGATGTATGATTGTAATTGTATGAGTATGATTGTATGATTGTGATTGTATGATTGTGATGGTATGATTGTGATTGTATGATTGCGATCGTATGATTGTGATTGCATGATTATGATTGTATGATTGTGATTGTATGATTGCGATTGTATGATTGTGATTGTATGATTATGATTGTATTTTTGTGATTGTATGATTGTGATTGTATGATTGTGATTGTATGATTGTGATTGTATGATTGTGATTGTATGATTGTGATTGTATGATTGTGATTGTATGATTGTGATTGTATGATTGTGATTGTATGATTGTGATTGTCTGATTGTGGTTGTACGATTGTGATTGTACGATTGTGATTGTACGATTGTGATTGTATGACTGTGATTGCATGATTATGATTGTATGATTGTGATTGCATGATTGTGATTGTATGATTGTGATTGCATGATTTTGAATGTATGATTGTGATTGTATGATTGTGATTGTATGATTGTGATTGTATGATTGTGATTGTATGATTGTGATTGTCTGATTGTGGTTGTGCAATTGTGATTGTACGATTGTGATTGTATGATTGTGAAAGTATGATTGTGATTGTATGAATATGATTGTATGATTGTGGTTGTATGATTGTGATTGTATGATTGTGATTGTATGATTGTGATTGTATGATTGTGATAGTATGATTGTGATTGTATGATTGTGATTGTATGATTGTGATTGTATGATTGTATTTGGGAGATTGTATTTGGGAGATTGTATTTGGGAGATTATAATTGTATGATTGCGATTGTATGATTGTGATTGTATGATTGCGATTGTATGATTGTGATTGTATGATTGTGATGTATGATTGTAATTGTATGATTATGATTGTATGATTGTGATTGTATGATTGTGATTGTATGATTGTATCTGGGAGATTGTATTTGGGAGATTGTATTTGGGAGATTGTAATTGTATGATTGCGATTGTATGATTGTGATTGTATGATTGCGATTGTATGATTGTGATTGTATGATTGTGATGTATGATTGTAATTGTATGAGTATGATTGTATGATTGTGATTGTATGATTGTGATGGTATGATTGTGATTGTATGATTGCGATCGTATGATTGTGATTGCATGATTATGATTGTATGATTGTGATTGTATGATTGCGATTGTATGATTGTGATTGTATGATTATGATTGTATTTTTGTGATTGTATGATTGTGATTGTATGATTGTGATTGTATGATTGTGATTGTATGATTGTGATTGTTTGATTGTATTTGGGAGATTGTATTTGGGAGATTGTACTTGGGAGATTGTAATTGTATGATTGCGATTGTATGATTGTGATTGTATGATTGCGATTGTATGATTGTGATTGTATGATTGTGATGTATGACTGTAATTGTATGATTATGATTGCATGATTGTGATTGTATGATTGAGATTGTATGATTGTGATTGTATGCTTGCGATTGTATGATTGCGATTGTATGATTGTGATTGTATGATTGTGTATGTATGATTGTGATTGTATGATTGTATTTGGGAGATTGTATTTGGGATATTGTAATTGTATGATTGCGATTGTATGATTGTGATTGTATGATTGTGATGTATGGTTGTAATTGTATGATTATGATTGTATGATTGTGATTGTATGATTGTGATGGTATGATTGTGATTGTATGATTGCGATCGTATGATTGTGATTGTATGATTATGATCGTCTGATTGTGGTTGTGCGATTGTGATTGTACGATTGTGATTGTACGATTGTGATTGTACGATTGTGATAGTATGATTGTGATTGTATGATTGTGATTGTTTGATTGTACTTGGGAGATTGTATTTGGGAGATTGTAATTGTATGATTGCGATTGTATGATTGTGATTGTATGATTGCGATTGTATGATTGTGATTGTATGATTGTGATGTATGACTGTAATTGTATGATTATGATTGCATGATTGTGATTGTATGATTGTGATTGTATGATTGTGATTGTATGATTGCGATGGTATGAAAGCGATTGTATGTTTGTGATTGCATAATTGTGATTGTATGATTGTGATTGTATGATTGTGATTGTATGATTGTGATTGTCTGTTTGTGGTTGTATGATTGTGATTGTATGATTGAGATTGTATGATTGTGATTGTATGATTGTGATTGTATGATTGTGATTGTATGATTGTGATTGTATGATTGTGATTGTATGATTGTGATTGTTTGATTGTATTTGGGAGATTGTATTTGGGAGATTGTACTTGGGAGATTGTAATTGTATGATTGCGATTGTATGATTGTGATTGTATGATTGCGATTGTATGATTGTGATTGTATGATTGTGATGTATGACTGTAATTGTATGATTATGATTGCATGATTGTGATTGTATGATTGAGATTGTATGATTGTGATTGTATGCTTGCGATTGTATGATTGCGATTGTATGATTATGATTGTATGATTGTGATTGTGCGATTGCGATTGTATGATTGTGATTGTATGATTAAGTTTGTATTTTTGTGATTTTATGATTGTGATTGTATGATTGTGATTGTATGATTGTGATTGTATGAAAGCGATTGTATGTTTGTGATTGCATAATTGTGATTGTATGATTGTGATTGTATGATTGTGATTGTCTGTTTGTGGTTGTATGATTGTGATTGTATGATTGAGATTGTATGATTGTGATTGTATGATTGCGATTGTATAATTGCGATTGTATGATTGTGATTGTATGATTGTGATTGTATGATTGTGATTGTATGATTGTGATTGTATGATTGTGATAGTATGATTGTGATTGTATGATTGTGATTGTATGACTGTGATTGTATGATTGTGATTGTATGATTGTGATTGTATGATTGTGAAAGTATGATTGTGATGGTATGATTGTGATTGTATGATTGTGATTGTATGATTGTGATTGTATGAGTGTGACTGTCTGATTGTGGTTGTGCGATTGTGATTGTACGATTGTGATTGTACGATTGTTATTGAATGATTGTGATTGTATGATTCTGATTGTATGATTGTGATTGCATGATTGTGATTGTATGATTGTATCTGGGAGATTGTATTTGGGAGATTGTATTTGGGAGATTGTAATTGTATGATTGCGATTGTATGATTGTGATTATATGATTGCGATTGTATGATTGTGATTGTCTGATTGTGATGTATGATTGTAATTGTATGATTATGATTGTATGATTGTGATTGTATGATTGTGATTGTATGATTGTATTTGGGTGATTGTATTTGGGAGATTGTATTTGGGAGATTGTAATTGTATGATTGCGATTGTATGATTGTGATTGTATGATTGCGATTGTATGAATGCGATTGTATGATTGTGATTGTATGATTGTGATTGTATGATAGTGATTGTATGATTGTGATTGTATGATTGTGATTGTATGATTGTATTTGGGAGATTGTATTTGGGATATTGTAATTGTATGATTGCGATTGTATGATTGTGATTGTATGATTGTGATGTATGATTGTAATTGTATGATTATGATTGTATGATTGTGATTGTATGATTGTGATTGTATGATTGTGATTGTATGATTGTGATTGTATGATTGTGATTGTATGATTGTGATTGTATGATGGTGATTGTATGATTGTATTTGGGATATTGTAATTGTATGATTGCGATTGTATGATTGTGATTGTATGATTGTGACAGTATGATTGTGAAAGTATGATTGTGATTGTATGATTGTGATTGTATGATTGTGAAAGTATGATTGTGATTGTATGATTGTGATTGTATGATTGTATTTGGGAGATTGTATTTGGGATATTGTAATTGTATGATTGCGATTGTATGATTGTGATTGTATGATTGTGATGTATGATTGTAATTGTATGATTATGATTGTATGATTGTGATTGTATGATTGTGATGGTATGATTGTGATTGTATGATTGCGATCGTATGATTGTGATTGTATGATTATGATTGTATGATTGTGATTGTGCGATTGCGATTGTATGATTGTGATTGTATGATTAAATTTGTATTTTTGTGATTTTATGATTGTGATTGTATGATTGTGATTGTATGATTGTGATTGTATGATTGCGATTGTATGAAAGCGATTGTATGTTTGTGATTGCATAATTGTGATTGTATGATTGTGATTGTATGATTGTGATTGTCTGTTTGTGGTTGTATGATTGTGATTGTATGATTGAGATTGTATGATTGTGATTGTATGATTGCGATTGTATAATTGCGATTGTATGATTGTGATTGTATGATTGTGATTGTATGATTGTGATTGTATGATTGTGATTGTATGATTGTGATAGTATGATTGTGATTGTATGATTGTGATTGTATGACTGTGATTGTATGATTGTGATTGTATGATTGTGATTGTATGATTGTGAAAGTATGATTGTGATGGTATGATTGTGATTGTATGATTGTGATTGTATGATTGTGATTGTATGAGTGTGACTGTCTGATTGTGGTTGTGCGATTGTGATTGTACGATTGTGATTGTACGATTGTTATTGAATGATTGTGATTGTATGATTCTGATTGTATGATTGTGATTGCATGATTGTGATTGTATGATTGTATCTGGGAGATTGTATTTGGGAGATTGTATTTGGGAGATTGTAATTGTATGATTGCGATTGTATGATTGTGATTATATGATTGCGATTGTATGATTGTGATTGTCTGATTGTGATGTATGATTGTAATTGTATGATTATGATTGTATGATTGTGATTGTATGATTGTGATTGTATGATTGTATTTGGGTGATTGTATTTGGGAGATTGTATTTGGGAGATTGTAATTGTATGATTGCGATTGTATGATTGTGATTGTATGATTGCGATTGTATGAATGCGATTGTATGATTGTGATTGTATGATTGTGATTGTATGATAGTGATTGTATGATTGTGATTGTATGATTGTGATTGTATGATTGTATTTGGGAGATTGTATTTGGGATATTGTAATTGTATGATTGCGATTGTATGATTGTGATTGTATGATTGTGATGTATGATTGTAATTGTATGATTATGATTGTATGATTGTGATTGTATGATTGAGATTGTATGATTGTGATTGCATGCTTGCGATTGTATGAATGTGATTGTATGATTGTGATTGTATGATTGTGATTGTACGATTGTGATTGTATGATTGTGATTGTATGATTGTGATTGTATGATTGTGATTGTATGATTGTGATTGTATGATTGTGATTGTATGATTGTGATTGTATGATTGTGAATGTACGATTGTGATTGTACGATTGTGATTGTACGATTGTGATAGTATGATTGTGATTGTATGACTGTGATTGTATGACTGTGATTGTATGACTGTGATTGTATGATTGTGATTGTATGATTGTGAAAGTATGATTGTGATTGTATGATTGTGATTGTATGATTGCGATTGTATGATTGTGATTGTATGATTGTGATTGTATGATTGTGATTGTATGATTGTGATTGTATGATTGTGATTGTATGATTGTGATTGTATGATGGTGATTGTATGATTGTATTTGGGATATTGTAATTGTATGATTGCGATTGTATGATTGTGATTGTATGATTGTGACAGTATGATTGTGAAAGTATGATTGTGATTGTATGATTGTGATTGTATGATTGTGAAAGTATGATTGTGATTGTATGATTGTATTTGGGTGATTGTATTTGGGAGATTGTATTTGGGAGATTGTAATTGTATGATTGCGATTGTATGATTGTGATTGTATGATTGCGATTGTATGATTGTGATTGCATGATTGTGATTGTATGATTGTGATTGCATGATTTTGATTGTATGATTGTAATTGTATGATTGCGATTGTATGAATGCGATTGTATGATTCTGATTGTATGATTGTGATTGTATGATTGTGATTGTATGATTGTGATTGTATGATTGTGATTGTATGATTGCGATTGTATGATTATAATTGTATGATTGTGATTGCATGATTGTGATTGTATGATTGTGATTGCATGATTTTGAATGTATGATTGTGATTGTATGATTGTGATTGTATGTTTGTGATTGTATGATTGTGATTGTATGATTGTGATAGTATGATTGTGATTGTATGATTGTGATTGTATGATTGTGATTGTATGATTGTGATTGTATGATTGTGATTGTATGATTGTATTTGGGAGATTGTATTTGGGAGATTGTATTTGGGAGATTGTAATTGTATGATTGCGATTGTATGATTGTGATTGTATGATTGCGATTGTATGATTGTGATTGTATGATTGTGATGTATGATTGTAATTGTATGATTATGATTGTATGATTGTGATTGTATGATTGAGATTGTATGATTGTGATTGCATGCTTGCGATTGTATGAATGTGATTGTATGATTGTGATTGTATGATTGTGATTGTACGATTGTGATTGTATGATTGTGATTGTATGATTGTGATTGTATGATTGTGATTGTATGATTGTGATTGTATGATTGTGATTGTATGATTGTGATTGTATGATTGTGAATGTACGATTGTGATTGTACGATTGTGATTGTACGATTGTGATAGTATGATTGTGATTGTATGACTGTGATTGTATGACTGTGATTGTATGACTGTGATTGTATGATTGTGATTGTATGATTGTGAAAGTATGATTGTGATTGTATGATTGTGATTGTATGATTGTGATTGTATGATTGTGATTGTATGATTGTGATTGTATGATTGTGATTGTATGATTGTGATTGTATGATTGTGATTGTATGATTGTGATTGTATGATTGTGATTGTATGATGGTGATTGTATGATTGTATTTGGGATATTGTAATTGTATGATTGCGATTGTATGATTGTGATTGTATGATTGTGACAGTATGATTGTGAAAGTATGATTGTGATTGTATGATTGTGATTGTATGATTGTGAAAGTATGATTGTGATTGTATGATTGTATTTGGGTGATTGTATTTGGGAGATTGTATTTGGGAGATTGTAATTGTATGATTGCGATTGTATGATTGTGATTGTATGATTGCGATTGTATGATTGTGATTGCATGATTGTGATTGTATGATTGTGATTGCATGATTTTGATTGTATGATTGTAATTGTATGATTGCGATTGTATGAATGCGATTGTATGATTCTGATTGTATGATTGTGATTGTATGATTGTGATTGTATGATTGTGATTGTATGATTGCGATTGTATGATTATAATTGTATGATTGTGATTGCATGATTGTGATTGTATGATTGTGATTGCATGATTTTGAATGTATGATTGTGATTGTATGATTGTGATTGTATGTTTGTGATTGTATGATTGTGATTGTATGATTGTGATAGTATGATTGTGATTGTATGATTGTGATTGTATGATTGTGATTGTATGATTGTGATTGTATGATTGTGATTGTATGATTGTATTTGGGAGATTGTATTTGGGAGATTGTATTTGGGAGATTGTAATTGTATGATTGCGATTGTATGATTGTGATTGTATGATTGCGATTGTATGATTGTGATTGTATGATTGTGATGTATGATTGTAATTGTATGATTATGATTGTATGATTGTGATTGTATGATTGTGATTGTATGATTGTGATTGTATGATTGTATTTGGGAGATTGTAGTTGGGAGATTGTATTTGGGAGATTGTAATTGTATGATTGCGATTGTATGATTGTGATTGTATGATTGTGATTGTATGATTGTGACTGTATGATTGTGATTCTATGATTGTGATAGTATGATTTTGATTGTATGATTGTGATGTATGATTGTAATTGTATGATTATGATTGTATGATTGTGATTGTGTGATTGTGATTGTATGATTGTATTTGGGAGATTGTATTTGGGATATGGTAATTGTATGATTGCGATTGTATGATTGTGATTGTATGATTGTGATTGTATGATTGTATTTGGGAGATTCTATTTGGGATATTGTAATTGTATGATTGCGATTGTATGATTGCGATTGTATGATTGTGATTGTATGATTGTGTATGTATGATTGTGATTGTATGATTGTATTTGGGAGATTGTATTTGGGATATTGTAATTGTATGATTGCGATTGTATGATTGTGATTGTATGATTGTGATGTATGACTGTAATTGTATGATTATGATTGTATGATTGTGATTGTATGATTGTGATGGTATGATTGTGATTGTATGATTGCGATCGTATGATTGTGATTGTATGATTATGATTGTATGATTGTGATTGTATGATTGTGATTGTATGATTGTGATTGTATGATTGTGATTGTATGATTGTGATTGTATGATTGTGATTGTATGATTGTGATTGTATGATTGTGATTGTATGATTGTGATTGTATGATTGTGATTGTATGATTGTGATTGTATGATTGTGATTGTATGATTGTATTTGGGATATTGTAATTGTATGATTGCGATTGTATGATTGTGATTGTATGATCGTGATTGTATGATTGTGATAGTATGATTGTGAAAGTATGATTGTGATTGTATGATTGTGATTGTATGATTGTGATTGTATGATTGTGATTGTATGATTGTGATTGTATGATTGTGATTGTATGATTGTGATTGTATGATTGTGATCGTCTGATTGTGGTTGTGCGATTGTGATTGTACGATTGTGATTGTACGATTGTGATTGTACGATTGTGATAGTATGATTGTGATTGTATGATTGTGATTGTATGATTGTGATTGTTTGATTGTACTTGGGAGATTGTATTTGGGAGATTGTAATTGTATGATTGCGATTGTATGATTGTGATTGTATGATTGCGATTGTATGATTGTGATTGTATGATTGTGATGTATGACTGTAATTGTATGATTATGATTGCATGATTGTGATTGTATGATTGTGATTGTATGATTGTGATTGTATGATTGCGATTGTATGAAAGCGATTGTATGTTTGTGATTGCATAATTGTGATTGTATGATTGTGATTGTATGATTGTGATTGTATGATTGTGATTGTATGATTGTGATTGTCTGTTTGTGGTTGTATGATTGTGATTGTATGATTGAGATTGTATGATTGTGATTGTATGATTGCGATTGTATAATTGCGATTGTATGATTGTGATTTTATGATTGTGATTGTATGATTGTGATTGTATGATTGTGATTGTATGATTGTGATTGTATGATTGTGATTGTATGATTGTGAAAGTATGATTGTGATTGTATGATTATGTTTGTATGATTGTGATTGTATGATTGTGACTGTATGATTGTATTTGGGAGATTGTATTTGGGAGATTGTAATTGTATGATTGCGATTGTATGATTCTGGTTGTGCGATTGTGATTGTACGATTGTGATTGTACGATTGTGATAGTATGATTGTGATTGTATGATTGTGATTGTATGATTGTGATTGTATGATTGTGATTGTTTGATTGTATTTGGGAGATTGTATTTGGGAGATTGTACTTGGGAGATTGTAATTGTATGATTGCGATTGTATGATTGTGATTGTATGATTGCGATTGTACGATTGTGATTGTATGATTGTGATGTATGACTGTAATTGCATGATTATGATTGCATGATTGTGATTGTATGATTGAGATTGTATGATTGTGATTGTATGCTTGCGATTGTATGATTGCGATTGTATGATTGTGATTGTATGATTGTGTATGTATGATTGTGATTGTATGATTGTATTTGGGAGATTGTATTTGGGATATTGTAATTGTATGATTGCGATTGTATGATTGTGATTGTATGATTGTGATGTATGATTGTAATTGTATGATTATGATTGTATGATTGTGATTGTATGATTGTGATGGTATGATTGTGATTGTATGATTGCGATCGTATGATTGTGATTGTATGATTATGATCGTCTGATTGTGGTTGTGCGATTGTGATTGTACGATTGTGATTGTACGATTGTGATTGTACGATTGTGATAGTATGATTGTGATTGTATGATTGTGATTGTATGATTGTGATTGTTTGATTGTACTTGGGAGATTGTATTTGGGAGATTGTAATTGTATGATTGCGATTGTATGATTGTGATTGTATGATTGCGATTGTATGATTGTGATTGTATGATTGTGATGTATGACTGTAATTGTATGATAATGATTGCATGATTGTGATTGTATGATTGTGATTGTATGATTGTGATTGTATGATTGCGATGGTATGAAAGCGATTGTATGTTTGTGATTGCATAATTGTGATTGTATGATTGTGATTGTATGATTGTGATTGTCTGTTTGTGGTTGTATGATTGTGATTGTATGATTGAGATTGTATGATTGTGATTGTATGATTGCGATTGTATAATTGCGATTGTATGATTGTGATTGTATGATTGTGATTGTATGATTGTGATTGTATGATTGTGATTGTATGATTGTGATTGTATGATTGTGATTGTATGATTGTGATTGTATGATTGTGAAAGTATGATTGTGATTGTATGATTATGTTTGTATGATTGTGATTGTATGACTGTGATTGTATGATTGTATTTGGGAGATTGTATTTGGGAGATTGTAATTGTATGATTGCGATTGTATGATTGTGGTTGTGCGATTGTGATTGTACGATTGTGATTGTACGATTGTGATAGTATGATTGTGATTGTATGATTGTGATTGTATGATTGTGATTGTATGATTGTGATTGTATGATTGTGATTGTTTGATTGAATTTGGGAGATTGTATTTGGGAGATTGTACTTGGGAGATTGTAATTGTATGATTGCGATTGTATGATTGTGATTGTATGATTGCGATTGTATGATTGTGATTGTATGATTGTGATGTATGACTGTAATTGTATGATTATGATTGCATGATTGTGATTGTATGATTGAGATTGTATGATTGTGATTGTATGCTTGCGATTGTATGATTGCGATTGTATGATTGTGATTGTATGATTGTGTATGTATGATTGTGATTGTATGATTGTATTTGGGAGATTGTATTTGGGATATTGTAATTGTATGATTGCGATTGTATGATTGTGATTGTATGATTGTGATGTATGATTGTAATTGTATGATTATGGTTGTATGATTGTGATTGTATGATTGTGATGGTATGATTGTGATTGTATGATTGCGATCGTATGATTGTGATTGTATGATTATGATTGTATGATTGTGATTGTGCGATTGCGATTGTATGATTGTGATTGTATGATTAAGTTTGTATTTTTGTGATTTTATGATTGTGATTGTATGATTGTGATTGTATGATTGTGATTGTATGATTGCGATTGTATGAAAGCGATTGTATGTTTGTGATTGCATAATTGTGATTGTATGATTGTGATTGTATGATTGTGGTTGTCTGTTTGTGGTTGTATGATTGTGATTGTATGATTGAATTGTATGATTGTGATTGTATGATTGCGATTGTATAATTGCGATTGTATGATTGTGATTGTATGATTGTGATTGTATGATTGTGATTGTATGATTGTGATAGTATGATTGTGATTGTATGATTGTGATTGTATGACTGTGATTGTATGATTGTGATTGTATGATTGTGATTGTATGATTGTGAATGTATGATTGTGATGGTATGATTGTGATTGTATGATTGTGATTGTATGATTGTGATTGTATGAGTGTGACTGTCTGATTGTGGTTGTGCGATTGTGATTGTACGATTGTGATTGTACGATTGTTATTGAATGATTGTGATTGTATGATTCTGATTGTATGATTGTGATTGCATGATTGTGATTGTATGATTGTATCTGGGAGATTGTATTTGGGAGATTGTATTTGGGAGATTGTAATTGTATGATTGCGATTGTATGATTGTGATTATATGATTGCGATTGTATGATTGTGATTGTCTGATTGTGATGTATGATTGTAATTGTATGATTATGATTGTATGATTGTGATTGTATGATTGTGATTGTATGATTGTGATTGTATGATTGTATTTGGGTGATTGTATTTGGGAGATTGTATTTGGGAGATTGTAATTGTATGATTGCGATTGTATGATTGTGATTGTATGATTGCGATTGTATGAATGCGATTGTATGATTGTGATTGTATGATTGTGATTGTATGATAGTGATTGTATGATTGTGATTGTATGATTGTGATTGTATGATTGTATTTGGGAGATTGTATTTGGGATATTGTAATTGTATGATTGCGATTGTATGATTGTGATTGTATGATTGTGATGTATGATTGTAATTGTATGATTATGATTGTATGATTGTGATTGTATGATTGAGATTGTATGATTGTGATTGCATGCTTGCGATTGTATGAATGTGATTGTATGATTGTGATTGTATGATTGTGATTGTATGATTGTGATTGTACGATTGTGATTGTATGATTGTGATTGTATGATTGTGATTGTATGATTGTGATTGTATGATTGTGATTGTATGATTGTGATTGTATGATTGTGATTGTATGATTGTGAATGTACGGTTGTGATTGTACGATTGTGATTGTACGATTGTGATTGTACGATTGTGATAGTATGATTGTGATTGTATGACTGTGATTGTATGACTGTGATTGTATGACTGTGATTGTATGATTGTGATTGTATGATTGTGAAAGTATGATTGTGATTGTATGATTGTGATTGTATGATTGTGATTGTATGATTGTGATTGTATGATTGTGATTGTATGATTGTGATTGTATGATTGTGATTGTATGATTGTGATTGTATGATTGTGATTGTATGATTGTGATTGTATGATTGTGATTGTATGATTGTATTTGGGATATTGTAATTGTATGATTGCGATTGTATGATTGTGATTGTATGATTGTGATAGTATGATTGTGAAAGTATGATTGTGATTGTATGATTGTGAAAGTATGATTGTGATTGTATGATTGTATTTGGGTGATTGTATTTGGGAGATTGTATTTGGGAGATTGTAATTGTATGATTGCGATTGTATGATTGTGATTGTATGATTGCGATTGTATGATTGTGATTGTATGATTGTGATGTATGACTGTAATTGTATGATTATGATTGCATGATTGTGATTGTATGATTGAGAATGTATGATTGTGATTGAATGCTTGCGATTGTATGATTGTGATTGTATGATTGTGATTGTATGATTGTGATTGTATGATTGTGATTGTATGATTATGATTGTATGATTGTGATTGTATGATTGTGAAAGTATGATTGTGATGGTATGATTGTGATTGTATGATTGTGATTGTATGATTGTGATTGTATGAGTGTGATTGTCTGATTGTGGTTGTGCGATTGTGATTGTACGATTGTGATTGTACGATTGTTATTGAATGATTGTGATTGTATGATTCTGATTGTATGATTGTGATTGCATGATTGTGATTGTATGATTGTGATTGCATGATTTTGAATGTATGATTGCGATTGTATGATTGTGGTTGTATGATTGTGATTGTATGATTGTGATTGTATGATTGTGATTGTATGATTGTGATAGTATGATTGTGATTGTATGATTGTGATTGTATGATTGTGATTGTATGATTGTGATTGTATGATTGTGATTGTATGATTGTATTTGGGAGATTGTATTTGGGAGATTGTATTTGGGAGATTGTAATTGTATGATTGCGATTGTATGATTGTGATTGTATGATTGCGATTGTATGATTGTGATTGTATGATTGTGATGTATGATTGTAATTGTATGATTATGATTGTATGATTGTGATTGTATGATTGTGATTGTATGATTGTATCTGGGAGATTGTATTTGGGAGATTGTATTTGGGAGATTGTAATTGTATGATTGCGATTGTATGATTGTGATTGTATGATTGCGATTGTATGATTGTGATTGTATGATTGTGATGTATGATTGTAATTGTATGAGTATGATTGTATGATTGTGATTGTATGATTGTGATGGTATGATTGTGATTGTATGATTGCGATCGTATGATTGTGATTGCATGATTATGATTGTATGATTGTGATTGTATGATTGCGATTGTATGATTGTGATTGTATGGTTATGATTGTATTTTTGTGATTGTATGATTGTGATTGTACGATTGTGATTGTATGATTGTGATTGCATGATTATGATTGTATGATTGTGATTGCATGATTGTGATTGTATGATTGTGATTGCATGATTTTGAATGTATGATTGTGATTGTATGATTGTGATTGTATGATTGTGATTGTATGATTGTGATTGTCTGATTGTGGTTGTGCGATTGTGATTGTACGATTGTGATCGTACGATTGTGATAGTATGATTGTGATTGTATGATTGTGATTGTATGATTGTGATTGTATGATTGTGATTGTATGATTGTGATTGTTTGATTGTATTTGGGAGATTGTATTTGGGAGATTGTATTTGGGAGATTGTATTTGGGAGATTGTATTTGGGAGATTGTAATTGTATGATTGCGATTGTATGATTGTGATTGTATGATTGTGATTGTATGATTGTGAGTGTATGATTGTGATTGTATGAATATGATTGTATGATTGTGGTTGTATGATTGTGATTGTATGATTGTGATTGTATGATTGTGATTGTATGATTGTGATTGTATGATTGTGATAGTATGATTGTGATTGTATGATTGTGATTGTATGATTGTGATTGTATGATTGTATTTGGGAGATTGTATTTGGGAGATTGTATTTGGGAGATTATAATTGTATGATTGCGATTGTATGATTGTGATTGTATGATTGCGATTGTATGATTGTGATTGTATGATTGTGATGTATGATTGTAATTGTATGATTATGATTGTATGATTGTGATTGTATGATTGTGATTGTATGATTGTATCTGGGAGATTGTATTTGGGAGATTGTATTTGGGAGATTGTAATTGTATGATTGCGATTGTATGATTGTGATTGTATGATTGCGATTGTATGATTGTGATTGTATGATTGTGATGTATGATTGTAATTGTATGAGTATGATTGTATGATTGTGATTGTATGATTGTGATGGTATGATTGTGATTGTATGATTGCGATCGTATGATTGTGATTGCATGATTATGATTGTATGATTGTGATTGTATGATTGCGATTGTATGATTGTGATTGTATGATTATGATTGTATTTTTGTGATTGTATGATTGTGATTGTATGATTGTGATTGTATGATTGTGATTGTATGATTGTGATTGTATGATTGTGATTGTATGATTGTGATTGTATGATTGTGATTGTATGATTGTGATTGTCTGATTGTGGTTGTACGATTGTGATTGTACGATTGTGATTGTACGATTGTGATTGTATGATTGTGATTGCATGATTATGATTGTATGATTGTGATTGCATGATTGTGATTGTATGATTGTGATTGCATGATTTTGAATGTATGATTGTAATTGTATGATTGCGATTGTATGAATGCGATTGTATGATTCTGATTGTATGATTGTGATTGTATGATTGTGATTGTATGATTGCGATTGTATGATTGTGATTGTATGATTGTGATGTATGATTGTAATTGTATGATTATGATTGTATGATTGTGATAGTATGATTGTGATTGTATGATTGTGATGTATGATTGTAATTGTATGATTATGATTGTATGATTGTGATTGTGTGATTGTGATTGTATGATTGTATTTGGGAGATTGTATTTGGGATATTGTAATTGTATGATTGCGATTGTATGATTGTGATTGTATGATTGTGATTGTATGATTGTGATTGTATGATTGTGATTGTATGATTGTGATTGTATGATTGTGATTGTATGATTGTGATTGTATGATTGTGATAGTATGATTGTGATTGTATGATTGTGATTGTATGACTGTGATTGTATGATTGTGATTGTATGATTGTGATTTTATGATTGTGAAAGTATGATTGTGATGGTATGATTGTGATTGTATGATTGTGATTGTATGATTGTGATTGTATGATTGTGATTGTATGAGTGTGATTGTCTGATTGTGGTTGTGCGATTGTGATTGTACGATTGTGATTATACGATTGTTATTGAATGATTGTGATTGTATGATTCTGATTGTATGATTGTGATTGCATGATTGTGATTGTATGATTGTATCTGGGAGATTGTATTTGGGAGATTGTAATTGTATGATTGCGATTGTATGATTGTGATTATATGATTGCGATTGTATGATTGTGATTGTCTGATTGTGATGTATGATTGTAATTGTATGATTATGATTGTATGATTGTGATTGTATGATTGTGATTGTATGATTGTATTTGGGTGATTGTATTTGGGAGATTGTATTTGGGAGATTGTAATTGTATGATTGCGATTGTATGATTGTGATTGTATGATTGCGATTGTATGAATGCGACTGTATGATTGTGATTGTATGATTGTGATTGTATGATTGTGATTGTATGATTGTGATTGTATGATTGTGATTGTATGATTGTGATTGTATGATTGTATTTGGGAGATTGTATTTGGGATATTGTAATTGTATGATTGCGATTGTATGATTGTGATTGTATGACTGTGATTGTATGATTGTGAAAGCATGATTGTGATTGTATGATTGTGATTGTATGATTCTGATTGTATGATTGTGATTGTATGATTGTGATTGTATGATTGTGATTGTATGATTGTGATTGTATGATTGTGATTGTATGATTGTGATTGTATGATTGTGATTGTATGATTGTGATTGTATGATTGTGATCGTCTGATTGTGGTTGTGCGATTGTGATTGTATGATTGTGATTGTACGATTGTGATTGTACGATTGTGATAGTATGATTGTGATTGTATGATTGTGATTGTATGATTGTGATTGTTTGATTGTACTTGGGAGATTGTATTTGGGAGATTGTAATTGTATGATTGCGATTGTATGATTGTGATTGTATGATTGCGATTGTATGATTGTGATTGTATGATTGTGATGTATGACTGTAATTGTATGATTATGATTGCATGATTGTGATTGTATGATTGAGATTGTATGATTGTGATTGTATGCTTGCGATTGTATGATTGTGATTGTATGATTGTGATTGTATGATTGTGATTGTATGATTGTGATTGTATGATTATGATTGTATGATTGTGATTGTATGATTGTGATTGTATGATTGTGATTGTATGATTGTGATAGTATGATTGTGATTGTATGATTGTGATTGTATGACTGTGATTGTATGATTGTGATTGTATGATTGCGATTGTATGATTGTGAAAGTATGATTGTGATGGTATGATTGTGATTTTATGATTGTGATTGTATGATTGTGATTGTATGAGTGTGATTGTCTGATTGTGGTTGTGCGATTGTGATTGTACGATTGTGATTGTACGATTGTTATTGAATGATTGTGATTGTATGATTCTGATTGTATGATTGTGATTGCATGATTGTGATTGTATGATTGTGATTGCATGATTTTGAATGTATGATTGCGATTGTATGATTGTGGTTGTATGATTGTGATTGTATGATTGTGATTGTATGATTGTGATTGTATGATTGTGATGGTATGATTGTGATTGTATGATTGTGATTGTATGACAGTGATTGTATGATTGTGATTGTATGATTGTGATTGTATGATTGTGATTGTATGATTGTATTTGGGAGATTGTATTTGGGAGAGTGTATTTGGGAGATTGTAATTGTATGATTGCGATTGTATGATTGTGATTGTATGATTGCGATTGTATGATTGTGATTGTATGATTGTGATGTATGATTGTAATTCTATGATTATGATTGTATGATTGTGATTGTATGAATGTGATTTTATGATTGTATCTGGGAGATTGTATCTGGGAGATTGTATTTGGGAGATTGTATTTGGGAGATTGTAATTGTATGATTGCGATTGTATGATTGAGATTGTATGATTGTGATTGTATGATTGTGATTGTATGATTGTGATTGTCTGATTGTGGTTGTGCGATTGTGATTGTACGATTGTGATTGTACGATTGTGATAGTATGATTGTGATTGTATGATTGTGATTGTATGATTGTGATTGTATGATTGTGATTGTTTGATTGTATTTGGGAGATTGTATTTGGGAGATTGTATTTGGGAGATTGTAATTGTATGATTGCGATTGTATGATTGTGATTGTATGATTGCGATTGTATGATTGTGATTGTATGATTGTGATGTATGACTGTAATTGTATGATTATGATTGTATGATTGTGATTGTATGATTGAGATTGTATGATTGTGATTGTATGCTTGCGATTGTATGATTGTGATTGTATGATTGTGATTGTATGATTGTGATTGTATGATTGTGATTGTATGAGTGTGATTGTCTGATTGTGGTTGTGCGATTGTGATTGTACGATTGTGATTGTACGATTGTGATTGTACGATTGTTATTGAATGATTGTGATTGTATGATTCTGATTGTATGATTGTGATTGCATGATTGTGATTGTATGATTGTGATTGCATTATTTTGAATGTATGATTGCGATTTTATGATTGTGGTTGTATGATTGTGATTGTATGATTGTGATTGTATGATTGTGATTGTATGATTGTGATTGTATGATTGTGATTGTATGATTGTGATTGTATGATTGTGATTGTATGATTGTATTTGGGTGATTGTATTTGGGAGATTGTATTTGGGAGATTGTATTTGGGAGATTGTAATTGTATGATTGCGATTGTATGACTGTGATTGTATGATTGCGATTGTATGAATGCGATTGTATGATTGTGATTGTATGATTGTGATTGTATGATTGTGATTGTATGATTGTGATTGTATGATTGTGATTGTATGATTGTGATTGTATGATTGTATTTGGGAGATTGTATTTGGGATATTGTAATTGTATGATTGCGATTGTATGATTGTGATTGTATGATTGTGATTGTATGATTGTGATTGTATGATTGTGATTGTATGATTGTGAAAGCATGATTGTGATTGTATGATTGTGATTGTATGATTGTGATTGTATGATTGTGATTGTATGATTGTGATTGTATGATTGTGATTGTATGATTGTGATTGTATGATTGTGATTGTATGATTGTGATTGTATGATTGTGATTGTATGATTGTGATTGTATGATTGTATTTGGGATATTGTAATTGTATGATTGCGATTGTATGATTGTGATTGTATGATCGTGATTGTATGATTGTGATAGTATGATTGTGAAAGTATGATTGTGATCGTCTGATTGTGGTTGTGCGATTGTGATTGTACGATTGTGATTGTACGATTGTGATCGTACGATTGTGATAGTATGATTGTGATTGTATGATTGTGATTGTATGATTGTGGTTGTATGATTGTGATTGTATGATTCTGATTGTATGATTGTGATTGCATGATTGTGATTGTATGATTGTGATTGCATTATTTTGAATGTATGATTGCGATTTTATGATTGTGGTTGTATGATTGTGATTGTATGATTGTGATTGTATGATTGTGATTGTATGATTGTGATTGTATGATTGTGATTGTTTGATTGTATTTGGGAGATTGTATTTGGGAGATTGTAATTGTATGATTGCGATTGTATGATTGTGATTGTATGATTGTGATTGTATGACTGTGATTGTATGATTGTGATTGTATGATTGTGAATGTTTGATTATGATTGTATGATTGTGATTGTGTGATTGTGATTGTATGATTGTATTTGGGAGATTGTATTTGGGAGATTGTATTTGAGATATTGTAATTGTATGATTGCGATTGTATGATTGTGATTGTATGATTGTGATTGTATGATTGTGATTGTATGATTGTGATTGTATGATTGTGATTGTATGATTGTGATTGTATGATTGTGATTGTATGATTGTATTTGGGAGATTGTATTTGGGATATTGTAATTGTATGATTGCGATTGTATGATTGCGATTGTATGATTGTGATTGTATGATTGTGTATGTATGATTGTGATTGTATGATTGTATTTGGAAGATTGTATTTGGGATATTGCAATTGTATGATTGCGATTGTATGATTGTGATTGTATGATTGTGATTGTCTGTTTGTGGTTGTATGATTGTGATTGTATGATTGAGATTGTATGATTGTGATTGTATGATTGCGATTGTATAATTGCGATTGTATGATTGTGATTGTATGATTGTGATTGTATGATTGTGATTGTATGATTGTGATTGTATGATTGTGATTGTATGATTGTGATTGTATGATTGTGAAAGTATGATTATGATTGCATGATTGTGATTGTATGATTGAGATTGTATGATTGTGATTGTATGCTTGCGATTGTATGATTGTGATTGTATGATTGTGATTGTATGATTGTGATTGTATGATTGTGATTGTATGATTGTGATTGTATGATTGTGATTGTTTGATTGTATTTGGGAGATTGCATTTGGGAGATTGTACTTGGGAGATTGTAATTGTATGACTGCGATTGTATGATTGTGATTGTATGATTGCGATTGTATGATTGTGATTGTATGATTGTGATGTATGACTGTAATTGTATGATTATGATTGCATGATTGTGATTGTATGATTGAGATTGTATGATTGTGATTGTATGCTTGCGATTGTATGATTGTGATTGTATGATTGTGATTGTATGATTGTGATTGTATGATTGTGATTGTATGATTCTGATTGTATGATTGTGATTGTATGATTGTGATTGTATGATTGTGATTGTATGATTGTGATAGTATGATTGTGATTGTATGATTGTGATTGTATGACTGTGATTGTATGATTGTGATTGTATGATTGTGATTGTATGATTGTGAAAGTATGATTGTGATGGTATGATTGTGATTGTATGATTGTGATTGTATGATTGTGATTGTATGAGTGTGATTGTCTGATTGTGGTTGTGCGATTGTGATTGTACGATTGTGATTGTATGATTGTATTTGGGTGAATGTATTTGGGAGATTGTATTTGGGAGATTGTAATTGTATGATTGCGATTGTATGATTGTGATTATATGATTGCGATTGTATGATTGTGATTGTCTGATTGTTATGTATGATTGTAATTGTATGATTATGATTGTATGATTGTGATTGTATGATTGTGATTGTATGATTGTATTTGGGTGATTGTATTTGGGAGATTGTATTTGGGAGATTGTAATTGTATGATTGCGATTGTATGATTGTGATTGTATGATTGCGATTGTATGAATGCGATTGTATGATTGTGATTGTATGATTGTGATTGTATGATAGTGATTGTATGATTGTGATTGTATGATTGTGATTGTATGATTGTATTTGGGAGATTGTATTTGGGATATTGTAATTGTATGATTGCGATTGTATGATTGTGATTGTATGATTGTGATGTATGATTGTAATTGTATGATTATGATTGTATGATTGTGATTGTATGATTAAGATTGTATGATTGTGATTGCATGCTTGCGATTGTATGAATGTGATTGTATGATTGTGATTGTATGATTGTGATTGTACGATTGTGATTGTAGGATTGTGATTGTATGATTGTGATTGTTTGATTGTATTTGGGAGATTGTATTTGGGAGATTGTAATTGTATGATTGCGATTGTATGATTGTGATTGTATGATTGTGATTGTATGACTGTGATTGTATGATTGTGATTGTATGATTGTGAATGTATGATTATGATTGTATGATTGTGATTGTGTGATTGTGATTGTATGATTGTATTTGGGAGATTGTATTTGGGAGATTGTATTTGAGATATTGTAATTGTATGATTGCGATTGTATGATTGTATTTGGAAGATTGTATTTGGGATATTGCAATTGTATGATTGCGATTGTATGATTGTGATTGTATGATTGTGATTGTCTGTTTGTGGTTGTATGATTGTGATTGTATGATTGAGATTGTATGATTGTGATTGTATGATTGCGATTGTATAATTGCGATTGTATGATTGTGATTGTATGATTGTGATTGTATGATTGTGATTGTATGATTGTGATTGTATGATTGTGATTGTATGATTGTGATTGTATGATTGTGAAAGTATGATTATGATTGCATGATTGTGATTGTATGATTGAGATTGTATGATTGTGATTGTATGCTTGCGATTGTATGATTGTGATTGTATGATTGTGATTGTATGATTGTGATTGTATGATTGTGATTGTATGATTGTGATTGTATGATTGTGATTGTTTGATTGTATTTGGGAGATTGCATTTGGGAGATTGTACTTGGGAGATTATAATTGTATGATTGCGATTGTATGATTGTGATTGTATGATTGCGATTGTATGATTGTGATTGTATGATTGTGATGTATGACTGTAATTGTATGATTATGATTGCATGATTGTGATTGTATGATTGAGATTGTATGATTGTGATTGTATGCTTGCGATTGTATGATTGTGATTGTATGATTGTGATTGTATGATTGTGATTGTATGATTGTGATTGTATGATTCTGATTGTATGATTGTGATTGTATGATTGTGATTGTATGATTGTGATTGTATGATTGTGATAGTATGATTGTGATTGTATGATTGTGATTGTATGACTGTGATTGTATGATTGTGATTGTATGATTGTGATTGTATGATTGTGAAAGTATGATTGTGATGGTATGATTGTGATTGTATGATTGTGATTGTATGATTGTGATTGTATGAGTGTGATTGTCTGATTGTGGTTGTGCGATTGTGATTGTACGATTGTGATTGTATGATTGTATTTGGGTGAATGTATTTGGGAGATTGTATTTGGGAGATTGTAATTGTATGATTGCGATTGTATGATTGTGATTATATGATTGCGATTGTATGATTGTGATTGTCTGATTGTTATGTATGATTGTAATTGTATGATTATGATTGTATGATTGTGATTGTATGATTGTGATTGTATGATTGTATTTGGGTGATTGTATTTGGGAGATTGTATTTGGGAGATTGTAATTGTATGATTGCGATTGTATGATTGTGATTGTATGATTGCGATTGTATGAATGCGATTGTATGATTGTGATTGTATGATTGTGATTGTATGATAGTGATTGTATGATTGTGATTGTATGATTGTGATTGTATGATTGTATTTGGGAGATTGTATTTGGGATATTGTAATTGTATGATTGCGATTGTATGATTGTGATTTTATGATTGTGATGTATGATTGTAATTGTATGATTATGATTGTATGATTGTGATTGTATGATTAAGATTGTATGATTGTGATTGCATGCTTGCGATTGTATGAATGTGATTGTATGATTGTGATTGTATGATTGTGATTGTACGATTGTGATTGTAGGATTGTGATTGTATGATTGTGATTGTATGATTGTGATTGTATGATTGTGATTGTATGATTGTGATTGTATGATTGTGAATGTACGATTGTGATTGTACGATTGTGATTGTACGATTGTGATAGTATGATTGTGATTGTATGACTGTGATTGTATGACTGTGATTGTATGATTGTGATTGTATGATTGTGATTGTATGATTGTGAAAGTATGATTGTGATTGTATGATTGTGATTGTATGATTGTGATTGTATGATTGTGATTGTATGATTGTGATTGTATGATTGTGATTGTATGATTGTGATTGTATGATTGTGATTGTATGATTGTGATTGTATGATTGTGATTGTATGATTGTGATTGTATGATTGTATTTGGGATATTGTAATTGTATGATTGCGATTGTATGATTGTGATTGTATGATTGTGATAGTATGATTGTGAAAGTATGATTGTGATTGTATGATTGTGATTGTATGATTGTGAAAGTATGATTGTGATTGTATGATTGTGATTGTATGATTGTGATTGTATGATTGTGATTCTCTGATTGTGGTTGTGCGATTGTGATTGTACGATTGTGATTGTACGATTGTGATTGTACGATTGTGATAGTATGATTGTGATTGTATGATTGTGATTGTATGATTGTGATTGTATGATTGTGATTGTTTGATTGTATTTGGGAGATTGTATTTGGGAGATTGTATTTGGGAGATTGTAATTGTATGATTGCGATTGTATGATTGTGATTGTATGATTGCGATTGTATGATTGTGATTGTATGATTGTGATGTATGACTGTAATTGTATGATTATGATTGCATGATTGTGATTGTATGATTGAGATTGTATGATTGTGATTGAATGCTTGCGATTGTATGATTGTGATTGTATGATTGTGATTGTATGATTGTGATTGTATGATTGTGATTGTATGATTGTGATTGTATGATTATGATTGTATGATTGTGATTGTATGATTGTGAAAGTATGATTGTGATGGTATGATTGTGATTGTATGATTGTGATTGTATGATTGTGATTGTATGAGTGTGATTGTCTGGTTGTGGTTGTGCGATTGTGATTGTACGATTGTGATTGTACGATTGTTATTGAATGATTGTGATTGTATGATTCTGATTGTATGATTGTGATTGCATGATTGTGATTGTATGAGTGTGATTGCATGATTTTGAATGTATGATTGCGATTGTATGATTGTGGTTGAATGATTGTGATTGTATGATTGTGATTGTATGATTGTGATTGTATGATTGTGATAGTATGATTGTGATTGTATGATTGTGATTGTATGATTGTGATTGTATGATTGTGATTGTATGATTGTGATTGTATGATTGTGATTGTATGATTGTGATTGTTTGATTGTATTTGGGAGATTGTATTTGGGAGATTGTATTTGGGAGATTGTATTTGGGAGATTGTAATTGTATGATTGCGATTGTATGATTGTGATTGTATGATTGTGATTGTATGATTGTGATTGTATGATTGTGATTGTATGATTGTGATTGTATGATTGTGATTGTATGATTGTGATTGTATGATTGTGAAAGTATGATTGTGATTGTATGAATATGATTGTATGATTGTGGTTGTATGATTGTGATTGTATGATTGTGATTGTATGATTGTGATTGTATGATTGTGATTGTATGATTGTGATAGTATGATTGTGATTGTATGATTGTGATTGTATGATTGTGATTGTATGATTGTATTTGGGAGATTGTATTTGGGAGATTATAATTGTATGATTGCGATTGTATGATTGTGATTGTATGATTGCGATTGTATGATTGTGATTGTATGATTGTGATGTATGATTGTAATTGTATGATTATGATTGTATGATTGTGATTGTATGATTGTGATTGTATGATTGTATCTGGGAGATTGTATTTGGGAGATTGTATTTGGGAGATTGTAATTGTATGATTGCGATTGTATGATTGTGATTGTATGATTGCGATTGTATGATTGTGATTGTATGATTGTGATGAATGATTGTAATTGTATGAGTATGATTGTATGATTGTGATTGTATGATTGTGATGGTATGATTGTGATTGTATGATTGCGATCGTATGATTGTGATTGCATGATTATGATTGTATGATTGTGATTGTATGATTGCGATTGTATGATTGTGATTGTATGATTATGATTGTATTTTTGTGATTGTATGATTGTGATTGTATGATTGTGATTGTATGATTGTGATTGTATGATTGTGATTGTATGATTGTGATTGTATGATTGTGATTGTCTGATTGTGGTTGTACGATTGTGATTGTACGATTGTGATTGTACGATTGTGATTGTATGATTGTGATTGCATGATTATGATTGTATGATTGTGATTGCATGATTGTGATTGTATGATTGTGATTGCATGATTTTGAATGTATGATTGTAATTGTATGATTGCGATTGTATGAATGCGATTGTATGATTCTGATTGTATGATTGTGATTGTATGATTGTGATTGTATGATTGCGATTGTATGATTGTGATTGTATGATTGTGATTGTATGATTGTGATTGTATGAGTGTGATTGTGTGATTGTGGTTGTGCGACTGAGATTGTACGATTGTGATTGTACGATTGTGATTGAATGATTGTGATTGTATGATTATAATTGTATGATTGTGATTGCATGATTGTGATTGTATGATTGTGATTGCATGATTTTGAATGTATGATTGTGATTGTATGATTGTGATTGTATGTTTGTGATTGTATGATTGTGATTGTATGATTGTGATAGTATGATTGTGATTGTATGATTGTGATTGTATGATTGTGATTGTATGATTGTGATTGTATGATTGTGATTGTATGATTGTGATTGTATGATTGTATTTGGGAGATTGTATTTGGGAGATTGTATTTGGGAGATTGTAATTGTATGATTGCGATTGTATGATTGTGATTGTATGATTGCGATTGTATGATTGTGATTGTATGATTGTGATGTATGATTGTAATTGTATGATTATGATTGTATGATTGTGATTGTATGATTGTGATTGTATGATTGTATTTGGGAGATTGTAGTTGGGAGATTGTATTTGGGAGATTGTAATTGTATGATTGCGATTGTATGATTGTGATTGTATGATTGTGATTGTATGATTGTGACTGTATGATTGTGATTGTATGATTGTGATAGTATGATTGTGATTGTCTGATTGTTATGTATGATTGTAATTGTATGATTATGATTGTATGATTGTGATTGTATGATTGTGATTGTATGATTGTATTTGGGTGATTGTATTTGGGAGATTGTATTTGGGAGATTGTAATTGTATGATTGCGATTGTATGATTGTGATTGTATGATTGCGATTGTATGAATGCGATTGTATGATTGTGATTGTATGATTGTGATTGTATGATAGTGATTGTATGATTGTGATTGTATGATTGTGATTGTATGATTGTATTTGGGAGATTGTATTTGGGATATTGTAATTGTATGATTGCGATTGTATGATTGTGATTGTATGATTGTGATGTATGATTGTAATTGTATGATTATGATTGTATGATTGTGATTGTATGATTAAGATTGTATGATTGTGATTGCATGCTTGCGATTGTATGAATGTGATTGTATGATTGTGATTGTATGATTGTGATTGTACGATTGTGATTGTAGGATTGTGATTGTATGATTGTGATTGTATGATTGTGATTGTATGATTGTGATTGTATGATTGTGAATGTACGATTGTGATTGTACGATTGTGATTGTACGATTGTGATTGTACGATTGTGATAGTATGATTGTGATTGTATGACTGTGATTGTATGACTGTGATTGTATGATTGTGATTGTATGATTGTGATTGTATGATTGTGAAAGTATGATTGTGATTGTATGATTGTGATTGTATGATTGTGATTGTATGATTGTGATTGTATGATTGTGATTGTATGATTGTGATTGTATGATTGTGATTGTATGATTGTGATTGTATGATTGTGATTGTATGATTGTGATTGTATGATTGTGATTGTATGATTGTGATTGTATGATTGTATTTGGGATATTGTAATTGTATGATTGCAATTGTATGATTGTGATTGTATGATTGTGATAGTATGATTGTGAAAGTATGATTGTGATTGTATGATTGTGATTGTATGATTGTGAAAGTATGATTGTGATTGTATGATTGTGATTGTATGATTGTGATTGTATGATTGTGATTCTCTGATTGTGGTTGTGCGATTGTGATTGTACGATTGTGATTGTACGATTGTGATTGTACGATTGTGATAGTATGATTGTGATTGTATGATTGTGATTGTATGATTGTGATTGTATGATTGTGATTGTTTGATTGTATTTGGGAGATTGTATTTGGGAGATTGTAATTGTATGATTGCGATTGTATGATTGTGATTGTATGATTGCGATTGTATGATTGTGATTGTATGATTGTGATGTATGACTGTAATTGTATGATTATGATTGCATGATTGTGATTGTATGATTGAGATTGTATGATTGTGATTGAATGCTTGCGATTGTATGATTGTGATTGTATGATTGTGATTGTATGATTGTGATTGTATGATTGTGATTGTATGATTGTGATTGTATGATTATGATTGTATGATTGTGATTGTATGATTGTGAAAGTATGATTGTGATGGTATGATTGTGATTGTATGATTGTGATTGTATGATTGTGATTGTATGAGTGTGATTGTCTGGTTGTGGTTGTGCGATTGTGATTGTACGATTGTGATTGTACGATTGTTATTGAATGATTGTGATTGTATGATTCTGATTGTATGATTGTGATTGCATGATTGTGATTGTATGATTGTGATTGCATGATTTTGAATGTATGATTGCGATTGTATGATTGCGATTGTATGATTGTGGTTGAATGATTGTGATTGTATGATTGTGATTGTATGATTGTGATTGTATGATTGTGATAGTATGATTGTGATTGTATGATTGTGATTGTATGATTGTGATTGTATGATTGTGATTGTATGATTGTGATTGTATGATTGTATTTGGGAGATTGTATTTGGGAGATTGTATTTGGGAGATTGTAATTGTATGATTGCGATTGTATGATTGTGATTGTATGATTGCGATTGTATGATTGTGATTGTATGATTGTGATGTATGATTGTAATTGTATGATTATGATTGTATGATTGTGATTGTATGATTGTGATTGTATGATTGTATCTGGGAGATTGTATTTGGGAGATTGTATTTGGGAGATTGTAATTGTATGATTGCGATTGTATGATTGTGATTGTATGATTGCGATTGTATGATTGTGATTGTATGATTGTGATGTATGATTGTAATTGTATGAGTATGATTGTATGATTGTGATTGTATGATTGTGATGGTATGATTGTGATTGTATGATTGCGAACGTATGATTGTGATTGCATGATTATGATTGTATGATTGTGATTGTATGATTGCGATTGTATGATTGTGATTGTATGATTATGATTGTATTTTTGTGATTGTATGATTGTGATTGTATGATTGTGATTGTATGATTGTGATTGTATGATTGTGATTGTATGATTGTGATTGTATGATTGTGATTGTATGATTGTGATTGTATGATTGTGATTGTATGATTGTGATTGTATGATTGTGATTGTATGATTGTGATTGTATGATTGTGATTGTATGATTGTGATTGTATGATTGTGATTGTATGATTGTGATTGTATGATTGTGATTGTCTGATTGTGGTTGTACGATTGTGATTGTACGATTGTGATTGTACGATTGTGATTGTATGATTGTGATTGCATGATTATGATTGTATGATTGTGATTGCATGATTGTGATTGTATGACTGCGATTGCATGATTTTGAATGTATGATTGTGATTGTATGATTGTGATTGTATGATTGTGATTGTATGATTGTGATTGTATGATTGTGATTGTATGATTGTGATTGTCTGATTGTGGTTGTGCGATTGTGATTGTACGATTGTGATCGTACGATTGTGATAGTATGATTGTGATTGTATGATTGTGATTGTATGATTGTGATTGTATGATTGTGATTGTTTGATTGTATTTGGGAGATTGTATTTGGGAGATTGTATTTGGGAGATTGTAATTGTATGATTGCGATTGTATGATTGTGATTGTATGATTGTGATTGTATGATTGTGATTGTATGATTGTGATTGTATGATTGTGATTGTATGATTGTGATTGTATGACTGTGATTGTATGATTGTGATTGTATGATTGTGAAAGTATGATTGTGATTGTATGAATATGATTGTATGATTGTGGTTGTATGATTGTGATTGTATGATTGTGATTGTATGATTGTGATTGTATGATTGTGATTGTATGATTGTGATAGTATGATTGTGATTGTATGATTGTGATTGTATGATTGTGATTGTATGATTGTATTTGGGAGATTGTATTTGGGAGATTGTATTTGGGAGATTGTATTTGGGAGATTATAATTGTATGATTGCGATTGTATGATTGTGATTGTATGATTGCGATTGTACGATTGTGATTGTATGATTGTGATGTATGATTGTAATTGTATGATTATGATTGTATGATTGTGATTGTATGATTGTGATTGTATGATTGTATCTGGGAGATTGTATTTGGGAGATTGTATTTGGGAGATTGTAATTGTATGATTGCGATTGTATGATTGTGATTGTATGATTGCGATTGTATGATTGTGATTGTATGATTGTGATGTATGATTGTAATTGTATGAGTATGATTGTATGATTGTGATTGTATGATTGTGATGGTATGATTGTGATTGTATGATTGCGATCGTATGATTGTGATTGCATGATTATGATTGTATGATTGTGATTGTATGATTGCGATTGTATGATTGTGATTGTATGATTATGATTGTATTTTTGTGATTGTATGATTGTGATTGTATGATTGTGATTGTATGATTGTGATTGTAGGATTGTGATTGTATGATTGTGATTGTATGATTGTGATTGTCTGATTGTGGTTGTACGATTGTGATTGTACGATTGTGATTGAATGATTGTGATTGCATGATTTTGAATGTATGATTGTGATTGTATAATTGTGATTGTATGTTTGTGATTGTATGATTGTGATTGTATGATTGTGATAGTATGATTGTGATAGTATGATTGTGATTGTATGATTGTGATTGTATGATTGTGATTGTATGATTGTGATTGTATGATTGTGATTGTATGATTGTGATTGTATGATTGTGATTGTATGATTGTATTTGGGAGATTGTATTTGGGAGATTGTATTTGGGAGATTGTATTTGGGAGATTGTAATTGAATGATTGCGATTGTATGATTGTGATTGTATGATTGCGATTGTATGATTGTGATTGTATGATTGTGATGTATGATTGTAATTGTATGATTATGATTGTATGATTGTGATTGTATGATTGTGATTGTATGATTGTGATTGTATGATTGTTTTTGGGAGATTGTAGTTGGGAGATTGTATTTGGGAGATTGTAATTGTATGATTGCGATTGTATGATTGTGATTGTATGATTGTGATTGTATGATTGTGACTGTATGATTGTGATTGTATGATTGTGATAGTATGATTGTGATTGTATGATTGTGATGTATGATTGTAATTGTATGATTATGATTGTATGATTGTGATTGTGTGATTGTGATTGTATGATTGTATTTGGGAGATTGTATTTGGGATATTGTAATTGTATGATTGCGATTGTATGATTGTGATTGTATGATTGTGATTGTATGATTGTGATTGTATGATTGAATTTGGGAGATTCTATTTGGGATATTGTAATTGTATGATTGCGATTGTATGATTGCGATTGTATGGTTGTGATTGTATGATTGTGTATGTATGATTGTGATTGTATGATTGTATTTGGGAGATTGTATTTGGGATATTGTAATTGTATGATTGCGATTGTATGATTGTGATTGTATGATTGTGATGTATGACTGTAATTGTATGATTATGATTGTATGATTGTGATTGTATGATTGTGATGGTATGATTGTGATTGTATGATTGCGATCGTATGATTGTGATTGTATGATTATGATTGTATGATTGTGATTGTATGATTGTGATTGTATGATTGTGATTGTATGATTGTGATTGTATGATTGTGATTGTATGATTGTGATTGTATGATTGTGATTGTATGATTGTGATAGTATGATTGTGATTGTATGATTGTGATTGTATGATTGTGAAAGTATGATTGTGATGGTATGATTGTGATTGTATGATTGTGATTGTATGATTGTGATTGTATGAGTGTGATTGTCTGATTGTGGTTGTGCGATTGTGATTATACGATTGTTATTGAATGATTGTGATTGTATGATTCTGATTGTATGATTGTGATTGCATGATTGTGATTGTATGATTGTATCTGGGAGATTGTATTTGGGAGATTGTAATTGTATGATTGCGATTGTATGATTGTGATTATATGATTGCGATTGTATGATTGTGATTGTCTGATTGTGATGTATGATTGTAATTGTATGATTATGATTGTATGATTGTGATTGTATGATTGTGATTGTATGATTGTATTTGGGTGATTGTATTTGGGAGATTGTATTTGGGAGATTGTAATTGTATGATTGCGATTGTATGATTGTGATTGTATGATTGCGATTGTATGAATGCGATTGTATGATTGTGATTGTATGATTGTGATTGTATGATTGTGATTGTATGATTGTGATTGTATGATTGTGATTGTATGATTGTGATTGTATGATTGTATTTGGGAGATTGTATTTGGGATATTGTAATTGTATGATTGCGATTGTATGATTGTGATTGTATGATTGTGATTGTATGATTGTGAAAGCATGATTGTGATTGTATGATTGTGATTGTATGATTGTGATTGTATGATTGTGATTGTATGATTGTGATTGTATGATTGTGATTGTATGATTGTGATTGTATGATTGTATTTGGGATATTGTAATTGTATGATTGCGATTGTATGATTGTGATTGTATGATCGTGATTGTATGATTGTGATAGTATGATTGTGAAAGTATGATTGTGATTGTATGATTGTGATTGTATGATTGTGATTGTATGATTGTGATTGTATGATTGTGATTGTATGATTGTGATTGTATGATTGTGATCGTCTGATTGTGGTTGTGCGATTGTGATTGTATGATTGTGATTGTACGATTGTGATTGTACGATTGTGATAGTATGATTGTGATTGTATGATTGTGATTGTATGATTGTGATTGTTTGATTGTACTTGGGAGATTGTATTTGGGAGATTGTAATTGTATGATTGCGATTGTATGATTGTGATTGTATGATTGCGATTGTATGATTGTGATTGTATGATTGTGATGTATGACTGTAATTGTATGATTATGATTGCATGATTGTGATTGTATGATTGAGATTGTATGATTGTGATTGTATGCTTGCGATTGTATGATTGTGATTGTATGATTGTGATTGTATGATTGTGATTGTATGATTGTGATTGTATGATTATGATTGTATGATTGTGATTGTATGATTGTGATTGTATGATTGTGATTGTATGATTGTGATAGTATGATTGTGATTGTATGATTGTGATTGTATGACTGTGATTGTATGATTGTGATTGTATGATTGCGATTGTATGATTGTGAAAGTATGATTGTGATGGTATGATTGTGATTTTATGATTGTGATTGTATGATTGTGATTGTATGAGTGTGATTGTCTGATTGTGGTTGTGCGATTGTGATTGTACGATTGTGATTGTACGATAGTTATTGAATGATTGTGATTGTATGATTCTGATTGTATGATTGTGATTGCATGATTGTGGTTGTATGATTGTGATTGCATGATTTTGAATGTATGATTGCGATTGTATGATTGTGGTTGTATGATTGTGATTGTATGATTGTGATTGTATGATTGTGATTGTATGATTGTGATGGTATGATTGTGATTGTATGATTGTGATTGTATGACAGTGATTGTATGATTGTGATTGTATGATTGTGATTGTATGATTGTGATTGTATGATTGTATTTGGGAGATTGTATTTGGGAGAGTGTATTTGGGAGATTGTAATTGTATGATTGCGATTGTATGATTGTGATTGTATGATTGCGATTGTATGATTGTGATTGTATGATTGTGATGTATGATTGTAATTGTATGATTATGATTGTATGATTGTGATTGTATGACTGTGATTGTATGATTGTATCTGGGAGATTGTATCTGGGAGATTGTATCTGGGAGATTGTATTTGGGAGATTGTATTTGGGAGATTGTAATTGTATGATTGCGATTGTATGATTGAGATTGTATGATTGTGATTGTATGATTGTGATTGTATGATTGTGATTGTCTGATTGTGGTTGTGCGATTGTGATTGTACGATTGTGATTGTACGATTGTGATAGTATGATTGTGATTGTATGATTGTGATTGTTTGATTGTATTTGGGAGATTGTATTTGGGAGATTGTAATTGTATGATTGCGATTGTATGATTGTGATTGTATGATTGCGATTGTATGATTGTGATTGTATGATTGTGATGTATGACTGTAATTGTATGATTATGATTGCATGATTGTGATTGTATGATTGAGATTGTATGATTGTGATTGAATGCTTGCGATTGTATGATTGTGATTGTATGATTGTGATTGTATGATTGTGATTGTATGATTGTGATTGTATGATTGTGATTGTATGATTATGATTGTATGATTGTGATTGTATGATTGTGAAAGTATGATTGTGATGGTATGATTGTGATTGTATGATTGTGATTGTATGATTGTGATTGTATGAGTGTGATTGTCTGGTTGTGGTTGTGCGATTGTGATTGTACGATTGTGATTGTACGATTGTTATTGAATGATTGTGATTGTATGATTCTGATTGTATGATTGTGATTGCATGATTGTGATTGTATGATTGTGATTGCATGATTTTGAATGTATGATTGCGATTGTATGATTGTGGTTGAATGATTGTGATTGTATGATTGTGATTGTATGATTGTGATTGTATGATTGTGATAGTATGATTGTGATTGTATGATTGTGATTGTATGATTGTGATTGTATGATTGTGATTGTATGATTGTGATTGTATGATTGTATTTGGGAGATTGTATTTGGGAGATTGTATTTGGGAGATTGTAATTGTATGATTGCGATTGTATGATTGTGATTGTATGATTGCGATTGTATGATTGTGATTGTATGATTGTGATGTATGATTGTAATTGTATGATTATGATTGTATGATTGTGATTGTATGATTGTGATTGTATGATTGTATCTGGGAGATTGTATTTGGGAGATTGTATTTGGGAGATTGTAATTGTATGATTGCGATTGTATGATTGTGATTGTATGATTGCGATTGTATGATTGTGATTGTATGATTGTGATGTATGATTGTAATTGTATGAGTATGATTGTATGATTGTGATTGTATGATTGTGATGGTATGATTGTGATTGTATGATTGCGATCGTATGATTGTGATTGCATGATTATGATTGTATGATTGTGATTGTATGATTGCGATTGTATGATTGTGATTGTATGATTATGATTGTATTTTTGTGATTGTATGATTGTGATTGTATGATTGTGATTGTATGATTGTGATTGTATGATTGTGATTGTATGATTGTGATTGTATGATTGTGATTGTATGATTGTGATTGTATGATTGTGATTGTATGATTGTGATTGTATGATTGTGATTGTATGATTGTGATTGTATGATTGTGATTGTATGATTGTGATTGTATGATTGTGATTGTATGATTGTGATTGTCTGATTGTGGTTGTACGATTGTGATTGTACGATTGTGATTGTACGATTGTGATTGTATGATTGTGATTGCATGATTATGATTGTATGATTGTGATTGCATGATTGTGATTGTATGACTGCGATTGCATGATTTTGAATGTATGATTGTGATTGTATGATTGTGATTGTATGATTGTGATTGTATGATTGTGATTGTATGATTGTGATTGTCTGATTGTGGTTGTGCGATTGTGATTGTACGATTGTGATCGTACGATTGTGATAGTATGATTGTGATTGTATGATTGTGATTGTATGATTGTGATTGTATGATTGTGATTGTTTGATTGTATTTGGGAGATTGTATTTGGGAGATTGTATTTGGGAGATTGTAATTGTATGATTGCGATTGTATGATTGTGATTGTATGATTGTGATTGTATGATTGTGATTGTATGATTGTGATTGTATGATTGTGATTGTATGATTGTGATTGTATGATTGTGATTGTATGATTGTGATTGTATGATTGTGAAAGTATGATTGTGATTGTATGAATATGATTGTATGATTGTGGTTGTATGATTGTGATTGTATGATTGTGATTGTATGATTGTGATTGTATGATTGTGATTGTATGATTGTGATAGTATGATTGTGATTGTATGATTGTGATTGTATGATTGTGATTGTATGATTGTATTTGGGAGATTGTATTTGGGAGATTGTATTTGGGAGATTGTATTTGGGAGATTATAATTGTATGATTGCGATTGTATGATTGTGATTGTATGATTGCGATTGTACGATTGTGATTGTATGATTGTGATGTATGATTGTAATTGTATGATTATGATTGTATGATTGTGATTGTATGATTGTGATTGTATGATTGTATCTGGGAGATTGTATTTGGGAGATTGTATTTGGGAGATTGTAATTGTATGATTGCGATTGTATGATTGTGATTGTATGATTGCGATTGTATGATTGTGATTGTATGATTGTGATGTATGATTGTAATTGTATGAGTATGATTGTATGATTGTGATTGTATGATTGTGATGGTATGATTGTGATTGTATGATTGCGATCGTATGATTGTGATTGCATGATTATGATTGTATGATTGTGATTGTATGATTGCGATTGTATGATTGTGATTGTATGATTATGATTGTATTTTTGTGATTGTATGATTGTGATTGTATGATTGTGATTGTATGATTGTGATTGTAGGATTGTGATTGTATGATTGTGATTGTATGATTGTGATTGTCTGATTGTGGTTGTACGATTGTGATTGTACGATTGTGATTGAATGATTGTGATTGCATGATTTTGAATGTATGATTGTGATTGTATAATTGTGATTGTATGTTTGTGATTGTATGATTGTGATTGTATGATTGTGATAGTATGATTGTGATAGTATGATTGTGATTGTATGATTGTGATTGTATGATTGTGATTGTATGATTGTGATTGTATGATTGTGATTGTATGATTGTGATTGTATGATTGTGATTGTATGATTGTATTTGGGAGATTGTATTTGGGAGATTGTATTTGGGAGATTGTATTTGGGAGATTGTAATTGAATGATTGCGATTGTATGATTGTGATTGTATGATTGCGATTGTATGATTGTGATTGTATGATTGTGATGTATGATTGTAATTGTATGATTATGATTGTATGATTGTGATTGTATGATTGTGATTGTATGATTGTGATTGTATGATTGTTTTTGGGAGATTGTAGTTGGGAGATTGTATTTGGGAGATTGTAATTGTATGATTGCGATTGTATGATTGTGATTGTATGATTGTGATTGTATGATTGTGACTGTATGATTGTGATTGTATGATTGTGATAGTATGATTGTGATTGTATGATTGTGATGTATGATTGTAATTGTATGATTATGATTGTATGATTGTGATTGTGTGATTGTGATTGTATGATTGTATTTGGGAGATTGTATTTGGGATATTGTAATTGTATGATTGCGATTGTATGATTGTGATTGTATGATTGTGATTGTATGATTGTGATTGTATGATTGAATTTGGGAGATTCTATTTGGGATATTGTAATTGTATGATTGCGATTGTATGATTGCGATTGTATGGTTGTGATTGTATGATTGTGTATGTATGATTGTGATTGTATGATTGTATTTGGGAGATTGTATTTGGGATATTGTAATTGTATGATTGCGATTGTATGATTGTGATTGTATGATTGTGATGTATGACTGTAATTGTATGATTATGATTGTATGATTGTGATTGTATGATTGTGATGGTATGATTGTGATTGTATGATTGCGATCGTATGATTGTGATTGTATGATTATGATTGTATGATTGTGATTGTATGATTGTGATTGTATGATTGTGATTGTATGATTGTGATTGTATGATTGTGATTGTATGATTGTGATTGTATGATTGTGATTGTATGATTGTGATAGTATGATTGTGATTGTATGATTGTGATTGTATGACTGTGATTGTATGATTGTGATTGTATGATTGTGATTGTATGATTGTGAAAGTATGATTGTGATGGTATGATTGTGATTGTATGATTGTGATTGTATGATTGTGATTGTATGAGTGTGATTGTCTGATTGTGGTTGTGCGATTGTGATTATACGATTGTTATTGAATGATTGTGATTGTATGATTCTGATTGTATGATTGTGATTGCATGATTGTGATTGTATGATTGTATCTGGGAGATTGTATTTGGGAGATTGTATTTGGGAGATTGTAATTGTATGATTGCGATTGTATGATTGTGATTATATGATTGCGATTGTATGATTGTGATTGTCTGATTGTGATGTATGATTGTAATTGTATGATTATGATTGTATGATTGTGATTGTATGATTGTGATTGTATGATTGTATTTGGGTGATTGTATTTGGGAGATTGTATTTGGGAGATTGTAATTGTATGATTGCGATTGTATGATTGTGATTGTATGATTGCGATTGTATGAATGCGATTGTATGATTGTGATTGTATGATTGTGATTGTATGATTGTGATTGTATGATTGTGATTGTATGATTGTGATTGTATGATTGTGATTGTATGATTGTATTTGGGAGATTGTATTTGGGATATTGTAATTGTATGATTGCGATTGTATGATTGTGATTGTATGATTGTGATTGTATGATTGTGAAAGCATGATTGTGATTGTATGATTGTGATTGTATGATTGTGATTGTATGATTGTGATTGTATGATTGTGATTGTATGATTGTGATTGTATGATTGTGATTGTATGATTGTGATTGTATGATTGTATTTGGGATATTGTAATTGTATGATTGCGATTGTATGATTGTGATTGTATGATCGTGATTGTATGATTGTGATAGTATGATTGTGAAAGTATAATTGTGATTGTATGATTGTGATTGTATGATTGTGATTGTATGATTGTGATTGTATGATTGTGATTGTATGATTGTGATTGTATGATTGTGATCGTCTGATTGTGGTTGTGCGATTGTGATTGTATGATTGTGATTGTACGATTGTGATTGTACGATTGTGATAGTATGATTGTGATTGTATGATTGTGATTGTATGATTGTGATTGTTTGATTGTACTTGGGAGATTGTATTTGGGAGATTGTAATTGTATGATTGCGATTGTATGATTGTGATTGTATGATTGCGATTGTATGATTGTGATTGTATGATTGTGATGTATGACTGTAATTGTATGATTATGATTGCATGATTGTGATTGTATGATTGAGATTGTATGATTGTGATTGTATGCTTGCGATTGTATGATTGTGATTGTATGATTGTGATTGTATGATTGTGATTGTATGATTGTGATTGTATGATTATGATTGTATGATTGTGATTGTATGATTGTGATTGTATGATTGTGATTGTATGATTGTGATAGTATGATTGTGATTGTATGATTGTGATTGTATGACTGTGATTGTATGATTGTGATTGTATGATTGCGATTGTATGATTGTGAAAGTATGATTGTGATGGTATGATTGTGATTTTATGATTGTGATTGTATGATTGTGATTGTATGAGTGTGATTGTCTGATTGTGGTTGTGCGATTGTGATTGTACGATTGTGATTGTACGATAGTTATTGAATGATTGTGATTGTATGATTCTGATTGTATGATTGTGATTGCATGATTGTGGTTGTATGATTGTGATTGCATGATTTTGAATGTATGATTGCGATTGTATGATTGTGGTTGTATGATTGTGATTGTATGATTGTGATTGTATGATTGTGATTGTATGATTGTGATGGTATGATTGTGATTGTATGATTGTGATTGTATGACAGTGATTGTATGATTGTGATTGTATGATTGTGATTGTATGATTGTGATTGTATGATTGTATTTGGGAGATTGTATTTGGGAGAGTGTATTTGGGAGATTGTAATTGTATGATTGCGATTGTATGATTGTGATTGTATGATTGCGATTGTATGATTGTGATTGTATGATTGTGATGTATGATTGTAATTGTATGATTATGATTGTATGATTGTGATTGTATGACTGTGATTGTATGATTGTATCTGGGAGATTGTATCTGGGAGATTGTATTTGGGAGATTGTATTTGGGAGATTGTAATTGTATGATTGCGATTGTATGATTGAGATTGTATGATTGTGATTGTATGATTGTGATTGTATGATTGTGATTGTCTGATTGTGGTTGTGCGATTGTGATTGTACGATTGTGATTGTACGATTGTGATAGTATGATTGTGATTGTATGATTGTGATTGTATGATTGTGATTGTATGATTGTGATTGTTTGATTGTATTTGGGAGATTGTATTTGGGAGATTGTATTTGGGAGATTGTATTTGGGAGATTCTAATTGTATGATTGCGATTGTATGATTGTGATTGTATGATTGCGATTGTATGATTGTGATTGTATGATTGTGATGTATGACTGTAATTGTATGATTATGATTGTATGATTGTGATTGTATGATTGAGATTGTATGATTGTGATTGTATGCGTGCGATTGTATGATTGTGATTGTATGATTGTGATTGTATGATTGTGATTGTATGAGTGTGATTGTCTGATTGTGGTTGTGCGATTGTGATTGTACGATTGTGATTGTACGATTGTGATTGTACGATTGTTATTGAATGATTGTGATTGTATGATTCTGATTGTATGATTGTGATTGCATGATTGTGATTGTATGATTGTGATTGCATTATTTTGAATGTATGATTGCGATTTTATGATTGTGGTTGTATGATTGTGATTGTATGATTGTGATTGGATGATTGTGATTGTTTGTTTGTATTTGGGAGATTGTATTTTGGAGATTGTATTTGGGAGATTGTAATTGTATGATTGCGATTGTATGATTGTGATTGTATGATTGCGATTGTATGATTGTGATTGTATGATTGTGATGTATGACTGTAATTGTATGATTGTGATTGCATGATTGTGATTGTATGATTGAGATTGTATGATTGTGATTGTATGCTTGCGATTGTATGATTGTGATTGTATGATTGTGATTGTATGATTGTGATTGTATGATTGTGATTGTATGATTATGATTGTATGATTGTGATTGTATGATTGTGATTGTATGATTGTGATTGTATGATTGTGATAGTATGATTGTGATTGTATGATTGTGATTGTATGACTGTGATTGTATGATTGTGATTGTATGATTGTGATTGTATGATTGTGATTGTATGATTGTGATTGTATGATTGTGATTGTATGATTGTGATAGTATGATTGTGATTGTATGATTGTGATTGTATGATTGTGATTGTATGATTGTGATTGTATGATTGTGATAGTATGATTGTGATTGTATGATTGTGATTGTATGACTGTGATTGTATGATTGTGATTGTATGATTGTGATTGTATGATTGTGAAAGTATGATTGTGATTGTATGACTGTGATTGTATGATTGTGATTGTATGATTGTGATTGTATGATTGTGAAAGTATGAT
This sequence comes from Megachile rotundata, assembly GCF_050947335.1. NCBI lineage: Eukaryota > Metazoa > Arthropoda > Insecta > Hymenoptera > Megachilidae > Megachile > Megachile rotundata. Next base: position 403,559 of record NW_027473341.1, on the reverse strand, counting down.
TGTGATGTTATGATTGTGATTTTATGATTGTGATTGTATGATTGCGATTGTATGATTGTGATTGTATGATTGTGATAGTATGATTGTGATTGTATGATTGTGATTGTATGATTGTGATTGTATGATTGTGATTGTATGATTGTGATTGTATGATTGTATTTGGGAGATTGTATTTGGGAGATTGTATTTGGGAGATTGTAATTGTATGATTGCGATTGTATGATTGTGATTGTATGATCGTGATTGTATGATTGTGATAGTATGATTGTGAAAGTATAATTGTGATTGTATGATTGTGATTGTATGATTGTGATTGTATGATTGTGATTGTATGATTGTGATTGTATGATTGTGATTGTATGATTGTGATCGTCTGATTGTGGTTGTGCGATTGTGATTGTATGATTGTGATTGTACGATTGTGATTGTACGATTGTGATAGTATGATTGTGATTGTATGATTGTGATTGTATGATTGTGATTGTTTGATTGTACTTGGGAGATTGTATTTGGGAGATTGTAATTGTATGATTGCGATTGTATGATTGTGATTGTATGATTGCGATTGTATGATTGTGATTGTATGATTGTGATGTATGACTGTAATTGTATGATTATGATTGCATGATTGTGATTGTATGATTGAGATTGTATGATTGTGATTGTATGCTTGCGATTGTATGATTGTGATTGTATGATTGTGATTGTATGATTGTGATTGTATGATTGTGATTGTATGATTATGATTGTATGATTGTGATTGTATGATTGTGATTGTATGATTGTGATTGTATGATTGTGATAGTATGATTGTGATTGTATGATTGTGATTGTATGACTGTGATTGTATGATTGTGATTGTATGATTGCGATTGTATGATTGTGAAAGTATGATTGTGATGGTATGATTGTGATTTTATGATTGTGATTGTATGATTGTGATTGTATGAGTGTGATTGTCTGATTGTGGTTGTGCGATTGTGATTGTACGATTGTGATTGTACGATAGTTATTGAATGATTGTGATTGTATGATTCTGATTGTATGATTGTGATTGCATGATTGTGGTTGTATGATTGTGATTGCATGATTTTGAATGTATGATTGCGATTGTATGATTGTGGTTGTATGATTGTGATTGTATGATTGTGATTGTATGATTGTGATGGTATGATTGTGATGGTATGATTGTGATTGTATGATTGTGATTGTATGACAGTGATTGTATGATTGTGATTGTATGATTGTGATTGTATGATTGTGATTGTATGATTGTATTTGGGAGATTGTATTTGGGAGAGTGTATTTGGGAGATTGTAATTGTATGATTGCGATTGTATGATTGTGATTGTATGATTGCGATTGTATGATTGTGATTGTATGATTGTGATGTATGATTGTAATTGTATGATTATGATTGTATGATTGTGATTGTATGACTGTGATTGTATGATTGTATCTGGGAGATTGTATCTGGGAGATTGTATTTGGGAGATTGTATTTGGGAGATTGTAATTGTATGATTGCGATTGTATGATTGAGATTGTATGATTGTGATTGTATGATTGTGATTGTATGATTGTGATTGTCTGATTGTGGTTGTGCGATTGTGATTGTACGATTGTGATTGTACGATTGTGATAGTATGATTGTGATTGTATGATTGTGATTGTATGATTGTGATTGTATGATTGTGATTGTTTGATTGTATTTGGGAGATTGTATTTGGGAGATTGTATTTGGGAGATTGTATTTGGGAGATTCTAATTGTATGATTGCGATTGTATGATTGTGATTGTATGATTGCGATTGTATGATTGTGATTGTATGATTGTGATGTATGACTGTAATTGTATGATTATGATTGTATGATTGTGATTGTATGATTGAGATTGTATGATTGTGATTGTATGCGTGCGATTGTATGATTGTGATTGTATGATTGTGATTGTATGATTGTGATTGTATGAGTGTGATTGTCTGATTGTGGTTGTGCGATTGTGATTGTACGATTGTGATTGTACGATTGTGATTGTACGATTGTTATTGAATGATTGTGATTGTATGATTCTGATTGTATGATTGTGATTGCATGATTGTGATTGTATGATTGTGATTGCATTATTTTGAATGTATGATTGCGATTTTATGATTGTGGTTGTATGATTGTGATTGTATGATTGTGATTGGATGATTGTGATTGTTTGTTTGTATTTGGGAGATTGTATTTTGGAGATTGTATTTGGGAGATTGTAATTGTATGATTGCGATTGTATGATTGTGATTGTATGATTGCGATTGTATGATTGTGATTGTATGATTGTGATGTATGACTGTAATTGTATGATTGTGATTGCATGATTGTGATTGTATGATTGAGATTGTATGATTGTGATTGTATGCTTGCGATTGTATGATTGTGATTGTATGATTGTGATTGTATGATTGTGATTGTATGATTGTGATTGTATGATTATGATTGTATGATTGTGATTGTATGATTGTGATTGTATGATTGTGATTGTATGATTGTGATAGTATGATTGTGATTGTATGATTGTGATTGTATGACTGTGATTGTATGATTGTGATTGTATGATTGTGATTGTATGATTGTGAAAGTATGATTGTGATGGTATGATTGTGATTGTATGATTGTGATTGTATGATTGTGATTGTATGAGTGTGATTGTCTGATTGTGGTTGTGCGATTGTGATTGTACGATTGTGATTGTACGATTGTTATTGAATGATTGTGATTGTATGATTCTGATTGTATGATTGTGATTGCATGATTGTGATTGTATGATTGTGATTGCATGATTTTGAATGTATGATTGCGATTGTATGATTGTGGTTGTATGCTTGTGATTGTATGATTGCGATTGTATGATTGTGATTGTATGATTGTGATAGTATGATTGTGATTGTATGATTGTGATTGTATGATTGTGATTGTATGATTGTGATTGTATGATTGTGATTGTATGATTGTGATTGTATGATTGTGATTGTATGATTGTATTTGGGAGATTGTATTTGGGAGATTGTATTTGGGAGATTGTAATTGTATGATTGCGATTGTATGATTGCGATTGTATGATTGCGATTGTATGATTGTGATTGTATGATTGTGATGTATGATTGTAATTGTATGATTATGATTGTATGATTGTGATTGTATGATTGTGATTGTATGATTGTATCTGGGAGATTGTATTTGGGAGATTGTATTTGGGAGATTGTAATTGTATGATTGCGATTGTATGATTGTGATTGTATGATTGCGATTGTATGATTGTGATTGTATGATTGTGATGTATGATTGTAATTGTATGAGTATGATTGTATGATTGTGATTGTATGATTGTGATGGTATGATTGTGATTGTATGATTGCGATCGTATGATTGTGATTGCATGATTATGATTGTATGATTGTGATTGTATGATTGCGATTGTATGATTGTGATTGTATGATTATGATTGTATTTTTGTGATTGTATGATTGTGATTGTATGATTGTGATTGTATGATTGTGATTGTATGATTGTGATTGTATGATTGTGATTGTATGATTGTGATAGTATGATTGTGATTGTATGATTGTGATTGTATGATTGTGATTGTATGATTGTGATTGTATGATTGTGATAGTATGATTGTGATTGTATGATTGTGATTGTATGACTGTGATTGTATGATTGTGATTGTATGATTGTGATTGTATGATTGTGAAAGTATGATTGTGATTGTATGACTGTGATTGTATGATTGTGATTGTATGATTGTGATTGTATGATTGTGAAAGTATGATTGTGATGGTATGATTGTGATTTTATGATTGTGATTGTATGATTGTGATTGTATGAGTGTGATTGTCTGATTGTGGTTGTGCGATTGTGATTGTACGATTGTGTTTGTACGATTGTTATTGAATGATTGTGATTGTATGATTCTGATTGTATGATTGTGATTGCATGATTGTGATTGTATGATTGTGATTGCATGATTTTGAATGTATGATTGCGATTGTATGATTGTGGTTGTATGATTGTGATTGTATGATTGTGATTGTATGATTGTGATTGTATGATTGTGATAGTATGATTGTGATTGTATGATTGTGATTGTATGATTGTGATTGTATGATTGTGATTGTATGATTGTATTTGGGAGATTGTATTTGGGAGAGAGTATTTGGGAGATTGTAATTGTATGATTGCGATTGTATGATTGTGATTGTATGATTGCGATTGTATGATTGTGATTGTATGATTGTGATGTATGATTGTAATTGTATGATTATGATTGTATGATTGTGATTGTATGACTGTGATTGTATGATTGTATCTGGGAGATTGTATCTGGGAGATTGTATTTGGGAGATTGTATTTGGGAGATTGTAATTGTATGATTGCGATTGTATGATTGAGATTGTATGATTGTGATTGTATGATTGTGATTGTATGATTGTGATTGTCTGATTGTGGTTGTGCGATTGTGATTGTACGATTGTGATTGTACGATTGCGATAGTATGATTGTGATTGTATGATTGTGATTGTATGATTGTGATTGTATGATTGTGATTGTATGATTGTGATTGTTTGATTGTATTTGGGAGATTGTATTTGGGAGATTGTATTTGGGAGATTGTAATTGTATGATTGCGATTGTATGATTGTGATTGTATGATTGCGATTGTATGATTGTGATTGTATGATTGCGATTGTATGATTGTGATTGTATGATTGTGATGTATGACTGTAATTGTATGATTGTGATTGTATGATTATGATTGTATGATTATGATTGTATGATTGTGATTGTATGATTGTGATTGTATGATTGTGATTGTATGATTGTGATTGTATGATTATGATTGTATGATTGTGATTGTATGATTGTGATTGTATGATTGTGATTGTATGATTGTGATAGTATGATTGTGATTGTATGATTGTGATTGTATGACTGTGATTGTATGATTGTGATTGTATGATTGTGAAAGTATGATTGTGATTGTATGATTGTGATTGTATGATTGTGATTGTATGAGTGTGATTGTCTGATTGTGGTTGTGCGATTGTGATTGTACGATTGTGATTGTACGATTGTGATTGTACGATTGTTATTGAATGATTGTGATTGTATGATTCTGATTGTATGATTGTGATTGTATGATTGCGATTGTATGATTGCGATTGTATGATTGCGATTGTATGATTGTGATTGTATGATTGTGATGTATGATTGTAATTGTATGATTATGATTGTATGATTGTGATTGTATGATTGTGATTGTATGATTGTATCTGGGAGATTGTATTTGGGAGATTGTATTTGGGAGATTGTAATTGTATGATTGCGATTGTATGATTCTGATTGTATGATTGTGATTGCATGATTGTGATTGTATGATTGTGATTGCATTATTTTGAATGTATGATTGCGATTTTATGATTGTGGTTGTATGATTGTGATTGTATGATTGTGATTGTATGATTGTGATTGTATGATTGTGATTGTATGATTGTGATTGTTTGATTGTATTTGGGAGATTGTATTTGGGAGATGGTAATTGTATGATTGCGATTGTATGATTGTGATTGTATGATTGCGATTGTATGATTGTGATTGTATGATTGTGATGTATGACTGTAATTGTATGATTATGATTGCATGATTGTGATTGTATGATTGAGATTGTATGATTGTGATTGTATGCTTGCGATTGTATGATTGTGATTGTATGATTGTGATTGTATGATTGTGATTGTATGATTGTGATTGTATGATTGTGATTGTATGATTATGATTGTATGATTGTGATTGTATGATTGTGATTGTATGATTGTGATTGTATGATTGTGATAGTATGATTGTGATTGTATGATTGTGAAAGTATGATTGTGATTGTATGATTGTGAAAGTATGATTGTGATTGTATGATTGTGATTGTATGATTGTGATTGTATGATTGTGATTCTCTGATTGTGGTTGTGCGATTGTGATTGTACGATTGTGATTGTACGATTGTGATTGTACGATTGTGATTGTACGATTGTGATAGTATGATTGTGATTGTATGATTGTGATTGTATGATTGTGATTGTATGATTGTGATTGTTTGATTGTATTTGGGAGATTGTATTTGGGAGATTGTATTTGGGAGATTGTAATTGTATGATTGCGATTGTATGATTGTGATTGTATGATTGCGATTGTATGATTGTGATTGTATGATTGTGATGTATGACTGTAATTGTATGATTATGATTGCATGATTGTGATTGTATGATTGAGATTGTATGATTGTGATTGAATGCTTGCGATTGTATGATTGTGATTGTATGATTGTGATTGTATGATTGTGAAAGTATGATTGTGATGGTATGATTGTGATTGTATGATTGTGATTGTATGATTGTGATTGTATGAGTGTGATTGTCTGGTTGTGGTTGTGCGATTGTGATTGTACGATTGTGATTGTACGATTGTTATTGAATGATTGTGATTGTATGATTCTGATTGTATGATTGTGATTGCATGATTGTGATTGTATGATTGTGATTGCATGATTTTGAATGTATGATTGCGATTGTATGATTGTGGTTGAATGATTGTGATTGTATGATTGTGATTGTATGATTGTGATTGTATGATTGTGATAGTATGACTGTGATTGTATGATTGTGATTGTATGATTGGGATTGTATGATTGTGATTGTATGATTGTGATTGTATGATTGTATTTGGGAGATTGTATTTGGGAGATTGTATTTGGGAGATTGTAATTGTATGATTGCGATTGTATGATTGTGATTGTATGATTGCGATTGTATGATTGTGATTGTATGATTGTGATGTATGATTGTAATTGTATGATTATGATTGTATGATTGTGATTGTATGATTGTGATTGTATGATTGTATCTGGGAGATTGTATTTGGGAGATTGTATTTGGGAGATTGTAATTGTATGATTGCGATTGTATGATTGTGATTGTATGATTGCGATTGTATGATTGTGATTGTATGATTGTGATGTATGATTGTAATTGTATGAGTATGATTGTATGATTGTGATTGTATGATTGTGATGGTATGATTGTGATTGTATGATTGCGATCGTATGATTGTGATTGCATGATTATGATTGTATGATTGTGATTGTATGATTGCGATTGTATGATTGTGATTGTATGATTATGATTGTATTTTTGTGATTGTATGATTGTGATTGTATGATTGTGATTGTATGATTGTGATTGTATGATTGTGATTGTATGATTGTGATTGTATGATTGTGATTGTATGATTGTGATTGTATGATTGTGATTGTATGATTGTGATTGTATGATTGTGATTGTGTGATTGTGATTGTATGATTGTGATTGTCTGATTGTGGTTGTACGATTGTGATTGTACGATTGTGATTGTACGATTGTGATTGTATGATTGTGATTGCATGATTATGATTGTATGATTGTGATTGCATGATTGTGATTGTATGACTGTGATTGCATGATTTTGAATGTATGATTGTGATTGTATGATTGTGATTGTATGATTGTGATTGTATGATTGTGATTGTCTGATTGTGGTTGTGCGATTGTGATTGTACGATTGTGATCGTACGATTGTGATAGTATGATTGTGATTGTATGATTGTGATTGTATGATTGTGATTGTATGATTGTGATTGTACGATTGTGATTGTACGATTGTGATAGTATGATTGCGATTGTATGATTGTGATTGTATGATTGTGATTGTATGATTGTGATTGTTTGATTGTATTTGGGAGATTGTATTTGGGAGATTGTATTTGGGAGATTCTAATTGTATGATTGCGATTGTATGATTGTGATTGTATGATTGCGATTGTATGATTGTGATTGTATGATTGTGATGTATGACTGTAATTGTATGATTATGATTGTATGATTGTGGTTGTATGATTGTGATTGTATGATTGCGATTGTATGATTGTGATTGTATGATTGTGATAGTATGATTGTGATTGTATGATTGTGATTGTATGATTGTGATTGTATGATTGTGATTGTATGATTGTGATTGTATGATTGTATTTGGGAGATTGTATTTGGGAGATTGTATTTGGGAGATTGTAATTGTATGATTGCGATTGTATGATTGCGATTGTATGATTGCGATTGTATGATTGTGATTGTATGATTGTGATGTATGATTGTAATTGTATGATTATGATTGTATGATTGTGATTGTATGATTGTGATTGTATGATTGTATCTGGGAGATTGTATTTGGGAGATTGTATTTGGGAGATTGTAATTGTATGATTGCGATTGTATGATTGTGATTGTATGATTGCGATTGTATGATTGTGATTGTATGATTGTGATGTATGATTGTAATTGTATGAGTATGATTGTATGATTGTGATTGTATGATTGTGATGGTATGATTGTGATTGTATGATTGCGATCGTATGATTGTATCTGGGAGATTGTATTTGGGAGATTGTATTTGGGAGATTGTAATTGTATGATTGCGATTGTATGATTGTGATTGTCTGATTGTGATGTATGATTGTAATTGTATGATCATGATTGTATGATTGTGATTGTATGAGTGTGATTGTCTGATTGTGGTTGTGCGATTGTGATTGTACGATTGTGATTGTATGATTGTGATTGTATGATTGTGATTGTATGATTGTGATTGTATGATTGTGATTGTATGATTGTGATTGTATGACTGTGATTGTATGATTGTGATTGTATGATTGTGATTGTATGATTGTGAAAGTATGATTGTGATGGTATGATTGTGATTGTATGATTGTGATTGTATGATTGTGATTGTATGAGTGTGATTGTCTGATTGTGGTTGTGCGATTGTGATTGTACGATTGTGATTATACGATTGTTATTGAATGATTGTGATTGTATGATTCTGATTGTATGATTGTGATTGCATGATTGTGATTGTATGATTGTATCTGGGAGATTGTATTTGGGAGATTGTATTTGGGAGATTGTAATTGTATGATTGCGATTGTATGATTGTGATTGTCTGATTGTGATGTATGATTGTAATTGTATGATTATGATTGTATGATTGTGATTGTATGATTGTGATTGTATGATTGTATTTGGGTGATTGTATTTGGGAGATTGTATTTGGGAGATTGTAATTGTATGATTGCGATTGTATGATTGTGATTGTATGATTGCGATTGTATGAATGCGATTGTATGATTGTGATTGTATGATTGTGATTGTATGATTGTGATTGTATGATTGTGATTGTATGATTGTGATTGTATGATTGTGATTGTATGATTGTGATTGTATGATTGTGATTGTATGATTGTATTTGGGAGATTGTATTTGGGATATTGTAATTGTATGATTGCGATTGTATGATTGTGATTGTATGATTGTGATTGTATGATTGTGAAAGCATGATTGTGATTGTATGATTGTGATTGTATGATTGTGATTGTATGATTGTGAAAGCATGATTGTGATTGTATGATTGTGATTGTATGATTGTGATTGTATGATTGTGATTGTATGATTGTGATTGTATGATTGTGATTGTATGATTGTGATTGTATGATTGTGATTGTATGATTGTGATTGTATGATTGTGATTGTATGATTGTGATTGTATGATTGTGATTGTATGATTGTGATTGTATGATTGTGATTGTATTATTGTATTTGGGATATTGTAATTGTATGATTGCGATTGTATGATTGTGATTGTATGATTGTGATTGTATGATTGTGATAGTATGATTGTGAAAGTATGATTGTGATTGTATGATTGTGATTGTATGATTGTGAAAGTATGATTGTGATTGTATGATTGTGATTGTATGATTGTGATTGTATGATTGTGATCGTCTGATTGTGGTTGTGCGATTGTGATTGTACGATTGTGATTGTACGATTGTGATAGTATGATTGTGATTGTATGATTGTGATTGTATGATTGTGATTGTTTGATTGCATTTGGGAGATTGTATTTGGGAGATTGTAATTGTATGATTGCGATTGTATGATTGTGATTGTATGATTGCGATTGTATGATTGTGATTGTATGATTGTGATGTATGACTGTAATTGTATGATTATGATTGCATGATTGTGATTGTATGATTGAGATTGTATGATTGTGATTGTATGCTTGCGATTGTATGATTGTGATTGTATGATTGCGATTGTATGATTGTGATTGTATGATTGTGATGTATGACTGTAATTGTATGATTATGATTGCATGATTGTGATTGTATGATTGAGATTGTATGATTGTGATTGTATGCTTGCGATTGTATGATTGTGATTGTATGATTGTGATTGTATGATTGTGATTGTATGATTGTGATTGTATGATTATGATTGTATGATTGTGATTGTATGATTGTGATTGTATGATTGTGATTGTATGATTGTGATAGTATGATTGTGATTGTATGATTGTGATTGTATGACTGTGATTGTATGATTGTGATTGTATGATTGTGATTGTATGATTGTGAAAGTATGATTGTGATGGTATGATTGTGATTTTATGATTGTGATTGTATGATTGTGATTGTATGAGTGTGATTGTCTGATTGTGGTTGTGCGATTGTGATTGTACGATTGTGTTTGTACGATTGTTATTGAATGATTGTGATTGTATGATTCTGATTGTATGATTGTGATTGCATGATTGTGATTGTATGATTGTGATTGCATGATTTTGAATGTATGATTGCGATTGTATGATTGTGGTTGTATGATTGTGATTGTATGATTGTGATTGTATGATTGTGATTGTATGATTGTGATAGTATGATTGTGATTGTATGATTGTGATTGTATGATTGTGATTGTATGATTGTGATTGTATGATTGTATTTGGGAGATTGTATTTGGGAGAGTGTATTTGGGAGATTGTAATTGTATGATTGCGATTGTATGATTGTGATTGTATGATTGCGATTGTATGATTGTGATTGTATGATTGTGATGTATGATTGTAATTGTATGATTATGATTGTATGATTGTGATTGTATGACTGTGATTGTATGATTGTATCTGGGAGATTGTATCTGGGAGATTGTATTTGGGAGATTGTATTTGGGAGATTGTAATTGTATGATTGCGATTGTATGATTGAGATTGTATGATTGTGATTGTATGATTGTGATTGTATGATTGTGATTGTCTGATTGTGGTTGTGCGATTGTGATTGTACGATTGTGATTGTACGATTGCGATAGTATGATTGTGATTGTATGATTGTGATTGTATGATTGTGATTGTATGATTGTGATTGTATGATTGTGATTGTTTGATTGTATTTGGGAGATTGTATTTGGGAGATTGTATTTGGGAGATTGTAATTGTATGATTGCGATTGTATGATTGTGATTGTATGATTGCGATTGTATGATTGTGATTGTATGATTGCGATTGTATGATTGTGATTGTATGATTGTGATGTATGACTGTAATTGTATGATTGTGATTGTATGATTATGATTGTATGATTATGATTGTATGATTGTGATTGTATGATTGTGATTGTATGATTGTGATTGTATGATTGTGATTGTATGATTATGATTGTATGATTGTGATTGTATGATTGTGATTGTATGATTGTGATTGTATGATTGTGATAGTATGATTGTGATTGTATGATTGTGATTGTATGACTGTGATTGTATGATTGTGATTGTATGATTGTGATTGTATGATTGTGAAAGTATGATTGTGATTGTATGATTGTGATTGTATGATTGTGATTGTATGAGTGTGATTGTCTGATTGTGGTTGTGCGATTGTGATTGTACGATTGTGATTGTACGATTGTGATTGTACGATTGTTATTGAATGATTGTGATTGTATGATTCTGATTGTATGATTGTGATTGCATGATTGTGATTGTATGATTGTGATTGCATTATTTTGAATGTATGGTTGCGATTTTATAATTGTGGTTGTATGATTGTGATTGTATGATTGTGATTGTATGATTGTGATTGTATGATTGTGATTGTTTGATTGTATTTGGGAGATTGTATTTGGGAGATTGTATTTGGGAGATGGTAATTGTATGATTGCGATTGTATGATTGTGATTGTATGATTGCGATTGTATGATTGTGATTGTATGATTGTGATGTATGACTGTAATTGTATGATTATGATTGCATGATTGTGATTGTATGATTGTGATTGTATGATTGTGATTGTATGATTGTGATTGTATGATTGTGATAGTATGATTGTGATTGTATGATTGTGATTGTATGACTGTGATTGTATGATTGTGATTGTATGATTGTGATTGTATGATTGTGATTGTATGATTGTGATTGTATGATTGTGATTGTATGATTGTGATTGTATGATTGTGATTGTATGATTGTGATTGTATGATTGTGATTGTATGATTGTGATTGTATGATTGTATTTGGGATATTGTAATTGTATGATTGCGATTGTATGATTGTGATTGTATGATTGTGATTGTATGATTGTGATAGTATGATTGTGAAAGTATGATTGTGATTGTATGATTGTGATTGTATGATTGTGAAAGTATGATTGTGATTGTATGATTGTGATTGTATGATTGTGATTGTATGATTGTGATCGTCTGATTGTGGTTGTGCGATTGTGATTGTACGATTGTGATTGTACGATTGTGATAGTATGATTGTGATTGTATGATTGTGATTGTATGATTGTGATTGTTTGATTGCATTTGGGAGATTGTATTTGGGAGATTGTAATTGTATGATTGCGATTGTATGATTGTGATTGTATGATTGCGATTGTATGATTGTGATTGTATGATTGTGATGTATGACTGTAATTGTATGATTATGATTGCATGATTGTGATTGTATGATTGAGATTGTATGATTGTGATTGTATGCTTGCGATTGTATGATTGTGATTGTATGATTGCGATTGTATGATTGTGATTGTATGATTGTGATGTATGACTGTAATTGTATGATTATGATTGCATGATTGTGATTGTATGATTGAGATTGTATGATTGTGATTGTATGCTTGCGATTGTATGATTGTGATTGTATGATTGTGATTGTATGATTGTGATTGTATGATTGTGATTGTATGATTATGATTGTATGATTGTGATTGTATGATTGTGATTGTATGATTGTGATTGTATGATTGTGATAGTATGATTGTGATTGTATGATTGTGATTGTATGACTGTGATTGTATGATTGTGATTGTATGATTGTGATTGTATGATTGTGAAAGTATGATTGTGATGGTATGATTGTGATTTTATGATTGTGATTGTATGATTGTGATTGTATGAGTGTGATTGTCTGATTGTGGTTGTGCGATTGTGATTGTACGATTGTGTTTGTACGATTGTTATTGAATGATTGTGATTGTATGATTCTGATTGTATGATTGTGATTGCATGATTGTGATTGTATGATTGTGATTGCATGATTTTGAATGTATGATTGCGATTGTATGATTGTGGTTGTATGATTGTGATTGTATGATTGTGATTGTATGATTGTGATTGTATGATTGTGATAGTATGATTGTGATTGTATGATTGTGATTGTATGATTGTGATTGTATGATTGTGATTGTATGATTGTGATTGTCTGATTGTGGTTGTGCGATTGTGATTGTACGATTGTGATTGTACGATTGCGATAGTATGATTGTGATTGTATGATTGTGATTGTATGATTGTGATTGTATGATTGTGATTGTATGATTGTGATTGTTTGATTGTATTTGGGAGATTGTATTTGGGAGATTGTATTTGGGAGATTGTAATTGTATGATTGCGATTGTATGATTGTGATTGTATGATTGCGATTGTATGATTGTGATTGTATGATTGTGATTGTTTGATTGTATTTGGGAGATTGTATTTGGGAGATTGTATTTGGGAGATTGTAATTGTATGATTGCGATTGTATGATTGTGATTGTATGATTGCGATTGTATGATTGTGATTGTATGATTGCGATTGTATGATTGTGATTGTATGATTGTGATGTATGACTGTAATTGTATGATTGTGATTGTATGATTATGATTGTATGATTATGATTGTATGATTGTGATTGTATGATTGTGATTGTATGATTGTGATTGTATGATTGTGATTGTATGATTATGATTGTATGATTGTGATTGTATGATTGTGATTGTATGATTGTGATTGTATGATTGTGATAGTATGATTGTGATTGTATGATTGTGATTGTATGACTGTGATTGTATGATTGTGATTGTATGATTGTGATTGTATGATTGTGAAAGTATGATTGTGATTGTATGATTGTGATTGTATGATTGTGATTGTATGATTGTGATTGTATGAGTGTGATTGTCTGATTGTGGTTGTGCGATTGTGATTGTACGATTGTGATTGTACGATTGTGATTGTACGATTGTTATTGAATGATTGTGATTGTATGATTCTGATTGTATGATTGTGATTGCATGATTGTGATTGTATGATTGTGATTGCATTATTTTGAATGTATGGTTGCGATTTTATGATTGTGGTTGTATGATTGTGATTGTATGATTGTGATTGTATGATTGTGATTGTATGATTGTGATTGTATGATTGTGATTGTTTGATTGTATTTGGGAGATTGTATTTGGGAGATTGTATTTGGGAGATGGTAATTGTATGATTGCGATTGTATGATTGTGATTGTATGATTGCGATTGTATGATTGTGATTGTATGATTGTGATGTATGACTGTAATTGTATGATTATGATTGCATGATTGTGATTGTATGATTGAGATTGTATGATTGTGATTGTATGCTTGCGATTGTATGATTGTGATTGTATGATTGTGATTGTATGATTGTGATTGTATGATTGTGATTGTATGATTATGATTGTATGATTGTGATTGTATGATTGTGATTGTATGATTGTGATTGTATGATTGTGATAGTATGATTGTGATTGTATGATTGTGAAAGTATGATTGTGATTGTATGATTGTGAAAGTATGATTGTGATTGTATGATTGTGATTGTATGTTTGTGATTGTATGATTGTGATTCTCTGATTGTGGTTGTGCGATTGTGATTGTACGATTGTGATTGTACGATTGTGATTGTACGATTGTGATTGTACGATTGTGATAGTATGATTGTGATTGTATGATTGTGATTGTATGATTGTGATTGTATGATTGTGATTGTTTGATTGTATTTGGGAGATTGTATTTGGGAGATTGTATTTGGGAGATTGTAATTGTATGATTGCGATTGTATGATTGTGATTGTATGATTGCGATTGTATGATTGTGATTGTATGATTGTGATGTATGACTGTAATTGTATGATTATGATTGCATGATTGTGATTGTATGATTGAGATTGTATGATTGTGATTGAATGCTTGCGATTGTATGATTGTGAAAGTATGATTGTGATTGTATGATTGTGATTGTATGATTGTGATTGTATGAGTGTGATTGTCTGATTGTGGTTGTGCGATTGTGATTGTACGATTGTGATTGTACGATTGTGATTGTACGATTGTGATTGTACGATTGTTATTGAATGATTGTGATTGTATGATTCTGATTGTATGATTGTGATTGCATGATTGTGATTGTATGATTGTGATTGCATTATTTTGAATGTATGATTGCGATTTTATGATTGTGGTTGTATGATTGTGATTGTATGATTGTGATTGTATGATTGTGATTGTATGATTGTGATTGTTTGATTGTATTTGGGAGATTGTATTTGGGAGATTGTATTTGGGAGATGGTAATTGTATGATTGCGATTGTATGATTGTGATTGTATGATTGCGATTGTATGATTGTGATTGTATGATTGTGATGTATGACTGTAATTGTATGATTATGATTGCATGATTGTGATTGTATGATTGAGATTGTATGATTGTGATTGTATGCTTGCGATTGTATGATTGTGATTGTATGATTGTGATTGTATGATTGTGATTGTATGATTGTGATTGTATGATTGTGATTGTATGATTATGATTGTATGATTGTGATTGTATGATTGTGATTGTATGATTGTGATTGTATGATTGTGATAGTATGATTGTGATTGTATGATTGTGAAAGTATGATTGTGATTGTATGATTGTGAAAGTATGATTGTGATTGTATGATTGTGATTGTATGATTGTGATTGTATGATTGTGATTCTCTGATTGTGGTTGTGCGATTGTGATTGTACGATTGTGATTGTACGATTGTGATTGTACGATTGTGATAGTATGATTGTGATTGTATGATTGTGATTGTATGATTGTGATTGTATGATTGTGATTGTTTGATTGTATTTGGGAGATTGTATTTGGGAGATTGTATTTGGGAGATTGTAATTGTATGATTGCGATTGTATGATTGTGATTGTATGATTGCGATTGTATGATTGTGATTGTATGATTGTGATGTATGACTGTAATTGTATGATTATGATTGCATGATTGTGATTGTATGATTGAGATTGTATGATTGTGATTGAATGCTTGCGATTGTATGATTGTGATTGTATGATTGTGATTGTATGATTGTGATTGTATGATTGTGATTGTATGATTATGATTGTATGATTGTGATTGTATGATTGTGAAAGTATGATTGTGATGGTATGATTGTGATTGTATGATTGTGATTGTATGATTGTGATTGTATGAGTGTGATTGTCTGGTTGTGGTTGTGCGATTGTGATTGTACGATTGTGATTGTACGATTGTTATTGAATGATTGTGATTGTATGATTCTGATTGTATGATTGTGATTGCATGATTGTGATTGTATGATTGTGATTGCATGATTTTGAATGTATGATTGCGATTGTATGATTGTGGTTGAATGATTGTGATTGTATGATTGTGATTGTATGATTGTGATTGTATGATTGTGATAGTATGACTGTGATTGTATGATTGTGATTGTATGATTGGGATTGTATGATTGTGATTGTATGATTGTGATTGTATGATTGTATTTGGGAGATTGTATTTGGGAGATTGTATTTGGGAGATTGTAATTGTATGATTGCGATTGTATGATTGTGATTGTATGAATGCGATTGTATGATTGTGATTGTATGATTGTGATGTATGATTGTAATTGTATGATTATGATTGTATGATTGTGATTGTATGATTGTGATTGTATGATTGTATCTGGGAGATTGTATTTGGGAGATTGTATTTGGGAGATTGTAATTGTATGATTGCGATTGTATGATTGTGATTGTATGATTGCGATTGTATGATTGTGATTGTATGATTGTGATGTATGATTGTAATTGTATGAGTATGATTGTATGATTGTGATTGTATGATTGTGATGGTATGATTGTGATTGTATGATTGCGATCGTATGATTGTGATTGCATGATTATGATTGTATGATTGTGATTGTATGATTGCGATTGTATGATTGTGATTGTATGATTATGATTGTATTTTTGTGATTGTATGATTGTGATTGTATGATTGTGATTGTATGATTGTGATTGTATGATTGTGATTGTATGATTGTGATTGTATGATTGTGATTGTATGATTGTGATTGTATGATTGTGATTGTATGATTGTGATTGTATGATTGTGATTGTCTGATTGTGGTTGTACGATTGTGATTGTACGATTGTGATTGTATGATTGTGATTGCATGATTATGATTGTATGATTGTGATTGCATGATTGTGATTGTATGACTGTGATTGCATGATTTTGAATGTATGATTGTGATTGTATGATTGTGATTGTATGATTGTGATTGTATGATTGTGATTGTCTGATTGTGGTTGTGCGATTGTGATTG
Organism: Megachile rotundata; assembly: GCF_050947335.1. Taxonomy (NCBI): domain Eukaryota; kingdom Metazoa; phylum Arthropoda; class Insecta; order Hymenoptera; family Megachilidae; genus Megachile; species Megachile rotundata. The sequence goes on along the minus strand of NW_027473341.1, from coordinate 385,691 downwards.
TACGATTGTGATCGTACGATTGTGATAGTATGATTGTGATTGTATGATTGTGATTGTATGATTGTGATTGTATGATTGTGATTGTATGATTGTGATTGTTTGATTGTATTTGGGAGATTGTATTTGGGAGATTGTATTTGGGAGATTGTATTTGGGAGATTGTAATTGTATGATTGCGATTGTATGATTGTGATTGTATGATTGTGATTGTATGATTGTGATTGTATGATTGTGATTGTATGATTGTGATTGTATGATTGTGATTGTATGATTGTGATTGTATGATTGTGATTGTATGATTGTGATTGTATGATTGTGATTGTATGATTGTGATTGTATGATTGTGAAAGTATGATTGTGATTGTATGAATATGATTGTATGATTGTGGTTGTATGATTGTGATTGTATGATTGTGATTGTATGATTGTGATTGTATGATTGTGATTGTATGATTGTGATAGTATGATTGTGATTGTATGATTGTGATTGTATGATTGTGATTGTATGATTGTGATTGTATGATTGTGATTGTATGATTGTGATAGTATGATTGTGATTGTATGATTGTGATTGTATGATTGTGATTGTATGATTGTATTTGGGAGATTGTATTTGGGAGATTGTATTTGGGAGATTATAATTGTATGATTGCGATTGTATGATTGTGATTGTATGATTGCGATTGTATGATTGTGATTGTATGATTGTGATGTATGATTGTAATTGTATGATTATGATTGTATGATTGTGATTGTATGATTGTGATTGTATGATTGTATCTGGGAGATTGTATTTGGGAGATTGTATTTGGGAGATTGTAATTGTATGATTGCGATTGTATGATTGTGATTGTATGATTGCGATTGTATGATTGTGATTGTATGATTGTGATGTATGATTGTAATTGTATGAGTATGATTGTATGATTGTGATTGTATGATTGTGATGGTATGATTGTGATTGTATGATTGCGATCGTATGATTGTGATTGCATGATTATGATTGTATGATTGTGATTGTATGATTGCGATTGTATGATTGTGATTGTATGATTATGATTGTATTTTTGTGATTGTATGATTGTGATTGTATGATTGTGATTGTATGATTGTGATTGTATGATTGTGATTGTATGATTGTGATTGTATGATTGTGATTGTCTGATTGTGGTTGTACGATTGTGATTGTACGATTGTGATTGTACGATTGTGATTGTATGATTGTGATTGCATGATTATGATTGTATGATTGTGATTGCATGATTGTGATTGTATGATTGTGATTGCATGATTTTGAATGTATGATTGTAATTGTATGATTGCGATTGTATGAATGCGATTGTATGATTCTGATTGTATGATTGTGATTGTATGATTGTGATTGTATGATTGCGATTGTATGATTGTGATTGTATGATTGTGATTGCATGATTGTGATTGTATGAGTGTGATTGTGTGATTGTGGTTGTGCGATTGAGATTGTACGATTGTGATTGTACGATTGTGATTGAATGATTGTGATTGTATGATTATAATTGTATGATTGTGATTGCATGATTGTGATTGCATGATTGTGATTGCATGATTTTGAATGTATGATTGTGATTGTATGATTGTGATTGTATGTTTGTGATTGTATGATTGTGATTGTATGATTGTGATAGTATGATTGTGATTGTATGATTGTGATTGTATGATTGTGATTGTATGATTGTGATTGTATGATTGTGATTGTATGATTGTGATTGTATGATTGTATTTGGGAGATTGTATTTGGGAGATTGTATTTCGGAGATTGTAATTGTATGATTGCGATTGTATGATTGTGATTGTATGATTGCGATTGTATGATTGTGATTGTATGATTGTGATGTATGATTGTAATTGTATGTTTGTGATTGTATGATTGTGATTGTATGATTGTGATAGTATGATTGTGATTGTATGATTGTGATTGTATGATTGTGATTGTATGATTGTGATTGTATGATTGTGATTGTATGATTGTGATTGTATGATTGTATTTGGGAGATTGTATTTGGGAGATTGTATTTCGGAGATTGTAATTGTATGATTGCGATTGTATGATTGTGATTGTATGATTGCGATTGTATGATTGTGATTGTATGATTGTGATGTATGATTGTAATTGTATGATTATGATTGTATGATTGTGATTGTATGATTGTGATTGTATGATTGTGATTGTATGATTGTGATTGTATGATTGTATTTGGGAGATTGTAGTTGGGAGATTGTATTTGGGAGATTGTAATTGTATGATTGCGATTGTATGATTGTGATTGTATGATTGTGATTGTATGATTGTGACTGTATGATTGTGATTGTATGATTGTGATAGTATGATTGTGATTGTATGATTGTGATGTATGATTGTAATTGTATGATTATGATTGTATGATTGTGATTGTGTGATTGTGATTGTATGATTGTATTTGGGAGATTGTATTTGGGATATTGTAATTGTATGATTGCGATTGTATGATTGTGATTGTATGATTGTGATTGTATGATTGTGATTGTATGATTGAATTTGGGAGATTCTATTTGGGATATTGTAATTGTATGATTGCGATTGTATGATTGCGATTGTATGGTTGTGATTGTATGATTGTGTATGTATGATTGTGATTGTATGATTGTATTTGGGAGATTGTATTTGGGATATTGTAATTGTATGATTGCGATTGTATGATTGTGATTGTATGATTGTGATGTATGACTGTAATTGTATGATTATGATTGTATGATTGTGATTGTATGATTGTGATGGTATGATTGTGATTGTATGATTGCGATCGTATGATTGTGATTGTATGATTATGATTGTATGATTGTGATTGTATGATTGTGATTGTATGATTGTGATTGTATGATTGTGATTGTATGATTGTGATTGTATGATTGTGATTGTATGATTGTGATAGTATGATTGTGATTGTATGATTGTGATTGTATGACTGTGATTGTATGATTGTGATTGTATGATTGTGATTGTATGATTGTGAAAGTATGATTGTGATGGTATGATTGTGATTGTATGATTGTGATTGTATGATTGTGATTGTATGAGTGTGATTGTCTGATTGTGGTTGTGCGATTGTGATTGTACGATTGTGATTATACGATTGTCATTGAATGATTGTGATTGTATGATTCTGATTGTATGATTGTGATTGCATGATTGTGATTGTATGATTGTATCTGGGAGATTGTATTTGGGAGATTGTATTTGGGAGATTGTAATTGTATGATTGCGATTGTATGATTGTGATTATATGATTGCGATTGTATGATTGTGATTGTCTGATTGTGATGTATGATTGTAATTGTATGATTATGATTGTATGATTGTGATTGTATGATTGTGATTGTATGATTGTATTTGGGTGATTGTATTTGGGAGATTGTATTTGGGAGATTGTAATTGTATGATTGCGATTGTATGATTGTGATTGTATGATTGCGATTGTATGAATGCGATTGTATGATTGTGATTGTATGATTGTGATTGTATGATTGTGATTGTATGATTGTGATTGTATGATTGTGATTGTATGATTGTGATTGTATGATTGTATTTGGGAGATTGTATTTGGGATATTGTAATTGTATGATTGCGATTGTATGATTGTGATTGTATGATTGTGATTGTATGATTGTGAAAGCATGATTGTGATTGTATGATTGTGATTGTATGATTGTGATTGTATGATTGTGATTGTATGATTGTGATTGTATGATTGTGATTGTATGATTGTGATTGTATGATTGTGATTGTATGATTGTGATTGTATGATTGTGATTGTATGATTGTGATTGTATGATTGTGATTGTATGATTGTGATTGTATGATTGTGATTGTATGATTGTGATTGTATGATTGTGATTGTATGATTGTGATTGTATGATTGTGATTGTATGATTGTGATTGTATGATTGTGATTGTATGATTGTGATTGTATGATTGTGATTGTATGATTGTGATTGTATGATTGTGATTGTATGATTGTGATTGTATGATTGTGATTGTATGATTGTGATTGTATGATTGTGATTGTATGATTGTGATTGTATGATTGTGATTGTATGATTGTGATTGTATGATTGTGATTGTATGATTGTGATTGTATGATTGTGATTGTATGATTGTGATTGTATGATTGTGATTGTATGATTGTGATTGTATGATTGTGATTGTATGATTGTGATTGTATGATTGTGATTGTATGATTGTGATTGTATGATTGTGATTGTATGATTGTGATTGTATGATTGTGATTGTATGATTGTGATTGTATGATTGTGATTGTATGATTGTGATTGTATGATTGTGATTGTATGATTGTGATTGTATGATTGTATTTGGGATATTGTAATTGTATGATTGCGATTGTATGATTGTGATTGTATGATCGTGATTGTATGATTGTGATAGTATGATTGTGAAAGTATGATTGTGATTGTATGATTGTGATTGTATGATTGTGATTGTATGATTGTGATTGTATGATTGTGATTGTATGATTGTGATTGTATGATTGTGATTGTATGATTGTGATCGTCTGATTGTGGTTGTGCGATTGTGATTGTATGATTGTGATTGTACGATTGTGATTGTACGATTGTGATAGTATGATTATGATTGTATGATTGTGATTGTATGATTGTGATTGTTTGATTGTACTTGGGAGATTGTATTTGGGAGATTGTAATTGTATGATTGCGATTGTATGATTGTGATTGTATGATTGCGATTGTATGATTGTGATTGTATGATTGTGATGTATGACTGTAATTGTATGATTATGATTGCATGATTGTGATTGTATGATTGAGATTGTATGATTGTGATTGTATGCTTGCGATTGTATGATTGTGATTGTATGATTGTGATTGTATGATTGTGATTGTATGATTGTGATTGTATGATTATGATTGTATGATTGTGATTGTATGATTGTGATTGTATGATTGTGATTGTATGATTGTGATATTATGATTGTGATTGTATGATTGTGATTGTATGACTGTGATTGTATGATTGTGATTGTATGATTGCGATTGTATGATTGTGAAAGTATGATTGTGATGGTATGATTGTGATTTTATGATTGTGATTGTATGATTGTGATTGTATGAGTGTGATTGTCTGATTGTGGTTGTGCGATTGTGATTGTACGATTGTGATTGTACGATTGTTATTGAATGATTGTGATTGTATGATTCTGATTGTATGATTGTGATTGCATGATTGTGATTGTATGATTGTGATTGCATGATTTTGAATGTATGATTGCGATTGTATGATTGTGGTTGTATGATTGTGATTGTATGATTGTGATTGTATGATTGTGATTGTATGATTGTGATGGTATGATTGTGATTGTATGATTGTGATTGTATGACAGTGATTGTATGATTGTGATTGTATGATTGTGATTGTATGATTGTGATTGTATGATTGTATTTGGGAGATTGTATTTGGGAGAGTGTATTTGGGAGATTGTAATTGTATGATTGCGATTGTATGATTGTGATTGTATGATTGCGATTGTATGATTGTGATTGTATGATTGTGATGTATGTTTGTAATTGTATGATTATGATTGTATGATTGTGATTGTATGACTGTGATTGTATGATTGTATCTGGGAGATTGTATCTGGGAGATTGTATTTGGGAGATTGTATTTGGGAGATTGTAATTGTATGATTGCGATTGTATGATTGAGATTGTATGATTGTGATTGTATGATTGTGATTGTATGATTGTGATTGTATGATTGTGATTGTATGATTGTGAAAGTATGATTGTGATGGTATGATTGTGATTGTATGATTGTGATTGTATGATTGTGATTGTATGAGTGTGATTGTCTGATTGTGGTTGTGCGATTGTGATTGTACGATTGTGATTGTACGATTGTTATTGAATGATTGTGATTGTATGATTCTGATTGTATGATTGTGATTGCATGATTGTGATTGTATGATTGTGATTGCATGATTTTGAAAGTATGATTGCGATTGTATGATTGTGGTTGTATGATTGTGATTGTATGATTGCGATTGTATGATTGTGATTGTATGATTGTGATGTATGATTGTAATTGTATGAGTATGATTGTATGATTGTGATTGTATGATTGTATCTGGGAGATTGTATTTGGGAGATTGTATTTGGGAGATTGTAATTGTATGATTGCGATTGTATGATTGTGATTGTATGATTGCGATTGTATGATTGTGATTGTATGATTGTGATGTATGATTGTAATTGTATGAGTATGATTGTATGATTGTGATTGTATGACTGTGATGGTATGATTGTGATTGTATGATTGCGATCGTATGATTGTGATTGCATGATTATGATTGTATGATTGTGATTGTATGATTGCGATTGTATGATTGTGATTGTATGATTATGATTGTATTTTTGTGATTGTATGATTGTGATTGTATGATTGTGATTGTATGATTGTGATTGTATGATTGTGATTGTATGATTGTGATTGTATGATTGTGATTGTATGATTGTGATAGTATGATTGTGATTGTATGATTGTGATTGTATGATTGTGATTGTATGATTGTGATTGTATGATTGTGATAGTATGATTGTGATTGTATGATTGTGATTGTATGATTGCGATTGTATGATTGTGATTGTATGATTGTGATGTATGACTGTAATTGTATGATTATGATTGCATGATTGTGATTGTATGATTGTGATTGTATGATTGTGATAGTATGATTGTGATTGTATGATTGTGATTGTATGACTGTGATTGTATGATTGTGATTGTATGACTGTGATTGTATGATTGTGATTGTATGATTGTGATTGTATGATTGTGAAAGTATGATTGTGATGGTATGATTGTGATTGTATGATTGTGATTGTATGATTGTGATTGTATGAGTGTGATTGTCTGATTGTGGTTGTGCGATTGTGATTGTACGATTGTGATTATACGATTGTTATTGAATGATTGTGATTGTATGATTCTGATTGTATGATTGTGATTGCATGATTGTGATTGTATGATTGTATCTGGGAGATTGTATTTGGGAGATTGTATTTGGGAGATTGTAATTGTATGATTGCGATTGTATGATTGTGATTATATGATTGCGATTGTATGATTGTGATTGTCTGATTGTGATGTATGATTGTAATTGTATGATTATGATTGCATGATTGTGATTGTATGATTGTGATTGTATGATTGTATTTGGGTGATTGTATTTGGGAGATTGTATTTGGGAGATTGTAATTGTATGATTGCGATTGTATGATTGTGATTGTATGATTGCGATTGTATGAATGCGATTGTATGATTGTGATTGTATGATTGTGATTGTATGATTGTGATTGTATGATTGTGATTGTATGATTGTGATTGTATGATTGTGATTGTATGATTGTATTTGGGAGATTGTATTTGGGATATTGTAATTGTATGATTGCGATTGTATGATTGTGATTGTATGATTGTGATTGTATGATTGTGAAAGCATGATTGTGATTGTATGATTGTGATTGTATGATTGTGATTGTATGATTGTGATTGTATGATTGTGATTGTATGATTGTGATTGTATGATTGTGATTGTATGATTGTGATTGTATGATTGTGATTGTATGATTGTGATTGTATGATTGTGATTGTATGATTGTGATTGTATGATTGTGATTGTATGATTGTGATTGTATGATTGTGATTGTATGATTGTGATTGTATGATTGTGATTGTATGATTGTATTTGGGATATTGTAATTGTATGATTGCGATTGTATGATTGTGATTGTATGATTGTGATTGTATGATTGTGATTGTATGATTGTGATAGTATGATTGTGAAAGTATGATTGTGATTGTATGATTGTGATTGTATGATTGTGAAAGTATGATTGTGATTGTATGATTGTGATTGTATGATTGTGATTGTATGATTGTGATGTATGACTGTAATTGTATGATTATGATTGCATGATTGTGATTGTATGATTGAGATTGTATGATTGTGATTGTATGCTTGCGATCGTCTGATTGTGGTTGTGCGATTGTGATTGTACGATTGTGATTGTACGATTGTGATAGTATGATTGTGATTGTATGATTGTGATTGTATGATTGTGATTGTTTGATTGCATTTGGGAGATTGTATTTGGGAGATTGTAATTGTATGATTGCGATTGTATGATTGTGATTGTATGATTGCGATTGTATGATTGTGATTGTATGATTGTGATGTATGACTGTAATTGTATGATTATGATTGCATGATTGTGATTGTATGATTGAGATTGTATGATTGTGATTGTATGCTTGCGATTGTATGATTGTGATTGTATGATTGCGATTGTATGATTGTGATTGTATGATTGTGATGTATGACTGTAATTGTATGATTATGATTGCATGATTGTGATTGTATGATTGAGATTGTATGATTGTGATTGTATGCTTGCGATTGTATGATTGTGATTGTATGATTGTGATTGTATGATTGTGATTGTATGATTGTGATTGTATGATTATGATTGTATGATTGTGATTGTATGATTGTGATTGTATGATTGTGATTGTATGATTGTGATAGTATGATTGTGATTGTATGATTGTGATTGTATGACTGTGATTGTATGATTGTGATTGTATGATTGTGATTGTATGATTGTGAAAGTATGATTGTGATGGTATGATTGTGATTTTATGATTGTGATTGTATGATTGTGATTGTATGAGTGTGATTGTCTGATTGTGGTTGTGCGATTGTGATTGTACGATTGTGTTTGTACGATTGTTATTGAATGATTGTGATTGTATGATTCTGATTGTATGATTGTGATTGCATGATTTTGAATGTATGATTGCGATTGTATGATTGTGGTTGTATGATTGTGATTGTATGATTGTGATTGTATGATTGTGATTGTATGATTGTGATGGTATGATTGTGATTGTATGATTGTGATTGTTTGATTGTATTTGGGAGATTGTATTTGGGAGATTGTATTTGGGAGATTGTAATTGTATGATTGCGATTGTATGATTGTGATTGTATGATTGCGATTGTATGATTGTGATTGTATGATTGTGATGTATGACTGTAATTGTATGATTATGATTGTATGATTGTGATTGTATGATTGAGATTGTATGATTGTGATTGTATGCTTGCGATTGTATGATTGTGATTGTATGATTGTGATTGTATGATTGTGATTGTATGAGTGTGATTGTCTGATTGTGGTTGTGCGATTGTGATTGTACGATTGTGATTGTACGATTGTGATTGTACGATTGTTATTGAATGATTGTGATTGTATGATTCTGATTGTATGACTGTGATTGTATGATTGTGATTGTATGATTGTGATTGTATGATTGTGAAAGTATGATTGTGATGGTATGATTGTGATTGTATGATTGTGATTGTATGATTGTGATTGTATGAGTGTGATTGTCTGATTGTGGTTGTGCGATTGTGATTGTACGATTGTGATTATACGATTGTTATTGAATGATTGTGATTGTATGATTCTGATTGTATGATTGTGATTGCATGATTGTGATTGTATGATTGTATCTGGGAGATTGTATTTGGGAGATTGTATTTGGGAGATTGTAATTGTATGATTGCGATTGTATGATTGTGATTATATGATTGCGATTGTATGATTGTGATTGTCTGATTGTGATGTATGATTGTAATTGTATGATTATGATTGCATGATTGTGATTGTATGATTGTGATTGTATGATTGTATTTGGGTGATTGTATTTGGGAGATTGTATTTGGGAGATTGTAATTGTATGATTGCGATTGTATGATTGTGATTGTATGATTGCGATTGTATGAATGCGATTGTATGATTGTGATTGTATGATTGTGATTGTATGATTGTGATTGTATGATTGTGATTGTATGATTGTGATTGTATGATTGTGATTGTATGATTGTATTTGGGAGATTGTATTTGGGATATTGTAATTGTATGATTGCGATTGTATGATTGTGATTGTATGATTGTGATGTATGACTGTAATTGTATGATTATGATTGCATGATTGTGATTGTATGATTGAGATTGTATGATTGTGATTGTATGCTTGCGATTGTATGATTGTGATTGTATGATTGCGATTGTATGATTGTGATTGTATGATTGTGATGTATGACTGTAATTGTATGATTATGATTGCATGATTGTGATTGTATGATTGAGATTGTATGATTGTGATTGTATGCTTGCGATTGTATGATTGTGATTGTATGATTGTGATTGTATGATTGTGATTGTATGATTGTGATTGTATGATTATGATTGTATGATTGTGATTGTATGATTGTGATTGTATGATTGTGATTGTATGATTGTGATAGTATGATTGTGATTGTATGATTGTGATTGTATGACTGTGATTGTATGATTGTGATTGTATGATTGTGATTGTATGATTGTGAAAGTATGATTGTGATGGTATGATTGTGATTTTATGATTGTGATTGTATGATTGTGATTGTATGAGTGTGATTGTCTGATTGTGGTTGTGCGATTGTGATTGTACGATTGTGTTTGTACGATTGTTATTGAATGATTGTGATTGTATGATTCTGATTGTATGATTGTGATTGCATGATTGTGATTGTATGATTGTGATTGCATGATTTTGAATGTATGATTGCGATTGTATGATTGTGGTTGTATGATTGTGATTGTATGATTGTGATTGTATGATTGTGATTGTATGATTGTGATAGTATGATTGTGATTGTATGATTGTGATTGCATGATTGTGATTGTATGATTATGATTGTATGATTGTATTTGGGAGATTGTATTTGGGAGAGTGTATTTGGGAGATTGTAATTGTATGATTGCGATTGTTTGATTGTGATTGTATGATTGCGATTGTATGATTGTGATTGTATGATTGTGATGTATGATTGTAATGGTATGATTATGATTGTATGATTGTGATTGTATGACTGTGATTGTATGATTGTATCTGGGAGATTGTATCTGGGAGATTGTATTTGGGAGATTGTATTTGGGAGATTGTAATTGTATGATTGCGATTGTATGATTGTGATTGTATGATTGTGATTGTATGATTGTGATTGTCTGATTGTGGTTGTGCGATTGTGATTGTACGATTGTGATTGTACGATTGTGATAGTATGATTGTGATTGTATGATTGTGATTGTATGATTGTGATTGTATGATTGTGATTGTATGATTGTGATTGTTTGATTGTATTTGGGAGATTGTATTTGGGAGATTGTATTTGGGAGATTGTAATTGTATGATTGCGATTGTATGATTGTGATTGTATGATTGCGATTGTATGATTGTGATTGTATGATTGTGACGTATGACTGTAATTGTATGATTATGATTGTATGATTGTGATTGTATGATTGAGATTGTATGATTGTGATTGTATGCTTGCGATTGTATGATTGTGATTGTATGATTGTGATTGTATGATTGTGATTGTATGATTGTGATTGTATGATTATGATTGTATGATTGTGATTGTATGATTGTGATTGTATGATTGTGATTGTATGATTGTGATAGTATGATTGTGATTGTATGATTGTGATTGTATGACTGTGATTGTATGATTGTGATTGTATGATTGTGATTGTATGATTGTGAAAGTATGATTGTGATGGTATGATTGTGATTGTATGATTGTGATTGTATGATTGTGATTGTATGAGTGTGATTGTCTGATTGTGGTTGTGCGATTGTGATTGTACGATTGTGATTGTACGATTGTGATTGTACGATTGTTATTGAATGATTGTGATTGTATGTGTGGGGACTGAGGTTCGCGAAGGAGAACCTGGTGTAGGAAATGACGTACGACGACTTTTCTCGCTATTTGCAAGGATTGTACTTTTTATTAAGACGCGCACGTGCTGACTCTTTTTCTTTCGTACCAGAAGTGGAAGAACGACGTTCTTCTTTTTCGCGCCGCGTTCCTTATAAACTAGTCTTACCAACTACTATTTACAACTTAACCTAAGAAATAAAAAGTAACTAAAAATAGGAACTGTCCAGAGGGCGCATGTGACGCTGTCGGTACAGTCGCCACATCACTCCCCTCCGAGTGCGTTAACGCGCGAATGTAACTCTTTTTTTTACATAAGTCTTTGGTACGCTATTTCTTTCAGTCTCGGTAGTTTCACAAAACGCAGGTTTTAATCTATTGACCGATACATTGATTTCGCTTCCTTTATAATCAATTTTAAATATTCGATCGGTAACCCTCTGCACTACTCTAAATGGACCTTCGTAAGGCGGTTCTAAAGGTTTTCGAACTGCGTCTACTCGCAAAAATACGTGCGAACATGTATATAAATTTTTATGAGTAAATGTCTTTTGAGTGCTATGGTGCGATATTGGACTTGGTTTAATTTGTCTGATATGTTGCCTAAATTTCTCTAAAAATATTTGCGGATTTGTAGTTTCGTCTTGAGCCATGAAAAACTCTCCCGGCAATTTTATGGGAGTGCCGTATACCATTTCCGCCGCAGATGCTCCAATATCGTTTTTAAAACTAGTTCGGAGACCCAGTAGGACCGTGGGAAGTATCTCGACCCAATTTCGTGTCTCGTGACACATTATCGCTGCCTTAAGTGACCTATGCCACCTCTCAATCATACCGTTTGATTGGGGATGGTACGCGGTGGTCCTTGTCTTATTACATCCGATCAGTTTGGCCAGGGACTGGAACAGCTGGGACTCGAATTGCGTCCCCTGATCGGACGTAATGGTGGCTGGGGCTCCGAATCTTGTTATCCACGCCGAGTACAAAGCCGTTGCTACTTTATCGGCTGAACAGTCGGTAATTGGCACTGCTTCTGGCCATCTGGTAAATCTATCTATAATCGTAAGGCAATATTTATAGTTATTAATTACAGGTAAAGGTCCGACTAGATCTACGTGGATATGTTCAAAGCGACCCTTTGGTATCTCTATCTTCTCGGGTGCCAGCCTGTTGTGACGATGGATCTTACTTATTTGGCAAGGCACGCATGTACGGGACCACTCGGTTACGTCTCTGTTCATTAAAGGCCACATAAAACTTCTAGAGATTAATTTTTTGGTGGCTCGCCCACTCGGGTGCGACAAATTATGAACATTATCAAAAATTTTTCTTCTAAGTACTTTTGGCACGTAAGGTCTGATATTATTTTTTATCACGTCTCCATACAAACATCTATCTGAACCTTCTACAAGTATTTTCTGAAGATTCCATTTGTTGGAGTTCGCGGATATTATATCTTTTAGTTCGTCGTCTTGCGACTGTGCTAGTATTAATTCTTCCGTCGAGATGACAACTGGTAATTCTATTGTTTGTATTCTAGAAAACGCGTCGGCTACAATATTTTTGTCGCCTTCTACGTACACGATCTTTGTCGTGAATTGGCTTATGAAATCCAATTGTCTTAATTGTCGCGGGCTAGCTTTATCGGCTTTTTGCTGAAATGCATATACCAACGGCTTGTGATCCGTTTGTATATGCATCTCTCTGCCTTCTACAAAGTGTCTAAAAAACTTTATGCTTTTGTAAATGGCCAAAAGTTCTCTGTCATATACACTGTACTTTACTTGTGTCTTATCCAATTTCCTAGAGAAAAAACCGAGTGGCTCCCATTTACCGTCACTAAATTGCTCCAACACTGCCCCTACTGCGACGTCGGATGCGTCTGTGCGCAGCGCCAACGCTGCATTCTCCTTCGGATAATGCAGCAGGGAAGCGTTAGCCAGATGATTCTTTGTCTCCTCGAACGCCTTTTCGGATCCATCGTCCCAACAAACTGGCCTCCTGTCCTTTTTCTTAGCTCCTTTCAGGAGCTTGTGCAGAGGGTCCAGCCATTCCGCGGCGTGAGGAAGGAACCTACGGTAAAATCCGATTACGCCTATGTACCTACGGAGATCCGCTAGCGTCTCCGGCTTCGGATAATTTTTGATCGCTTGGATCCGCTCGTCCAGCGGAGCGATTCCCTTATTACTAACCTTACATCCTAAGTACTCTACACTAGTTTCCGCGAATTTACATTTTGAAATATTTATTACTAAACCGTTTTCCCGGAGCTTGTCGAACAACGCGCGCAGATGTTTCTCGTGTGTCTCTAAATCGGGAGACGCTACGATTATATCGTCGATATAACATTGACAAAAATCAAGACCACGCAATATCGTGTCCATCAGTCTTTGAAAAGTTTGGGCGGCGTTACACAATCCGAACGGCATTACTGTGAACTCGTACAAACCAAATGGGGTGATTACCGCGGTTTTTTCTATGTCCTCAGGTGCTATAGGTACCTGGAAATAAGCTCGCGATAAATCAATTTTTGAAAATACCTTACTTCCGTCGAATCTATGCGCCACATCATGTATATGTGGCAACGGATATTTATTCGGTTTTGTAATGCCATTCAGACGGCGGTAGTCCCCACAAGGTCGCCAACCGCCGGTCTTTTTCGTAACCATGTGCAACGGACTCGCCCATTGACTCGTTGAAGGGCGGCAAATGCCTTCTCTAATCATTTGCTCGAACTCTGCTCGAGCTATTTTCAATTTCTCGGGAGGCAGGCGTCGCGCTCGCTCAGCGAACGGGGGTCCGGACGTGACTATTTCATGACACACCTTATGTTTTATATTTTTGTGTACAGTAGGTTTAGTGATATCTACGTATTCTTTTAACAACGAATTAAATGTATTGCCCCTGTCTACTGTAGATACTGATGGGACATCGGTTCTGCGGAGTGTCATATTTCTGTGTATTTGAGTATTGTTGTCTAATAGTCTTTTATTTCTAAGATCTACCAATAAGTTGAAAAAATGTAAAAAATCCGCCCCTATTATCGGCTTAGAAACATCGGCCATTATAAATCGCCAGGGGAATTCTCGGCGAAGGCCTAAGTTTAGAGATAATAATTTTTCGCCGTATGTATTGATGACTGCCCCGTTTGCCGCGTATAATTTAAACGAGCCTACCTTCCGATTCTTACCTCCCAATGATCGCGGAATTATTGAAACATCTGCGCCCGTGTCGATCAGAAACTCCATCCTGCTCCTGGTGTCTCGGATGCTGAGGCGATATTTCTGCTGCACGTCGCCAACTGCCTCGACTTGGGACGTCGCCTTTAGTTTTTTTCTGGTCCACGTTTGTCCGGACCTGTCCAGCTGCACGGCTTCCTGCATTTCCAGGACTGCTCAGCGAATTTATGGTGGAACCAGCACAACCCGTTCCGTTTCGTGCTGTCGTCCCGGCTGGCGCTCCTCCTTCTGTAGAAATGCTGTTTGCTGCGATTGCGGTTTCTCCTGGTCAGCTCGATCTCCACGCGAGACAATCGCCTCGCGATTGCCGCCAATTCGCCATCTTGATGTCCGGGCCTGTCGTCCCGCGTTGCGTCCGCCATTGTGTCCCGCTTGGCGTGGGTGAAATCGGCAATGGCCGACACTTCGGCTGCCGAACGCTCCATTGTTTTATCGGCGACTTTCGCCAATCTTTGCAGGTCCGCATCATCGATTATAGACAGGATCTCCTGCACCCTGCCCGGAAGCCGCTGGATCCACAGCGCGCGGAGTGCGCTCTCCCCAACGTTCGCCCCCGCGAGCTGGCTCATCTCCCTTAGGAGCTCGGACGGTCTTCTGTTGCCCAGTTCGAGGCCAGATAGGAGATGTCTTAAGTTAGCTTCGTCCGACCTGGCTAGCCTTTCTATCAATGCGCGTTTTATGTCATTATATGTACTTTTATCCGGCGGGGCCTCTATTACATCTAGTACGATCTTCATCGTGTCCTGATCTAAACTTCGGACTACCGCGGAGCTTTTTACAGCATCGGCTCGCACGCCGTATGCTGCGAACTCTCTTTCTAGCATGATAAACCACAAGCGCGGTTCTTCTTTCCAGAACGCAGGAAGCTTTACGTTCCGAAATTCACTTGCCTGTATCTCATGCCGCATGGCGTCCACCGGAGCGTCGGTTGCACTTCCTTCCGTACTCATTTTTTCTCTCCTTTTATGAAAATTCACCAGTTTCGGCACCAATTATGTGGGGACTGAGGTTCGCGAAGGAGAACCTGGTGTAGGAAATGACGTACGACGACTTTTCTCGCTATTTGCAAGGATTGTACTTTTTATTAAGACGCGCACGTGCTGACTCTTTTTCTTTCGTACCAGAAGTGGAAGAACGACGTTCTTCTTTTTCGCGCCGCGTTCCTTATAAACTAGTCTTACCAACTACTATTTACAACTTAACCTAAGAAATAAAAAGTAACTAAAAATAGGAACTGTCCAGAGGGCGCATGTGACGCTGTCGGTACAGTCGCCACATATGATTCTGATTGTATGATTGTGATTGCATGATTGTGATTGTATGATTGTGATTGCATTATTTTGAATGTATGATTGCGATTTTATGATTGTGGTTGTATGATTGTGATTGTATGATTGTGATTGTATGATTGTGATTGTTTGATTGTATTTGGGAGATTGTATTTGGGAGATTGTATTTGGGAGATGGTAATTGTATGATTGCGATTGTATGATTGTGATTGTATGATTGCGATTGTATGATTGTGATTGTATGATTGTGATGTATGACTGTAATTGTATGATTATGATTGCATGATTGTGATTGTATGATTGAGATTGTATGATTGTGATTGTATGCTTGCGATTGTATGATTGTGATTGTATGATTGTGATTGTATGATTGTGATTGTATGATTGTGAATGTATGATTATGATTGTATGATTGTGATTGTATGATTGTGATTGTATGATTGTGATTGTATGATTCTGATAGTATGATTGTGATTGTATGATTGTGATTGTATGACTGTGATTGTATGATTGTGATTGTATGATTGTGATTGTATGATTGTATTTGGGATATTGTAATTGTATGATTGCGATTGTATGATTGTGATTGTATGATCGTGATTGTATGATTGTGATAGTATGATTGTGAAAGTATGATTGTGATCGTCTGATTGTGGTTGTGCGATTGTGATTGTACGATTGTGATTGTACGATTGTGATTGTACGATTGTGATAGTATGATTGTGATTGTATGATTGTGATTGTATGATTGTGATTGTATGATTGTGATTGTTTGATTGTACTTGGGAGATTGTATTTGGGAGATTGTAATTGTATGATTGCGATTGTATGATTGTGATTGTATGATTGTGATTGTATGATTGCGATTGTATGATTGTGATTGTATGATTGTGATGTATGACTGTAATTGTATGATTATGATTGCATGATTGTGATTGTATGATTGAGATTGTATGATTGTGATTGTATGCTTGCGATTGTATGATTGTGATTGTATGATTGTGATTGTATGATTGTGATTGTATGATTGTGATTGTATGATTATGATTGTATGATTGTGATTGTATGATTGTGATTGTATGATTGTGATTGCATGATTGTGATAGTATGATTGTGATTGTATGATTGTGATTGTATGACTGTGATTGTATGACTGTGATTGTATGATTGTGATTGTATGATTGCGATTGTATGATTGTGAAAGTATGATTGTGATGGTATGATTGTGATTTTATGATTGTGATTGTATGATTGTGATTGTATGAGTGTGATTGTCTCATTGTGGTTGTGCGATTGTGATTGTACGATTGTGATTGTACGATTGTTATTGAATGATTGTGATTGTATGATTCTGATTGTATGATTGTGATTGCATGATTGTGATTGTATGATTGTGATTGCATGATTTTGAATGTATGATTGCGATTGTATGATTGTGGTTGTATGATTGTGATTGTATGATTGTGATTGTATGATTGTGATTGTATGATTGTGATGGTATGATTGTGATTGTATGATTGTGATTGTATGACAGTGATTGTATGATTGTGATTGTATGATTGTGATTGTATGATTGTGATTGTATGATTGTATTTGGGAGATTGTATTTGGGAGAGTGTATTTGGGAGATTGTAATTGTATGATTGCGATTGTATGATTGTGATTGTATGATTGCGATTGTATGATTGTGATTGTATGATTGTGATGTATGATTGTAATTGTATGATTATGATTGTATGATTGTGATTGTATGACTGTGATTGTATGATTGTATCTGGGAGATTGTATCTGGGAGATTGTATTTGGGAGATTGTATTTGGGAGATTGTAATTGTATGATTGCGATTGTATGATTGAGATTGTATGATTGAGATTGTATGATTGTGATTGTATGATTGTGATTGTGTGATTGTGATTGTCTGATTGTGGTTGTGCGATTGTGATTGTACGATTGTGATTGTACGATTGTGATAGTATGATTGTGATTGTATGATTGTGATTGTATGATTGTGATTGTATGATTGTGATTGTTTGATTGTATTTGGGAGATTGTATTTGGGAGATTGTATTTGGGAGATTGTAATTGTATGATTGCGATTGTATGATTGTGATTGTATGATTGCGATTGTATGATTGTGATTGTATGATTGTGATGTATGACTGTAATTGTATGATTATGATTGTATGATTGTGATTGTATGATTGAGATTGTATGATTGTGATTGTATGCTTGCGATTGTATGATTGTGATTGTATGATTGTGATTGTATGATTGTGATTGTATGAGTGTGATTGTCTGATTGTGGTTGTGCGATTGTGATTGTACGATTGTGATTGTACGATTGTGATTGTACGATTGTTATTGAATGATTGTGATTGTATGATTCTGATTGTATGATTGTGATTGCATGATTGTGATTGTATGATTGTGATTGCATTATTTTGAATGTATGATTGCGATTTCATGATTGTGATTGTATGATTGTGATTGTTTGATTGTATTTGGGAGATTGTATTTGGGGGATTGTAATTGTATGATTGCGATTGTATGATTGTGATTGTATGATTGTGATTGTATGACTGTGATTGTATGATTGTGATTGTATGATTGTGAATGTATGATTATGATTGTATGATTGTGATTGTGTGATTGTGATTGTATGATTGTATTTGGGAGATTGTATTTGGGAGATTGTATTTGGGATATTGTAATTGTATGATTGCGATTGTATGATTGTGATTGTATGATTGTGATTGTATGATTGTGATTGTATGATTGTGATTGTATGATTGTGATTGTATGATTGTATTTGGGAGATTGTATTTGGGATATTGTAATTGTATGATTGCGATTGTATGATTGTGATGTATGATTGTAATTGTATGAGTATGATTGTATGATTGTGATTGTATGATTGTGATTGTATGATTGTGATTGTATGATTGTGATTGTATGATTGTGATTGTATGATTGTGATTGTATGATTGTGATTGTATGATTGTGATTGTATGATTGTGATTGTATGATTGTGATTGTATGATTGTGATTGTATGATTGTATTTGGGATATTGTAATTGTATGATTGCGATTGTATGATTGTGATTGTATGATTGTGATTGTATGATTGTGATTGTATGATTGTGATAGTATGATTGTGAAAGTATGATTGTGATTGTATGATTGTGATTGTATGATTGTGAAAGTATGATTGTGATTGTATGATTGTGATTGTATGATTGTGATTGTATGATTGTGATGTATGACTGTAATTGTATGATTATGATTGCATGATTGTGATTGTATGATTGAGATTGTATGATTGTGATTGTATGCTTGCGATCGTCTGATTGTGGTTGTGCGATTGTGATTGTACGATTGTGATTGTACGATTGTGATAGTATGATTGTGATTGTATGATTGTGATTGTATGATTGTGATTGTTTGATTGCATTTGGGAGATTGTATTTGGGAGATTGTAATTGTATGATTGCGATTGTATGATTGTGATTGTATGATTGCGATTGTATGATTGTGATTGTATGATTGTGATGTATGACTGTAATTGTATGATTATGATTGCATGATTGTGATTGTATGATTGAGATTGTATGATTGTGATTGTATGCTTGCGATTGTATGATTGTGATTGTATGATTGCGATTGTATGATTGTGATTGTATGATTGTGATGTATGACTGTAATTGTATGATTATGATTGCATGATTGTGATTGTATGATTGAGATTGTATGATTGTGATTGTATGCTTGCGATTGTATGATTGTGATTGTATGATTGTGATTGTATGATTGTGATTGTATGATTGTGATTGTATGATTATGATTGTATGATTGTGATTGTATGATTGTGATTGTATGATTGTGATTGTATGATTGTGATAGTATGATTGTGATTGTATGATTGTGATTGTATGACTGTGATTGTATGATTGTGATTGTATGATTGTGATTGTATGATTGTGAAAGTATGATTGTGATGGTATGATTGTGATTTTATGATTGTGATTGTATGATTGTGATTGTATGAGTGTGATTGTCTGATTGTGGTTGTGCGATTGTGATTGTACGATTGTGTTTGTACGATTGTTATTGAATGATTGTGATTGTATGATTCTGATTGTATGATTGTGATTGCATGATTTTGAATGTATGATTGCGATTGTATGATTGTGGTTGTATGATTGTGATTGTATGATTGTGATTGTATGATTGTGATTGTATGATTGTGATGGTATGATTGTGATTGTATGATTGTGATTGTTTGATTGTATTTGGGAGATTGTATTTGGGAGATTGTATTTGGGAGATTGTAATTGTATGATTGCGATTGTATGATTGTGATTGTATGATTGCGATTGTATGATTGTGATTGTATGATTGTGATGTATGACTGTAATTGTATGATTATGATTGTATGATTGTGATTGTATGATTGAGATTGTATGATTGTGATTGTATGCTTGCGATTGTATGATTGTGATTGTATGATTGTGATTGTATGATTGTGATTGTATGAGTGTGATTGTCTGATTGTGGTTGTGCGATTGTGATTGTACGATTGTGATTGTACGATTGTGATTGTACGATTGTTATTGAATGATTGTGATTGTATGATTCTGATTGTATGACTGTGATTGTATGATTGTGATTGTATGATTGTGATTGTATGATTGTGAAAGTATGATTGTGATGGTATGATTGTGATTGTATGATTGTGATTGTATGATTGTGATTGTATGAGTGTGATTGTCTGATTGTGGTTGTGCGATTGTGATTGTACGATTGTGATTATACGATTGTTATTGAATGATTGTGATTGTATGATTCTGATTGTATGATTGTGATTGCATGATTGTGATTGTATGATTGTATCTGGGAGATTGTATTTGGGAGATTGTATTTGGGAGATTGTAATTGTATGATTGCGATTGTATGATTGTGATTATATGATTGCGATTGTATGATTGTGATTGTCTGATTGTGATGTATGATTGTAATTGTATGATTATGATTGCATGATTGTGATTGTATGATTGTGATTGTATGATTGTATTTGGGTGATTGTATTTGGGAGATTGTATTTGGGAGATTGTAATTGTATGATTGCGATTGTATGATTGTGATTGTATGATTGCGATTGTATGAATGCGATTGTATGATTGTGATTGTATGATTGTGATTGTATGATTGTGATTGTATGATTGTGATTGTATGATTGTGATTGTATGATTGTGATTGTATGATTGTATTTGGGAGATTGTATTTGGGATATTGTAATTGTATGATTGCGATTGTATGATTGTGATTGTATGATTGTGATGTATGACTGTAATTGTATGATTATGATTGCATGATTGTGATTGTATGATTGAGATTGTATGATTGTGATTGTATGCTTGCGATTGTATGATTGTGATTGTATGATTGCGATTGTATGATTGTGATTGTATGATTGTGATGTATGACTGTAATTGTATGATTATGATTGCATGATTGTGATTGTATGATTGAGATTGTATGATTGTGATTGTATGCTTGCGATTGTATGATTGTGATTGTATGATTGTGATTGTATGATTGTGATTGTATGATTGTGATTGTATGATTATGATTGTATGATTGTGATTGTATGATTGTGATTGTATGATTGTGATTGTATGATTGTGATAGTATGATTGTGATTGTATGATTGTGATTGTATGACTGTGATTGTATGATTGTGATTGTATGATTGTGATTGTATGATTGTGAAAGTATGATTGTGATGGTATGATTGTGATTTTATGATTGTGATTGTATGATTGTGATTGTATGAGTGTGATTGTCTGATTGTGGTTGTGCGATTGTGATTGTACGATTGTGTTTGTACGATTGTTATTGAATGATTGTGATTGTATGATTCTGATTGTATGATTGTGATTGCATGATTGTGATTGTATGATTGTGATTGCATGATTTTGAATGTATGATTGCGATTGTATGATTGTGGTTGTATGATTGTGATTGTATGATTGTGATTGTATGATTGTGATTGTATGATTGTGATAGTATGATTGTGATTGTATGATTGTGATTGCATGATTGTGATTGTATGATTATGATTGTATGATTGTATTTGGGAGATTGTATTTGGGAGAGTGTATTTGGGAGATTGTAATTGTATGATTGCGATTGTTTGATTGTGATTGTATGATTGCGATTGTATGATTGTGATTGTATGATTGTGATGTATGATTGTAATGGTATGATTATGATTGTATGATTGTGATTGTATGACTGTGATTGTATGATTGTATCTGGGAGATTGTATCTGGGAGATTGTATTTGGGAGATTGTATTTGGGAGATTGTAATTGTATGATTGCGATTGTATGATTGTGATTGTATGATTGTGATTGTATGATTGTGATTGTCTGATTGTGGTTGTGCGATTGTGATTGTACGATTGTGATTGTACGATTGTGATAGTATGATTGTGATTGTATGATTGTGATTGTATGATTGTGATTGTATGATTGTGATTGTATGATTGTGATTGTTTGATTGTATTTGGGAGATTGTATTTGGGAGATTGTATTTGGGAGATTGTAATTGTATGATTGCGATTGTATGATTGTGATTGTATGATTGCGATTGTATGATTGTGATTGTATGATTGTGACGTATGACTGTAATTGTATGATTATGATTGTATGATTGTGATTGTATGATTGAGATTGTATGATTGTGATTGTATGCTTGCGATTGTATGATTGTGATTGTATGATTGTGATTGTATGATTGTGATTGTATGATTGTGATTGTATGATTATGATTGTATGATTGTGATTGTATGATTGTGATTGTATGATTGTGATTGTATGATTGTGATAGTATGATTGTGATTGTATGATTGTGATTGTATGACTGTGATTGTATGATTGTGATTGTATGATTGTGATTGTATGATTGTGAAAGTATGATTGTGATGGTATGATTGTGATTGTATGATTGTGATTGTATGATTGTGATTGTATGAGTGTGATTGTCTGATTGTGGTTGTGCGATTGTGATTGTACGATTGTGATTGTACGATTGTGATTGTACGATTGTTATTGAATGATTGTGATTGTATGTGTGGGGACTGAGGTTCGCGAAGGAGAACCTGGTGTAGGAAATGACGTACGACGACTTTTCTCGCTATTTGCAAGGATTGTACTTTTTATTAAGACGCGCACGTGCTGACTCTTTTTCTTTCGTACCAGAAGTGGAAGAACGACGTTCTTCTTTTTCGCGCCGCGTTCCTTATAAACTAGTCTTACCAACTACTATTTACAACTTAACCTAAGAAATAAAAAGTAACTAAAAATAGGAACTGTCCAGAGGGCGCATGTGACGCTGTCGGTACAGTCGCCACATCACTCCCCTCCGAGTGCGTTAACGCGCGAATGTAACTCTTTTTTTTACATAAGTCTTTGGTACGCTATTTCTTTCAGTCTCGGTAGTTTCACAAAACGCAGGTTTTAATCTATTGACCGATACATTGATTTCGCTTCCTTTATAATCAATTTTAAATATTCGATCGGTAACCCTCTGCACTACTCTAAATGGACCTTCGTAAGGCGGTTCTAAAGGTTTTCGAACTGCGTCTACTCGCAAAAATACGTGCGAACATGTATATAAATTTTTATGAGTAAATGTCTTTTGAGTGCTATGGTGCGATATTGGACTTGGTTTAATTTGTCTGATATGTTGCCTAAATTTCTCTAAAAATATTTGCGGATTTGTAGTTTCGTCTTGAGCCATGAAAAACTCTCCCGGCAATTTTATGGGAGTGCCGTATACCATTTCCGCCGCAGATGCTCCAATATCGTTTTTAAAACTAGTTCGGAGACCCAGTAGGACCGTGGGAAGTATCTCGACCCAATTTCGTGTCTCGTGACACATTATCGCTGCCTTAAGTGACCTATGCCACCTCTCAATCATACCGTTTGATTGGGGATGGTACGCGGTGGTCCTTGTCTTATTACATCCGATCAGTTTGGCCAGGGACTGGAACAGCTGGGACTCGAATTGCGTCCCCTGATCGGACGTAATGGTGGCTGGGGCTCCGAATCTTGTTATCCACGCCGAGTACAAAGCCGTTGCTACTTTATCGGCTGAACAGTCGGTAATTGGCACTGCTTCTGGCCATCTGGTAAATCTATCTATAATCGTAAGGCAATATTTATAGTTATTAATTACAGGTAAAGGTCCGACTAGATCTACGTGGATATGTTCAAAGCGACCCTTTGGTATCTCTATCTTCTCGGGTGCCAGCCTGTTGTGACGATGGATCTTACTTATTTGGCAAGGCACGCATGTACGGGACCACTCGGTTACGTCTCTGTTCATTAAAGGCCACATAAAACTTCTAGAGATTAATTTTTTGGTGGCTCGCCCACTCGGGTGCGACAAATTATGAACATTATCAAAAATTTTTCTTCTAAGTACTTTTGGCACGTAAGGTCTGATATTATTTTTTATCACGTCTCCATACAAACATCTATCTGAACCTTCTACAAGTATTTTCTGAAGATTCCATTTGTTGGAGTTCGCGGATATTATATCTTTTAGTTCGTCGTCTTGCGACTGTGCTAGTATTAATTCTTCCGTCGAGATGACAACTGGTAATTCTATTGTTTGTATTCTAGAAAACGCGTCGGCTACAATATTTTTGTCGCCTTCTACGTACACGATCTTTGTCGTGAATTGGCTTATGAAATCCAATTGTCTTAATTGTCGCGGGCTAGCTTTATCGGCTTTTTGCTGAAATGCATATACCAACGGCTTGTGATCCGTTTGTATATGCATCTCTCTGCCTTCTACAAAGTGTCTAAAAAACTTTATGCTTTTGTAAATGGCCAAAAGTTCTCTGTCATATACACTGTACTTTACTTGTGTCTTATCCAATTTCCTAGAGAAAAAACCGAGTGGCTCCCATTTACCGTCACTAAATTGCTCCAACACTGCCCCTACTGCGACGTCGGATGCGTCTGTGCGCAGCGCCAACGCTGCATTCTCCTTCGGATAATGCAGCAGGGAAGCGTTAGCCAGATGATTCTTTGTCTCCTCGAACGCCTTTTCGGATCCATCGTCCCAACAAACTGGCCTCCTGTCCTTTTTCTTAGCTCCTTTCAGGAGCTTGTGCAGAGGGTCCAGCCATTCCGCGGCGTGAGGAAGGAACCTACGGTAAAATCCGATTACGCCTATGTACCTACGGAGATCCGCTAGCGTCTCCGGCTTCGGATAATTTTTGATCGCTTGGATCCGCTCGTCCAGCGGAGCGATTCCCTTATTACTAACCTTACATCCTAAGTACTCTACACTAGTTTCCGCGAATTTACATTTTGAAATATTTATTACTAAACCGTTTTCCCGGAGCTTGTCGAACAACGCGCGCAGATGTTTCTCGTGTGTCTCTAAATCGGGAGACGCTACGATTATATCGTCGATATAACATTGACAAAAATCAAGACCACGCAATATCGTGTCCATCAGTCTTTGAAAAGTTTGGGCGGCGTTACACAATCCGAACGGCATTACTGTGAACTCGTACAAACCAAATGGGGTGATTACCGCGGTTTTTTCTATGTCCTCAGGTGCTATAGGTACCTGGAAATAAGCTCGCGATAAATCAATTTTTGAAAATACCTTACTTCCGTCGAATCTATGCGCCACATCATGTATATGTGGCAACGGATATTTATTCGGTTTTGTAATGCCATTCAGACGGCGGTAGTCCCCACAAGGTCGCCAACCGCCGGTCTTTTTCGTAACCATGTGCAACGGACTCGCCCATTGACTCGTTGAAGGGCGGCAAATGCCTTCTCTAATCATTTGCTCGAACTCTGCTCGAGCTATTTTCAATTTCTCGGGAGGCAGGCGTCGCGCTCGCTCAGCGAACGGGGGTCCGGACGTGACTATTTCATGACACACCTTATGTTTTATATTTTTGTGTACAGTAGGTTTAGTGATATCTACGTATTCTTTTAACAACGAATTAAATGTATTGCCCCTGTCTACTGTAGATACTGATGGGACATCGGTTCTGCGGAGTGTCATATTTCTGTGTATTTGAGTATTGTTGTCTAATAGTCTTTTATTTCTAAGATCTACCAATAAGTTGAAAAAATGTAAAAAATCCGCCCCTATTATCGGCTTAGAAACATCGGCCATTATAAATCGCCAGGGGAATTCTCGGCGAAGGCCTAAGTTTAGAGATAATAATTTTTCGCCGTATGTATTGATGACTGCCCCGTTTGCCGCGTATAATTTAAACGAGCCTACCTTCCGATTCTTACCTCCCAATGATCGCGGAATTATTGAAACATCTGCGCCCGTGTCGATCAGAAACTCCATCCTGCTCCTGGTGTCTCGGATGCTGAGGCGATATTTCTGCTGCACGTCGCCAACTGCCTCGACTTGGGACGTCGCCTTTAGTTTTTTTCTGGTCCACGTTTGTCCGGACCTGTCCAGCTGCACGGCTTCCTGCATTTCCAGGACTGCTCAGCGAATTTATGGTGGAACCAGCACAACCCGTTCCGTTTCGTGCTGTCGTCCCGGCTGGCGCTCCTCCTTCTGTAGAAATGCTGTTTGCTGCGATTGCGGTTTCTCCTGGTCAGCTCGATCTCCACGCGAGACAATCGCCTCGCGATTGCCGCCAATTCGCCATCTTGATGTCCGGGCCTGTCGTCCCGCGTTGCGTCCGCCATTGTGTCCCGCTTGGCGTGGGTGAAATCGGCAATGGCCGACACTTCGGCTGCCGAACGCTCCATTGTTTTATCGGCGACTTTCGCCAATCTTTGCAGGTCCGCATCATCGATTATAGACAGGATCTCCTGCACCCTGCCCGGAAGCCGCTGGATCCACAGCGCGCGGAGTGCGCTCTCCCCAACGTTCGCCCCCGCGAGCTGGCTCATCTCCCTTAGGAGCTCGGACGGTCTTCTGTTGCCCAGTTCGAGGCCAGATAGGAGATGTCTTAAGTTAGCTTCGTCCGACCTGGCTAGCCTTTCTATCAATGCGCGTTTTATGTCATTATATGTACTTTTATCCGGCGGGGCCTCTATTACATCTAGTACGATCTTCATCGTGTCCTGATCTAAACTTCGGACTACCGCGGAGCTTTTTACAGCATCGGCTCGCACGCCGTATGCTGCGAACTCTCTTTCTAGCATGATAAACCACAAGCGCGGTTCTTCTTTCCAGAACGCAGGAAGCTTTACGTTCCGAAATTCACTTGCCTGTATCTCATGCCGCATGGCGTCCACCGGAGCGTCGGTTGCACTTCCTTCCGTACTCATTTTTTCTCTCCTTTTATGAAAATTCACCAGTTTCGGCACCAATTATGTGGGGACTGAGGTTCGCGAAGGAGAACCTGGTGTAGGAAATGACGTACGACGACTTTTCTCGCTATTTGCAAGGATTGTACTTTTTATTAAGACGCGCACGTGCTGACTCTTTTTCTTTCGTACCAGAAGTGGAAGAACGACGTTCTTCTTTTTCGCGCCGCGTTCCTTATAAACTAGTCTTACCAACTACTATTTACAACTTAACCTAAGAAATAAAAAGTAACTAAAAATAGGAACTGTCCAGAGGGCGCATGTGACGCTGTCGGTACAGTCGCCACATATGATTCTGATTGTATGATTGTGATTGCATGATTGTGATTGTATGATTGTGATTGCATTATTTTGAATGTATGATTGCGATTTTATGATTGTGGTTGTATGATTGTGATTGTATGATTGTGATTGTATGATTGTGATTGTTTGATTGTATTTGGGAGATTGTATTTGGGAGATTGTATTTGGGAGATGGTAATTGTATGATTGCGATTGTATGATTGTGATTGTATGATTGCGATTGTATGATTGTGATTGTATGATTGTGATGTATGACTGTAATTGTATGATTATGATTGCATGATTGTGATTGTATGATTGAGATTGTATGATTGTGATTGTATGCTTGCGATTGTATGATTGTGATTGTATGATTGTGATTGTATGATTGTGATTGTATGATTGTGAATGTATGATTATGATTGTATGATTGTGATTGTATGATTGTGATTGTATGATTGTGATTGTATGATTCTGATAGTATGATTGTGATTGTATGATTGTGATTGTATGACTGTGATTGTATGATTGTGATTGTATGATTGTGATTGTATGATTGTATTTGGGATATTGTAATTGTATGATTGCGATTGTATGATTGTGATTGTATGATCGTGATTGTATGATTGTGATAGTATGATTGTGAAAGTATGATTGTGATCGTCTGATTGTGGTTGTGCGATTGTGATTGTACGATTGTGATTGTACGATTGTGATTGTACGATTGTGATAGTATGATTGTGATTGTATGATTGTGATTGTATGATTGTGATTGTATGATTGTGATTGTTTGATTGTACTTGGGAGATTGTATTTGGGAGATTGTAATTGTATGATTGCGATTGTATGATTGTGATTGTATGATTGTGATTGTATGATTGCGATTGTATGATTGTGATTGTATGATTGTGATGTATGACTGTAATTGTATGATTATGATTGCATGATTGTGATTGTATGATTGAGATTGTATGATTGTGATTGTATGCTTGCGATTGTATGATTGTGATTGTATGATTGTGATTGTATGATTGTGATTGTATGATTGTGATTGTATGATTATGATTGTATGATTGTGATTGTATGATTGTGATTGTATGATTGTGATTGCATGATTGTGATAGTATGATTGTGATTGTATGATTGTGATTGTATGACTGTGATTGTATGACTGTGATTGTATGATTGTGATTGTATGATTGCGATTGTATGATTGTGAAAGTATGATTGTGATGGTATGATTGTGATTTTATGATTGTGATTGTATGATTGTGATTGTATGAGTGTGATTGTCTCATTGTGGTTGTGCGATTGTGATTGTACGATTGTGATTGTACGATTGTTATTGAATGATTGTGATTGTATGATTCTGATTGTATGATTGTGATTGCATGATTGTGATTGTATGATTGTGATTGCATGATTTTGAATGTATGATTGCGATTGTATGATTGTGGTTGTATGATTGTGATTGTATGATTGTGATTGTATGATTGTGATTGTATGATTGTGATGGTATGATTGTGATTGTATGATTGTGATTGTATGACAGTGATTGTATGATTGTGATTGTATGATTGTGATTGTATGATTGTGATTGTATGATTGTATTTGGGAGATTGTATTTGGGAGAGTGTATTTGGGAGATTGTAATTGTATGATTGCGATTGTATGATTGTGATTGTATGATTGCGATTGTATGATTGTGATTGTATGATTGTGATGTATGATTGTAATTGTATGATTATGATTGTATGATTGTGATTGTATGACTGTGATTGTATGATTGTATCTGGGAGATTGTATCTGGGAGATTGTATTTGGGAGATTGTATTTGGGAGATTGTAATTGTATGATTGCGATTGTATGATTGAGATTGTATGATTGAGATTGTATGATTGTGATTGTATGATTGTGATTGTGTGATTGTGATTGTCTGATTGTGGTTGTGCGATTGTGATTGTACGATTGTGATTGTACGATTGTGATAGTATGATTGTGATTGTATGATTGTGATTGTATGATTGTGATTGTATGATTGTGATTGTTTGATTGTATTTGGGAGATTGTATTTGGGAGATTGTATTTGGGAGATTGTAATTGTATGATTGCGATTGTATGATTGTGATTGTATGATTGCGATTGTATGATTGTGATTGTATGATTGTGATGTATGACTGTAATTGTATGATTATGATTGTATGATTGTGATTGTATGATTGAGATTGTATGATTGTGATTGTATGCTTGCGATTGTATGATTGTGATTGTATGATTGTGATTGTATGATTGTGATTGTATGAGTGTGATTGTCTGATTGTGGTTGTGCGATTGTGATTGTACGATTGTGATTGTACGATTGTGATTGTACGATTGTTATTGAATGATTGTGATTGTATGATTCTGATTGTATGATTGTGATTGCATGATTGTGATTGTATGATTGTGATTGCATTATTTTGAATGTATGATTGCGATTTCATGATTGTGATTGTATGATTGTGATTGTTTGATTGTATTTGGGAGATTGTATTTGGGGGATTGTAATTGTATGATTGCGATTGTATGATTGTGATTGTATGATTGTGATTGTATGACTGTGATTGTATGATTGTGATTGTATGATTGTGAATGTATGATTATGATTGTATGATTGTGATTGTGTGATTGTGATTGTATGATTGTATTTGGGAGATTGTATTTGGGAGATTGTATTTGGGATATTGTAATTGTATGATTGCGATTGTATGATTGTGATTGTATGATTGTGATTGTATGATTGTGATTGTATGATTGTGATTGTATGATTGTGATTGTATGATTGTATTTGGGAGATTGTATTTGGGATATTGTAATTGTATGATTGCGATTGTATGATTGCGATTGTATGATTGTGATTGTATGATTGTGTATGTATGATTGTGATTGTATGATTGTATTTGGGAGATTGTATTTGGGATATTGCAATTGTATGATTGCGATTGTATGATTGTGATTGTATGATTGTGATGTATGATTGTAATTGTATGATTATGATTGTATGATTGTGATTGTATGATTGTGATGGTATGATTGTGATTGTATGATTGCGATCGTATGATTGTGATTGTATGATTATGATTGTATGATTGTGACTGTACGATTGCGATTGTATGATTGTGATTGTATGATTAAGTTTGTATTTTTGTGATTTTATGATTGTGATTGTCTGTTTGTGGTTGTATGATTGTGATTGTATGATTGAGATTGTATGATTGTGATTGTATGATTGCGATTGTATAATTGCGATTGTATGATTGTGATTGTATGATTGTGAAAGTATGATTGTGATTGTATGATTATGTTTGTATGATTGTGATTGTATGATTGTGATTGTATGATTGTGATTGTATGATTGTGATTGTATGATTGTGATTGTATGATTGTATTTGGGAGATTGTATTTGGGAGATTGTAATTGTATGATTGCGATTGTATGATTGTGGTTGTGCGATTGTGATTGTACGATTGTGATTGTACGATTGTGATAGTATGATTGTGATTGTATGATTGTGATTGTATGATTGTGATTGTTTGATTGTATTTGGGAGATTGTATTTGGGAGATTGTACTTGGGAGATTGTAATTGTATGATTGCGATTGTATGATTGTGATTGTATGATTGCGATTGTATGATTGTGATTGTATGATTGTGATGTATGACTGTAATTGTATGATTATGATTGCATGATTGTGATTGTATGATTGAGATTGTATGATTGTGATTGTATGCTTGCGATTGTATGATTGTGATTGTATGATTGTGATTGTATGATTGTGATTGTATGATTGTGATTGTATGCTTATGATTGTATGATTGTGATTGTATGATTGTGATTGAATGATTGTATTTGGGAGATTGTATTTGGGAGATTGTATTTGGGATATTGTAATTGTATGATTGCGATTGTATGATTGTGATTGTATGATTGTGATTGTTTGATTGTATTTGGGAGATTGTATTTGGGAGATTGTACTTGGGAGATTGTAATTGTATGATTGCGATTGTATGATTGTGATTGTATGATTGCGATTGTATGATTGTGATTGTATGATTGTGATGTATGACTGTAATTGTATGATTATGATTGCATGATTGTGATTGTATGATTGAGATTGTATGATTGTGATTGTATGCTTGCGATTGTATGATTGTGATTGTATGATTGTGATTGTATGATTGTGATTGTATGATTGTGATTGTATGCTTATGATTGTATGATTGTGATTGTATGATTGTGATTGAATGATTGTGATTGTATGATTGTGATAGTATGATTGTGATTGTATGATTGTGATTGTATGATTGTGATTGTATGATTGTATTTGGGAGATTGTATTTGGGATATTGTAATTGTATGATTGCGATTGTATGATTGCGATTGTATGATTGTGATTGTATGATTGTGTATGTATGATTGTGATTGTATGATTGTATTTGGGAGATTGTATTTGGGATATTGCAATTGTATGATTGCGATTGTATGATTGTGATTGTATGATTGTAATTGTATGATTATGATTGTATGATTGTGATTGTATGATTGTGATGGTATGATTGTGATTGTATGATTGCGATCGTATGATTGTGATTGTATGATTATGATTGTATGATTGTGACTGTACGATTGCGATTGTATGATTGTGATTGTATGATTAAGTTTGTATTTTTGTGATTTTATGATTGTGATTGTATGATTGTGATTGTATGATTGTGATTGTATGATTGCGATTGTATGAAAGCGATTGTATGTTTGTGATTGCATAATTGTGATTGTATGATTGTGATTGTATGATTGTGATTGTCTGTTTGTGGTTGTATGATTGTGATTGTATGATTGAGATTGTATGATTGTGATTGTATGATTGCGATTGTATAATTGCGATTGTATGATTGTGATTGTATGATTGTGATTGTATGATTGTGATTGTATGATTGTGATTGTATGATTGTGATTGTATGATTGTGATTGTATGATTGTGAAAGTATGATTGTGATTGTATGATTATGTTTGTATGATTGTGATTGTATGATTGTGATTGTATGATTGTATTTGGGAGATTGTATTTGGGAGATTGTAATTGTATGATTGCGATTGTATGATTGTGGTTGTGCGATTGTGATTGTACGATTGTGATTGTACGATTGTGATAGTATGATTGTGATTGTATGATTGTGATTGTATGATTGTGATTGTATGATTGTGATTGTTTGATTGTATTTGGGAGATTGTATTTGGGAGATTGTACTTGGGAGATTGTAATTGTATGATTGCGATTGTATGATTGTGATTGTATGATTGCGATTGTATGATTGTGATTGTATGATTGTGATGTATGACTGTAATTGTATGATTATGATTGCATGATTGTGATTGTATGATTGAGATTGTATGATTGTGATTGTATGCTTGCGATTGTATGATTGTGATTGTATGATTGTGATTGTATGATTGTGATTGTATGATTGTGATTGTATGATTGTGATTGTATGATTATGATTGTATGATTGTGATTGTATGATTGTGATTGTATGATTGTGATTGTATGATTGTGATAGTATGATTGTGATTGTATGATTGTGATTGTATGACTGTGATTGTATGATTGTGATTGTATGATTGTGATTGTATGATTGTGAAAGTATGATTGTGATGGTATGATTGTGATTGTATGATTGTGATTGTATGATTGTGATTGTATGAGTGTGATTGTCTGATTGTGGTTGTGCGATTGTGATTGTACGATTGTGATTGTATGATTGTATTTGGGAGATTGTATTTGGGAGATTGTAATTGTATGATTGCGATTGTATGATTGTGATTATATGATTGCGATTGTATGATTGTGATTGTCTGATTGTTATGTATGATTGTAATTGTATGATTATGATTGTATGATTGTGATTGTATGATTGTGATTGTATGATTGTGATTGTATGATTGTATTTGGGTGATTGTATTTGGGAGATTGTATTTGGGAGATTGTAATTGTATGATTGCGATTGTATGATTGTGATTGTATGATTGCGATTGTATGAATGCGATTGTATGATTGTGATTGTATGATTGTGATTGTATGATAGTGATTGTATGATTGTGATTGTATGATTGTGATTGTATGATTGTATTTGGGAGATTGTATTTGGGATATTGTAATTGTATGATTGCGATTGTATGATTGTGATTGTATGATTGTGATGTATGATTGTAATTGTATGATTATGATTGTATGATTGTGATTGTATGATTGAGATTGTATGATTGTGATTGCATGCTTGCGATTGTATGAATGTGATTGTATGATTGTGATTGTATGATTGTGATTGTATGATTGTGATTGTACGATTGTGATTGTATGATTGTGATTGTATGATTGTGATTGTATGATTGTGATTGTATGATTGTGATTGTATGATTGTGATTGTATGATTGTGAATGTACGATTGTGATTGTACGATTGTGATTGTACGATTGTGATAGTATGATTGTGATTGTATGACTGTGATTGTATGACTGTGATTGTATGATTGTGATTGTATGATTGTGATTGTATGATTGTGAAAGTATGATTGTGATTGTATGATTGTGATTGTATGATTGTGATTGTATGATTGTGATTGTATGATTGTGATTGTATGATTGTGATTGTATGATTGTGATTGTATGACTGTATTTGGGATATTGTAATTGTATGATTGCGATTGTATGATTGTGATTGTATGATTGTGATAGTATGATTGTGAAAGTA
The DNA here is from genome assembly GCF_050947335.1 of Megachile rotundata. Classification (NCBI taxonomy): domain Eukaryota; kingdom Metazoa; phylum Arthropoda; class Insecta; order Hymenoptera; family Megachilidae; genus Megachile; species Megachile rotundata. The sequence continues at coordinate 350,831 of NW_027473341.1, read as the reverse complement.
TGATTGTGATTGTATGATTGTGATTGTATGATTGTGAAAGTATGATTGTGATTGTATGATTGTGATTGTATGATTGTGATTGTATGATTGTGATTCTCTGATTGTGGTTGTGCGATTGTGATTGTACGATTGTGATTGTACGATTGTGATTGTACGATTGTGATAGTATGATTGTGATTGTATGATTGTGATTGTATGATTGTGATTGTATGATTGTGATTGTTCGATTGTATTTGGGAGATTGTATTTGGGAGATTGTAATTGTATGATTGCGATTGTATGATTGTGATTGTATGATTGCGATTGTATGATTGTGATTGTATGATTGTGATGTATGACTGTAATTGTATGATTATGATTGCATGATTGTGATTGTATGATTGAGATTGTATGATTGTGATTGAATGCTTGCGATTGTATGATTGTGATTGTATGATTGTGATTGTATGATTGTGATTGTATGATTGTGATTGTATGATTATGATTGTATGATTGTGATTGTATGATTGTGAAAGTATGATTGTGATGGTATGATTGTGATTGTATGATTGTGATTGTATGATTGTGATTGTATGAGTGTGATTGTCTGGTTGTGGTTGTGCGATTGTGATTGTACGATTGTGATTGTACGATTGTTATTGAATGATTGTGATTGTATGATTCTGATTGTATGATTGTGATTGCATGATTGTGATTGTATGATTGTGATTGCATGATTTTGAATGTATGATTGCGATTGTATGATTGTGGTTGTATGATTGTGATTGTATGATTGTGATTGTATGATTGTGATTGTATGATTGTGATTGTATGATTGTGATAGTATGATTGTGATTGTATGATTGTGATTGTATGATTGTGATTGTATGATTGTGATTGTATGATTGTGATTGTATGATTGTATTTGGGAGATTGTATTTGGGAGATTGTAATTGTATGATTGCGATTGTATGATTGTGATTGTATGATTGCGATTGTATGATTGTGATTGTATGATTGTGATGTATGACTGTAATTGTATGATTATGATTGTATGATTGTGATTGTATGATTGAGATTGTATGATTGTGATTGTATGCTTGCGATTGTATGATTGTGATTGTATGATTGTGATTGTATGATTGTGATTGTATGAGTGTGATTGTCTGATTGTGGTTGTGCGATTGTGATTGTACGATTGTGATTGTACGATTGTGATTGTACGATTGTTATTGAATGATTGTGATTGTATGATTCTGATTGTATGATTGTGATTGCATGATTGTGATTGTATGATTGTGATTGCATTATTTTGAATGTATGATTGCGATTTTATGATTGTGATTGTATGATTGTGATTGTTTGATTGTATTTGGGAGATTGTATTTGGGGGATTGTAATTGTATGATTGCGATTGTATGATTGTGATTGTATGATTGTGATTGTATGATTGTATTTGGGAGATTGTATTTGGGATATTGTAATTGTATGATTGCGATTGTATGATTGCGATTGTATGATTGTGATTGTATGATTGTGTATGTATGATTGTGATTGTATGATTGTATTTGGGAGATTGTATTTGGGATATTGCAATTGTATGATTGCGATTGTATGATTGTGATTGTATGATTGTGATGTATGATTGTAATTGTATGATTATGATTGTATGATTGTGATTGTATGATTGTGATGGTATGATTGTGATTGTATGATTGCGATCGTATGATTGTGATTGTATGATTATGATTGTATGATTGTGACTGTACGATTGCGATTGTATGATTGTGATTGTATGATTAAGTTTGTATTTTTGTGATTTTATGATTGTGATTGTCTGTTTGTGGTTGTATGATTGTGATTGTATGATTGAGATTGTATGATTGTGATTGTATGATTGCGATTGTATAATTGCGATTGTATGATTGTGATTGTATGATTGTGAAAGTATGATTGTGATTGTATGATTATGTTTGTATGATTGTGATTGTATGATTGTGATTGTATGATTGTGATTGTATGATTGTGATTGTATGATTGTATTTGGGAGATTGTATTTGGGAGATTGTAATTGTATGATTGCGATTGTATGATTGTGGTTGTGCGATTGTGATTGTACGATTGTGATTGTACGATTGTGATAGTATGATTGTGATTGTATGATTGTGATTGTATGATTGTGATTGTTTGATTGTATTTGGGAGATTGTATTTGGGAGATTGTACTTGGGAGATTGTAATTGTATGATTGCGATTGTATGATTGTGATTGTATGATTGCGATTGTATGATTGTGATTGTATGATTGTGATGTATGACTGTAATTGTATGATTATGATTGCATGATTGTGATTGTATGATTGAGATTGTATGATTGTGATTGTATGCTTGCGATTGTATGATTGTGATTGTATGATTGTGATTGTATGATTGTGATTGTATGATTGTGATTGTATGCTTATGATTGTATGATTGTGATTGTATGATTGTGATTGAATGATTGTATTTGGGAGATTGTATTTGGGAGATTGTATTTGGGATATTGTAATTGTATGATTGCGATTGTATGATTGTGATTGTATGATTGTGATTGTATGATTGTGATTGTATGATTGTGATTGTATGATTATGATTGTATGATTGTGATTGTGTGATTGTGATTGTATGATTGTATTTGGGAGATTGTATTTGGGAGATTGTATTTGGGATATTGTAATTGTATGATTGCGATTGTATGATTGTGATTGTATGATTGTGATTGTATGATTGTGATTGTATGATTGTATTTGGGAGATTGTATTTGGGATATTGTAATTGTATGATTGCGATTGTATGATTGCGATTGTATGATTGTGATTGTATGATTGTGTATGTATGATTGTGATTGTATGATTGTATTTGGGAGATTGTATTTGGGATATTGCAATTGTATGATTGCGATTGTATGATTGTGATTGTATGATTGTGATGTATGATTGTAATTGTATGATTATGATTGTATGATTGTGATTGTATGATTGTGATGGTATGATTGTGATTGTATGATTGCGATCGTATGATTGTGATTGTATGATTATGATTGTATGATTGTGACTGTACGATTGCGATTGTATGATTGTGATTGTATGATTAAGTTTGTATTTTTGTGATTTTATGATTGTGATTGTCTGTTTGTGGTTGTATGATTGTGATTGTATGATTGAGATTGTATGATTGTGATTGTATGATTGCGATTGTATAATTGCGATTGTATGATTGTGATTGTATGATTGTGAAAGTATGATTGTGATTGTATGATTATGTTTGTATGATTGTGATTGTATGATTGTGATTGTATGATTGTGATTGTATGATTGTGATTGTATGATTGTGATTGTATGATTGTATTTGGGAGATTGTATTTGGGAGATTGTAATTGTATGATTGCGATTGTATGATTGTGGTTGTGCGATTGTGATTGTACGATTGTGATTGTACGATTGTGATAGTATGATTGTGATTGTATGATTGTGATTGTATGATTGTGATTGTTTGATTGTATTTGGGAGATTGTATTTGGGAGATTGTACTTGGGAGATTGTAATTGTATGATTGCGATTGTATGATTGTGATTGTATGATTGCGATTGTATGATTGTGATTGTATGATTGTGATGTATGACTGTAATTGTATGATTATGATTGTATGATTGTGATTGTATGATTGTGATGGTATGATTGTGATTGTATGATTGCGATCGTATGATTGTGATTGTATGATTATGATTGTATGATTGTGACTGTACGATTGCGATTGTATGATTGTGATTGTATGATTAAGTTTGTATTTTTGTGATTTTATGATTGTGATTGTCTGTTTGTGGTTGTATGATTGTGATTGTATGATTGAGATTGTATGATTGTGATTGTATGATTGCGATTGTATAATTGCGATTGTATGATTGTGATTGTATGATTGTGAAAGTATGATTGTGATTGTATGATTATGTTTGTATGATTGTGATTGTATGATTGTGATTGTATGATTGTGATTGTATGATTGTGATTGTATGATTGTATTTGGGAGATTGTATTTGGGAGATTGTAATTGTATGATTGCGATTGTATGATTGTGGTTGTGCGATTGTGATTGTACGATTGTGATTGTACGATTGTGATAGTATGATTGTGATTGTATGATTGTGATTGTATGATTGTGATTGTTTGATTGTATTTGGGAGATTGTATTTGGGAGATTGTACTTGGGAGATTGTAATTGTATGATTGCGATTGTATGATTGTGATTGTATGATTGCGATTGTATGATTGTGATTGTATGATTGTGATGTATGACTGTAATTGTATGATTATGATTGCATGATTGTGATTGTATGATTGAGATTGTATGATTGTGATTGTATGCTTGCGATTGTATGATTGTGATTGTATGATTGTGATTGTATGATTGTGATTGTATGATTGTGATTGTATGCTTATGATTGTATGATTGTGATTGTATGATTGTGATTGAATGATTGTGATTGTATGATTGTGATAGTATGATTGTGATTGTATGATTGTGATTGTATGATTGTGATTGTATGATTGTATTTGGGAGATTGTATTTGGGATATTGTAATTGTATGATTGCGATTGTATGATTGCGATTGTATGATTGTGATTGTATGATTGTGTATGTATGATTGTGATTGTATGATTGTATTTGGGAGATTGTATTTGGGATATTGCAATTGTATGATTGCGATTGTATGATTGTGATTGTATGATTGTAATTGTATGATTATGATTGTATGATTGTGATTGTATGATTGTGATGGTATGATTGTGATTGTATGATTGCGATCGTATGATTGTGATTGTATGATTATGATTGTATGATTGTGACTGTACGATTGCGATTGTATGATTGTGATTGTATGATTAAGTTTGTATTTTTGTGATTTTATGATTGTGATTGTATGATTGTGATTGTATGATTGTGATTGTATGATTGCGATTGTATGAAAGCGATTGTATGTTTGTGATTGCATAATTGTGATTGTATGATTGTGATTGTATGATTGTGATTGTCTGTTTGTGGTTGTATGATTGTGATTGTATGATTGAGATTGTATGATTGTGATTGTATGATTGCGATTGTATAATTGCGATTGTATGATTGTGATTGTATGATTGTGATTGTATGATTGTGATTGTATGATTGTGATTGTATGATTGTGATTGTATGATTGTGATTGTATGATTGTGAAAGTATGATTGTGATTGTATGATTATGTTTGTATGATTGTGATTGTATGATTGTGATTGTATGATTGTATTTGGGAGATTGTATTTGGGAGATTGTAATTGTATGATTGCGATTGTATGATTGTGGTTGTGCGATTGTGATTGTACGATTGTGATTGTACGATTGTGATAGTATGATTGTGATTGTATGATTGTGATTGTATGATTGTGATTGTATGATTGTGATTGTTTGATTGTATTTGGGAGATTGTATTTGGGAGATTGTACTTGGGAGATTGTAATTGTATGATTGCGATTGTATGATTGTGATTGTATGATTGCGATTGTATGATTGTGATTGTATGATTGGGATGTATGACTGTAATTGTATGATTATGATTGCATGATTGTGATTGTATGATTGAGATTGTATGATTGTGATTGTATGCTTGCGATTGTATGATTGTGATTGTATGATTGTGATTGTATGATTGTGATTGTATGATTGTGATTGTATGATTGTGATTGTATGATTATGATTGTATGATTGTGATTGTATGATTGTGATTGTATGATTGTGATTGTATGATTGTGATAGTATGATTGTGATTGTATGATTGTGATTGTATGACTGTGATTGTATGATTGTGATTGTATGATTGTGATTGTATGATTGTGAAAGTATGATTGTGATGGTATGATTGTGATTGTATGATTGTGATTGTATGATTGTGATTGTATGAGTGTGATTGTCTGATTGTGGTTGTGCGATTGTGATTGTACGATTGTGATTGTATGATTGTATTTGGGAGATTGTATTTGGGAGATTGTAATTGTGTGATTGCGATTGTATGATTGTGATTACATGATTGCGATTGTATGATTGTGATTGTCTGATTGTTATGTATGATTGTAATTGTATGATTATGATTGTATGATTGTGATTGTATGATTGTGATTGTATGATTGTGATTGTATGATTGTATTTGGGTGATTGTATGATTGTGATTGTATGATTGTATTTGGGTGATTGTATTTGGGAGATTGTATTTGGGAGATTGTAATTGTATGATTGCGATTGTATGATTGTGATTGTATGATTGCGATTGTATGAATGCGATTGTATGATTGTGATTGTATGATTGTGATTGTATGATAGTGATTGTATGATTGTGATTGTATGATTGTGATTGTATGATTGTATTTGGGAGATTGTATTTGGGATATTGTAATTGTATGATTGCGATTGTATGATTGTGATTGTATGATTGTGATGTATGATTGTAATTGTATGATTATGATTGTATGATTGTGATTGTATGATTGAGATTGTATGATTGTGATTGCATGCTTGCGATTGTATGAATGTGATTGTATGATTGTGATTGTATGATTGTGATTGTATGATTGTGATTGTACGATTGTGATTGTATGATTGTGATTGTATGATTGTGATTGTATGATTGTGATTGTATGATTGTGATTGTATGATTGTGATTGTATGATTGTGAATGTACGATTGTGATTGTACGATTGTGATTGTACGATTGTGATAGTATGATTGTGATTGTATGACTGTGATTGTATGACTGTGATTGTATGATTGTGATTGTATGATTGTGATTGTATGATTGTGAAAGTATGATTGTGATTGTATGATTGTGATTGTATGATTGTGATTGTATGATTGTGATTGTATGATTGTGATTGTATGATTGTGATTGTATGATTGTGATTGTATGACTGTATTTGGGATATTGTAATTGTATGATTGCGATTGTATGATTGTGATTGTATGATTGTGATAGTATGATTGTGAAAGTATGATTGTGATTGTATGATTGTGATTGTATGATTGTGAAAGTATGATTGTGATTGTATGATTGTGATTGTATGATTGTGATTGTATGATTGTGATTCTCTGATTGTGGTTGTGCGATTGTGATTGTACGATTGTGATTGTACGATTGTGATTGTACGATTGTGATAGTATGATTGTGATTGTATGATTGTGATTGTATGATTGTGATTGTATGATTGTGATTGTTCGATTGTATTTGGGAGATTGTATTTGGGAGATTGTAATTGTATGATTGCGATTGTATGATTGTGATTGTATGATTGCGATTGTATGATTGTGATTGTATGATTGTGATGTATGACTGTAATTGTATGATTATGATTGCATGATTGTGATTGTATGATTGAGATTGTATGATTGTGATTGAATGCTTGCGATTGTATGATTGTGATTGTATGATTGTGATTGTATGATTGTGATTGTATGATTGTGATTGTATGATTATGATTGTATGATTGTGATTGTATGATTGTGAAAGTATGATTGTGATGGTATGATTGTGATTGTATGATTGTGATTGTATGAATGTGATTGTATGAGTGTGATTGTCTGGTTGTGGTTGTGCGATTGTGATTGTACGATTGTGATTGTACGATTGTTATTGAATGATTGTGATTGTATGATTCTGATTGTATGATTGTGATTGCATGATTGTGATTGTATGATTGTGATTGCATGATTTTGAATGTATGATTGCGATTGTATGATTGTGGTTGTATGATTGTGATTGTATGATTGTGATTGTATGATTGTGATTGTATGATTGTAATTGTATGATTGCGATTGTATGATTGTGATTGTATGATTGCGATTGTATGATTGTGATTGTATGATTGTGATTGTATGATTGTGATTGTATGATTGTGATTGTTTGATTGTATTTGGGAGATTGTATTTGGGAGATTGTACTTGGGAGATTGTAATTGTATGATTGCGATTGTATGATTGTGATTGTATGATTGCGATTGTATGATTGTGATTGTATGATTGTGAAAGTATGATTGTGATTGTATGATTATGTTTGTATGATTGTGATTGTATGATTGTGATTGTATGATTGTATTTGGGAGATTGTATTTGGGAGATTGTAATTGTATGATTGCGATTGTATGATTGTGGTTGTGCGATTGTGATTGTACGATTGTGATTGTACGATTGTGATAGTATGATTGTGATTGTATGATTGTGATTGTATGATTGTGATTGTATGATTGTGATTGTTTGATTGTATTTGGGAGATTGTATTTGGGAGATTGTACTTGGGAGATTGTAATTGTATGATTGCGATTGTATGATTGTGATTGTATGATTGCGATTGTATGATTGTGATTGTATGATTGTGTATGTATGATTGTGATTGTATGATTGTATTTGGGAGATTGTATTTGGGATATTGCAATTGTATGATTGCGATTGTATGATTGTGATTGTATGATTGTAATTGTATGATTATGATTGTATGATTGTGATTGTATGATTGTGATGGTATGATTGTGATTGTATGATTGCGATCGTATGATTGTGATTGTATGATTATGATTGTATGATTGTGACTGTACGATTGCGATTGTATGATTGTGATTGTATGATTAAGTTTGTATTTTTGTGATTTTATGATTGTGATTGTATGATTGTGATTGTATGATTGTGATTGTATGATTGCGATTGTATGAAAGCGATTGTATGTTTGTGATTGCATAATTGTGATTGTATGATTGTGATTGTATGATTGTGATTGTCTGTTTGTGGTTGTATGATTGTGATTGTATGATTGAGATTGTATGATTGTGATTGTATGATTGCGATTGTATAATTGCGATTGTATGATTGTGATTGTATGATTGTGATTGTATGATTGTGATTGTATGATTGTGATTGTATGATTGTGATTGTATGATTGTGATTGTATGATTGTGAAAGTATGATTGTGATTGTATGATTATGTTTGTATGATTGTGATTGTATGATTGTGATTGTATGATTGTATTTGGGAGATTGTATTTGGGAGATTGTAATTGTATGATTGCGATTGTATGATTGTGGTTGTGCGATTGTGATTGTACGATTGTGATTGTACGATTGTGATAGTATGATTGTGATTGTATGATTGTGATTGTATGATTGTGATTGTATGATTGTGATTGTTTGATTGTATTTGGGAGATTGTATTTGGGAGATTGTACTTGGGAGATTGTAATTGTATGATTGCGATTGTATGATTGTGATTGTATGATTGCGATTGTATGATTGTGATTGTATGATTGTGATGTATGACTGTAATTGTATGATTATGATTGCATGATTGTGATTGTATGATTGAGATTGTATGATTGTGATTGTATGCTTGCGATTGTATGATTGTGATTGTATGATTGTGATTGTATGATTGTGATTGTATGATTGTGATTGTATGATTGTGATTGTATGATTATGATTGTATGATTGTGATTGTATGATTGTGATTGTATGATTGTGATTGTATGATTGTGATAGTATGATTGTGATTGTATGATTGTGATTGTATGACTGTGATTGTATGATTGTGATTGTATGATTGTGATTGTATGATTGTGAAAGTATGATTGTGATGGTATGATTGTGATTGTATGATTGTGATTGTATGATTGTGATTGTATGAGTGTGATTGTCTGATTGTGGTTGTGCGATTGTGATTGTACGATTGTGATTGTATGATTGTATTTGGGAGATTGTATTTGGGAGATTGTAATTGTATGATTGCGATTGTATGATTGTGATTATATGATTGCGATTGTATGATTGTGATTGTCTGATTGTTATGTATGATTGTAATTGTATGATTATGATTGTATGATTGTGATTGTATGATTGTGATTGTATGATTGTATTTGGGAGATTGTATTTGGGATATTGTAATTGTATGATTGCGATTGTATGATTGTGATTGTATGATTGTGATGTATGATTGTAATTGTATGATTATGATTGTATGATTGTGATTGTATGATTGAGATTGTATGATTGTGATTGCATGCTTGCGATTGTATGAATGTGATTGTATGATTGTGATTGTATGATTGTGATTGTATGATTGTGATTGTACGATTGTGATTGTATGATTGTGATTGTATGATTGTGATTGTATGATTGTGATTGTATGATTGTGATTGTATGATTGTGATTGTATGATTGTGAATGTACGATTGTGATTGTACGATTGTGATTGTACGATTGTGATAGTATGATTGTGATTGTATGACTGTGATTGTATGACTGTGATTGTATGATTGTGATTGTATGATTGTGATTGTATGATTGTGAAAGTATGATTGTGATTGTATGATTGTGATTGTATGATTGTGATTGTATGATTGTGATTGTATGATTGTGATTGTATGATTGTGATTGTATGATTGTGATTGTATGACTGTATTTGGGATATTGTAATTGTATGATTGCGATTGTATGATTGTGATTGTATGATTGTGATAGTATGATTGTGAAAGTATGATTGTGATTGTATGATTGTGATTGTATGATTGTGAAAGTATGATTGTGATTGTATGATTGTGATTGTATGATTGTGATTGTATGATTGTGATTCTCTGATTGTGGTTGTGCGATTGTGATTGTACGATTGTGATTGTACGATTGTGATTGTACGATTGTGATAGTATGATTGTGATTGTATGATTGTGATTGTATGATTGTGATTGTATGATTGTGATTGTTCGATTGTATTTGGGAGATTGTATTTGGGAGATTGTAATTGTATGATTGCGATTGTATGATTGTGATTGTATGATTGCGATTGTATGATTGTGATTGTATGATTGTGATGTATGACTGTAATTGTATGATTATGATTGCATGATTGTGATTGTATGATTGAGATTGTATGATTGTGATTGAATGCTTGCGATTGTATGATTGTGATTGTATGATTGTGATTGTATGATTGTGATTGTATGATTGTGATTGTATGATTATGATTGTATGATTGTGATTGTATGATTGTGAAAGTATGATTGTGATGGTATGATTGTGATTGTATGATTGTGATTGTATGATTGTGATTGTATGAGTGTGATTGTCTGGTTGTGGTTGTGCGATTGTGATTGTACGATTGTGATTGTACGATTGTTATTGAATGATTGTGATTGTATGATTCTGATTGTATGATTGTGATTGCATGATTGTGATTGTATGATTGTGATTGCATGATTTTGAATGTATGATTGCGATTGTATGATTGTGGTTGTATGATTGTGATTGTATGATTGTGATTGTATGATTGTGATTGTATGATTGTGATTGTATGATTGTGATAGTATGATTGTGATTGTATGATTGTGATTGTATGATTGTGATTGTATGATTGTGATTGTATGATTGTGATTGTATGATTGTATTTGGGAGATTGTATTTGGGAGATTGTAATTGTATGATTGCGATTGTATGATTGTGATTGTATGATTGCGATTGTATGATTGTGATTGTATGATTGTGATTGTATGATTGTGATTGTCTGATTGTGATTGTCTGATTGTGGTTGTACGATTGTGATTGTACGATTGTGATTGTACGATTGTGATTGTATGATTGTGATTGCATGATTATGATTGTATGATTGTGATTGCATGATTGTGATTGTATGACTGTGATTGCATGATTTTGAATGTATGATTGTGATTGTATGATTGTGATTGTATGATTGTGATTGTATGATTGTGATTGTCTGATTGTGGTTGTGCGATTGTGATTGTACGATTGTGATCGTACGATTGTGATAGTATGATTGTGATTGTATGATTGTGATTGTATGATTGTGATTGTATGATTGTGATTGTATGATTGTGATTGTTTGATTGTATTTGGGAGATTGTATTTGGGAGATTGTATTTGGGAGATTGTAATTGTATGATTGCGATTGTATGATTGTGATTGTATGATTGTGATTGTATGATTGTGATTGTATGATTGTTATTGTATGATTGTGATTGTATGATTGTGATCGTCTGATTGTGGTTGTGCGATTGTGATTGTATGATTGTGATTGTACGATTGTGATTGTACGATTGTGATAGTATGATTGTGATTGTATGATTGTGATTGTATGATTGTGATTGTTTGATTGTACTTGGGAGATTGTATTTGGGAGATTGTAATTGTATGATCGCGATTGTATGATTGTGATTGTATGATTGCGATTGTATGATTGTGATTGTATGATTGTGATGTATGACTGTAATTGTATGATTATGATTGCATGATTGTGATTGTATGATTGAGATTGTATGATTGTGATTGTATGCTTGCGATTGTATGATTGTGATTGTATGATTGTGATTGTATGATTGTGACTGTATGATTGTGATTGTATGATTATGATTGTATGATTGTGATTGTATGATTGTGATTGTATGATTGTGATTGTATGATTGTGATAGTATGATTGTGATTGTATGATTGTGATTGTATGACTGTGATTGTATGATTGTGATTGTATGATTGCGATTGTATGATTGTGAAAGTATGATTGTGATGGTATGATTGTGATTTTATGATTGTGATTGTATGATTGTGATTGTATGAGTGTGATTGTCTGATTGTGGTTGTGCGATTGTGATTGTACGATTGTGATTGTACGATTGTTATTGAATGATTGTGATTGTATGATTCTGATTGTATGATTGTGATTGCATGATTGTGATTGTATGATTGTGATTGCATGATTTTGAATGTATGATTGCGATTGTATGATTGTGGTTGTATGATTGTGATTGTATGATTGTGATTGTATGATTGTGATTGTATGATTGTGATGGTATGATTGTGATTGTATGATTGTGATTGTATGACAGCGATTGTATGATTGTGATTGTATGATTGTGATTGTATGATTGTGATTGTATGATTGTATTTGGGAGATTGTATTTGGGAGAGTGTATTTGGGAGATTGTAATTGTATGATTGCGATTGTATGATTGTGATTGTATGATTGCGATTGTATGATTGTGATTGTATGATTGTGATGTATGATTGTAATTGTATGATTATGATTGTATGATTGTGATTGTATGACTGTGATTGTATGATTGTGATGTATGACTGTAATTGTATGATTATGATTGTATGATTGTGAATGTATGATTATGATTGTATGATTGTGATTGTATGATTGTGATTGTATGATTGTGATTGTATGATTGTGATAGTATGATTGTGATTGTATGATTGTGATTGTATGACTGTGATTGTATGATTGTGATTGTATGATTGTGATTGTATGATTGTGAAAGTATGATTGTGATGGTATGATTGTGATTGTATGATTGTGATTGTATGATTGTGATTGTATGAGTGTGATTGTCTGATTGTGGTTGTGCGATTGTGATTGTACGATTGTGATTGTACGATTGTTATTGAATGATTGTGATTGTATGATTCTGATTGTATGATTGTGATTGCATGATTGTGATTGTATGATTGTGATTGCATGATTTTGAATGTATGATTGCGATTGTATGATTGTGGTTGTATGATTGTGATTGTATGATTGCGATTGTATGATTGTGATTGTATGATTGTGATAGTATGATTGTGATTGTATGATTGTGATTGTATGATTGTGATTGTATGATTGTGATTGTATGATTGTGATTGTATGATTGTATTTGGGAGATTGTATTTGGGAGATTGTATTTGGGAGATTGTAATTGTATGATTGCGATTGTATGATTGCGATTGTATGATTGCGATTGTATGATTGTGATTGTATGATTGTGATGTATGATTGTAATTGTATGATTATGATTCTATGATTGTGATTGTATGATTGTGATTGTATGATTGTATCTGGGAGATTGTATTTGGGAGATTGTATTTGGGAGATTGTAATTGTATGATTGCGATTGTATGATTGTGATTGTATGATTGCGATTGTATGATTGTGATTGTATGATTGTGATGTATGATTGTAATTGTATGAGTATGATTGTATGATTGTGATTGTATGATTGTGATGGTATGATTGTGATTGTATGATTGCGATCGTATGATTGTGATTGCATGATTATGATTGTATGATTGTGATTGTATGATTGCGATTGTATGATTGTGATTGTATGATTATGATTGTATTTTTGTGATTGTATGATTGTGATTGTATGATTGTGATTGTATGATTGTGATTGTATGATTGTGATTGTATGATTGTGATTGTATGATTGTGATTGTATGATTGTGATTGTATGATTGTGATTGTATGATTGTGATTGTATGATTGTGATAGTATGATTGTGATTGTATGATTGTGATTGTATGATTGTGATTGTATGATTGTGATTGTATGATTGTGATAGTATGATTGTGATTGTATGATTGTGATTGTATGACTGTGATTGTATGATTGTGATTGTATGATTGTGATTGTATGATTGTGAAAGTATGATTGTGATGGTATGATTGTGATTGTATGATTGTGATTGTATGATTGTGATTGTATGAGTGTGATTGTCTGATTGTGGTTGTGCGATTGTGATTGTACGATTGTGATTATACGATTGTTATTGAATGATTGTGATTGTATGATTCTGATTGTATGATTGTGATTGCATGATTGTGATTGTATGATTGTATCTGGGAGATTGTATTTGGGAGATTGTATTTGGGAGATTGTAATTGTATGATTGCGATTGTATGATTGTGATTATATGATTGCGATTGTATGATTGTGATTGTCTGATTGTGATGTATGATTGTAATTGTATGATTATGATTGTATGATTGTGATTGTATGATTGTGATTGTATGATTGTATTTGGGTGATTGTATTTGGGAGATTGTATTTGGGAGATTGTAATTGTATGATTGCGATTGTATGATTGTGATTGTATGATTGCGATTGTATGAATGCGATTGTATGATTGTGATTGTATGATTGTGATTGTATGATTGTGATTGTATGATTGTGATTGTATGATTGTGATTGTATGATTGTGATTGTATGATTGTATTTGGGAGATTGTATTTGGGATATTGTAATTGTATGATTGCGATTCTATGATTGTGATTGTATGATTGTGATTGTATGATTGTGAAAGCATGATTGTGGTTGTATGATTGTGATTGTATGATTGTGATTGTATGATTGTGATTGTATGATTGTGATTGTATGATTGTGATTGTATGATTGTGATTGTATGATTGTGATTGTATGATTGTGATTGTATGATTGTGATTGTATGATTGTGATTGTATGATTGTGATTGTATGATTGTGATTGTATGATTGTGATTGTATGATTGTATTTGGGATATTGTAATTGTATGATTGCGATTGTATGATTGTGATTGTATGATTGTGATTGTATGATTGTGATAGTATGATTGTGAAAGTATGATTGTGATTGTATGATTGTGATTGTATGATTGTGAAAGTATGATTGTGATTGTATGATTGTGATTGTATGATTGTGATGTATGATTGTGATTGTATGATTGTGATCGTCTGATTGTGGTTGTGCGATTGTGATTGTACGATTGTGATTGTACGATTGTGATAGTATGATTGTGATTGTATGATTGTGATTGTATGATTGTGATTGTTTGATTGCATTTGGGAGATTGTATTTGGGAGATTGTAATTGTATGATTGCGATTGTATGATTGTGATTGTATGATTGCGATTGTATGATTGTGATTGTATGATTGTGATGTATGACTGTAATTGTATGATTATGATTGCATGATTGTGATTGTATGATTGAGATTGTATGATTGTGATTGTATGCTTGCGATTGTATGATTGTGATTGTATGATTGCGATTGTATGATTGTGATTGTATGATTGTGATGTATGACTGTAATTGTATGATTATGATTGCATGATTGTGATTGTATGATTGAGATTGTATGATTGTGATTGTATGCTTGCGATTGTATGATTGTGATTGTATGATTGTGATTGTATGATTGTGATTGTATGATTATGATTGTATGATTGTGATTGTATGATTGTGATTGTATGATTGTGATTGTATGATTGTGATAGTATGATTGTGATTGTATGATTGTGATTGTATGACTGTGATTGTATGATTGTGATTGTATGATTGTGATTGTATGATTGTGAAAGTATGATTGTGATGGTATGATTGTGATTGTATGATTGTGATTGTATGATTGTGATTGTATGATTGTGATTGTATGATTGTATTTGGGAGATTGTATTTGGGAGATTGTATTTGGGAGATTGTAATTGTATGATTGCGATTGTATGATTGTGATTGTATGATTGCGATTGTATGATTGTGATTGTATGATTGTGATTTATGATTGTAATTGTATGATTATGATTGTATGATTGTGATTGTATGATTGTGATTGTATGATTGTGATTGTATGATTGTATTTGGGAGATTGTAGTTGGGAGATTGTATTTGGGAGATTGTAATTGTATGATTGCGATTGTATGATTGTGATTGTATGATTGTGATTGTATGATTGTGACTGTATGATTGTGATTGTATGATTGTGATAGTATGATTGTGATTGTATGATTGTGATGTATGATTGTAATTGTATGATTATGATTGTATGATTGTGATTGTGTGATTGTGATTGTATGATTGTATTTGGGAGATTGTAATTGTATGATTGCGATTGTATGATTGTGATTGTATGATCGTGATTGTATGATTGTGATAGTATGATTGTGAAAGTATGATTGTGATTGTATGATTGTGATTGTATGATTGTGATTGTATGATTGTGATTGTATGATTGTGATTGTATGATTGTGATTGTATGATTGTGATCGTCTGATTGTGGTTGTGCGATTGTGATTGTATGATTGTGATTGTACGATTGTGATTGTACGATTGTGATAGTATGATTGTGATTGTATGATTGTATTTGGGAGATTGTATTTGGGATATTGTAATTGTATGATTGCGATTGTATGATTGTGATTGTATGATTGTGATTGTATGATTGTGATTGTATGATTGTGAAAGCATGATTGTGATTGTATGATTGTGATTGTATGATTGTGATTGTATGATTGTGATTGTATGATTGTGATTGTATGATTGTGATTGTATGATTGTGATTGTATGATTGTGATTGTATGATTGTGATTGTATGATTGTGATTGTATGATTGTGATTGTATGATTGTGATTGTATGATTGTATTTGGGATATTGTAATTGTATGATTGCGATTGTATGATTGTGATTGTATGATCGTGATTGTATGATTGTGATAGTATGATTGTGAAAGTATGATTGTGATTGTATGATTGTGATTGTATGATTGTGATTGTATGATTGTGATTGTATGATTGTGATTGTATGATTGTGATTGTATGATTGTGATCGTCTGATTGTGGTTGTGCGATTGTGATTGTATGATTGTGATTGTACGATTGTGATTGTACGGTTGTGATAGTATGATTGTGATTGTATGATTGTGATTGTATGATTGTGATTGTTTGATTGTACTTGGGAGATTGTATTTGGGAGATTGTAATTGTATGATTGCGATTGTATGATTGTGATTGTATGATTGCGATTGTATGATTGTGATTGTATGATTGTGATGTATGACTGTAATTGTATGATTATGATTGCATGATTGTGATTGTATGATTGAGATTGTATGATTGTGATTGTATGCTTGCGATTGTATGATTGTGATTGTATGATTGTGATTGTATGATTGTGACTGTATGATTGTGATTGTATGATTATGATTGTATGATTGTGATTGTATGATTGTGATTGTATGATTGTGATTGTATGATTGTGATAGTATGATTGTGATTGTATGATTGTGATTGTATGACTGTGATTGTATGATTGTGATTGTATGATTGCGATTGTATGATTGTGAAAGTATGATTGTGATGGTATGATTGTGATTTTATGATTGTGATTGTATGATTGTGATTGTATGAGTGTGATTGTCTGATTGTGGTTGTGCGATTGTGATTGTACGATTGTGATTGTACGATTGTTATTGAATGATTGTGATTGTATGATTCTGATTGTATGATTGTGATTGCATGATTGTGATTGTATGATTGTGATTGCATGATTTTGAATGTATGATTGCGATTGTATGATTGTGGTTGTATGATTGTGATTGTATGATTGTGATTGTATGATTGTGATTGTATGATTGTGATGGTATGATTGTGATTGTATGATTGTGATTGTATGACAGCGATTGTATGATTGTGATTGTATGATTGTGATTGTATGATTGTGATTGTATGATTGTATTTGGGAGATTGTATTTGGGAGAGTGTATTTGGGAGATTGTAATTGTATGATTGCGATTGTATGATTGTGATTGTATGATTGCGATTGTATGATTGTGATTGTATGATTGTGATGTATGATTGTAATTGTATGATTATGATTGTATGATTGTGATTGTATGACTGTGATTGTATGATTGTGATGTATGACTGTAATTGTATGATTATGATTGTATGATTGTGATTGTATGATTATGATTGTATGATTGTGATTGTATGATTGTGATTGTATGATTGTGATTGTATGATTGTGATAGTATGATTGTGATTGTATGATTGTGATTGTATGACTGTGATTGTATGATTGTGATTGTATGATTGTGATTGTATGATTGTGAAAGTATGATTGTGATGGTATGATTGTGATTGTATGATTGTGATTGTATGATTGTGATTGTATGAGTGTGATTGTCTGATTGTGGTTGTGCGATTGTGATTGTACGATTGTGATTGTACGATTGTTATTGAATGATTGTGATTGTATGATTCTGATTGTATGATTGTGATTGCATGATTGTGATTGTATGATTGTGATTGCATGATTTTGAATGTATGATTGCGATTGTATGATTGTGGTTGTATGATTGTGATTGTATGATTGCGATTGTATGATTGTGATTGTATGATTGTGATTGTATGATTGTGATTGTATGATTGTGATTGTATGATTGTATTTGGGAGATTGTATTTGGGAGATTGTATTTGGGAGATTGTAATTGTATGATTGCGATTGTATGATTGCGATTGTATGATTGCGATTGTTTGATTGTGATTGTATGATTGTGATGTATGATTGTAATTGTATGATTATGATTCTATGATTGTGATTGTATGATTGTGATTGTATGATTGTATCTGGGAGATTGTATTTGGGAGATTGTATTTGGGAGATTGTAATTGTATGATTGCGATTGTATGATTGTGATTGTATGATTGCGATTGTATGATTGTGATTGTATGATTGTGATGTATGATTGTAATTGTATGAGTATGATTGTATGATTGTGATTGTATGATTGTGATGGTATGATTGTGATTGTATGATTGCGATCGTATGATTGTGATTGCATGATTATGATTGTATGATTGTGATTGTATGATTGCGATTGTATGATTGTGATTGTATGATTATGATTGTATTTTTGTGGTTGTATGATTGTGATTGTATGATTGTGATTGTATGATTGTGATTGTATGATTGTGATTGTATGATTGTGATTGTATGATTGTGATTGTATGATTGTGATTGTATGATTGTGATAGTATGATTGTGATTGTATGATTGTGATTGTATGATTGTGATTGTATGATTGTGATTGTATTATTGTGATAGTATGATTGTGATTGTATGATTGTGATTGTATGACTGTGATTGTATGATTGTGATTGTATGATTGTGATTGTATGATTGTGAAAGTATGATTGTGATGGTATGATTGTGATTGTATGATTGTGATTGTATGATTGTGATTGTATGAGTGTGATTGTCTGATTGTGGTTGTGCGATTGTGATTGTACGATTGTGATTATACGATTGTTATTGAATGATTGTGATTGTATGATTCTGATTGTATGATTGTGATTGCATGATTGTGATTGTATGATTGTATCTGGGAGATTGTATTTGGGAGATTGTATTTGGGAGATTGTAATTGTATGATTGCGATTGTATGATTGTGATTATATGATTGCGATTGTATGATTGTGATTGTCTGATTGTGATGTATGATTGTAATTGTATGATTATGATTGTATGATTGTGATTGTATGATTGTGATTGTACGATTGTATTTGGGTGATTGTATTTGGGAGATTGTATTTGGGAGATTGTAATTGTATGATTGCGATTGTATGATTGTGATTGTATGATTGCGATTGTATGAATGCGATTGTATGATTGTGATTGTATGATTGTGATTGTATGATTGTGATTGTATGATTGTGATTGTATGATTGTGATTGTATGATTGTGATTGTATGATTGTGATTGTATGATTGTATTTGGGAGATTGTATTTGGGATATTGTAATTGTATGATTGCGATTCTATGATTGTGATTGTATGATTGTGATTGTATGATTGTGAAAGCATGATTGTGGTTGTATGATTGTGATTGTATGATTGTGATTGTATGATTGTGATTGTATGATTGTGATTGTATGATTGTGATTGTATGATTGTGATTGTATGATTGTGATTGTATGATTGTGATTGTATGATTGTGATTGTATGATTGTGATTGTATGATTGTGATTGTATGATTGTGATTGTATGATTGTGATTGTATGATTGTGATTGTATGATTGTGATTGTATGATTGTGATTGTATGATTGTATTTGGGATATTGTAATTGTATGATTGCGATTGTATGATTGTGATTGTATGATTGTGATTGTATGATTGTGATAGTATGATTGTGAAAGTATGATTGTGATTGTATGATTGTGATTGTATGATTGTGAAAGTATGATTGTGATTGTATGATTGTGATTGTATGATTGTGATGTATGATTGTGATTGTATGATTGTGATCGTCTGATTGTGGTTGTGCGATTGTGATTGTACGATTGTGATTGTACGATTGTGATAGTATGATTGTGATTGTATGATTGTGATTGTATGATTGTGATTGTTTGATTGCATTTGGGAGATTGTATTTGGGAGATTGTAATTGTATGATTGCGATTGTATGATTGTGATTGTATGATTGCGATTGTATGATTGTGATTGTATGATTGTGATGTATGACTGTAATTGTATGATTATGATTGCATGATTGTGATTGTATGATTGAGATTGTATGATTGTGATTGTATGCTTGCGATTGTATGATTGTGATTGTATGATTGCGATTGTATGATTGTGATTGTATGATTGTGATGTATGACTGTAATTGTATGATTATGATTGCATGATTGTGATTGTATGATTGAGATTGTATGATTGTGATTGTATGCTTGCGATTGTGTGATTGTGATTGTATGATTGTGATTGTATGATTGTGATTGTATGATTATGATTGTATGATTGTGATTGTATGATTGTGATTGTATGATTGTGATTGTATGATTGTGATAGTATGATTGTGATTGTATGATTGTGATTGTATGACTGTGATTGTATGATTGTGATTGTATGATTGTGATTGTATGATTGTGAAAGTATGATTGTGATGGTATGATTGTGATTTTATGATTGTGATTGTATGATTGTGATTGTATGAGTGTGATTGTCTGATTGTGGTTGTGCGATTGTGATTGTACGATTGTGTTTGTACGATTGTTATTGAATGATTGTGATTGTATGATTCTGATTGTATGATTGTGATTGCATGATTGTGATTGTATGATTGTGATTGCATGATTTTGAATGTATGATTGCGATTGTATGATTGTGGTTGTATGATTGTGATTGTATGATTGTGATTGTATGATTGTGATTGTATGATTGTGATAGTATGATTGTGATTGTATGATTGTGATTGTATGATTGTGATTGTATGATTGTGATTGTATGATTGTATTTGGGAGATTGTATTTGGGAGAGTGTATTTGGGAGATTGTAATTGTATGATTGCGATTGTATGATTGTGATTGTATGATTGCGATTGTATGATTGTGATTGTATGATTGTGATGTATGATTGTAATTGTATGATTATGATTGTATGATTGTGATTGTATGACTGTGATTGTATGATTGTATCTGGGAGATTGTATCTGGGAGATTGTATTTGGGAGATTGTATTTGGGAGATTGTAATTGTATGATTGCGATTGTATGATTGAGATTGTATGATTGTGATTGTATGATTGTGATTGCATGATTTTGAATGTATGATTGCGATTGTATGATTGTGGTTGTATGATTGTGATTGTATGATTGTGATTGTATGATTGTGATTGTATGATTGTGATAGTATGATTGTGATTGTATGATTGTGATTGTATGATTGCGATTGTATGATTGTGATTGTATGATTGTGATGTATGACTGTAATTGTATGATTATGATTGTATGATTCTGATTGTATGATTGAGATTGTATGATTGTGATTGTATGATTGTGATAGTATGATTGTGATTGTATGATTGTGATTGTATGACTGTGATTGTATGATTGTGATTGTATGATTGTGATTGTATGATTGTGAAAGTATGATTGTGATGGTATGATTGTGATTGTATGATTGTGATTGTATGATTGTGATTGTATGAGTGTGATTGTCTGATTGTGGTTGTGCGATTGTGATTGTACGATTGTGATTGTACGATTGTGATTGTACGATTGTTATTGAATGATTGTGATTGTATGATTCTGATTGTATGATTGTGATTGCATGATTGTGATTGTATGATTGTGATTGCATTATTTTGAATGTATGATTGCGATTTTATGATTGTGGTTGTATGATTGTGATTGTATGATTGTGATTGTATGATTGTGATTGTTTGATTGTATTTGGGAGATTGTATTTGGGAGATTGTATTTGGGAGATGGTAATTGTATGATTGCGATTGTATGATTGTGATTGTATGATTGCGATTGTATGATTGTGATTGTATGATTGTGATGTATGACTGTAATTGTATGATTATGATTGCATGATTGTGATTGTATGATTGAGATTGTATGATTGTGATTGTATGCTTGCGATTGTATGATTGTGATTGTATGATTGTGATTGTATGATTGTGATTGTATGATTGTGAAAGCATGATTGTGATTGTATGATTGTGATTGTATGATTGTGATTGTATGATTGTGATTGTATGATTGTGATTGTATGATTGTGATTGTATGATTGTGATTGTATGATTGTGATTGTATGATTGTGATTGTATGATTGTGATTGTATGATTGTGATTGTATGATTGTGATTGTATGATTGTGATTGTATGATTGTGATTGTATGATTGTGATTGTATGATTGTGATTGTATGATTGTGATTGTATGATTGTGATTGTATGATTGTGATTGTATGATTGTATTTGGGATATTGTAATTGTATGATTGCGATTGTATGATTGTGATTGTATGATTGTGATTGTATGATTGTGATAGTATTATTGTGAAAGTATGATTGTGAAAGTATGATTGTGATTGTATGATTGTGATTGTATGATTGTGATTGTATGATTGTGATTGTATGATTGTGATCGTCTGATTGTGGTTGTGCGATTGTGATTGTACGATTGTGATTGTACGATTGTGATAGTATGATTGTGATTGTATGATTGTGATTGTATGATTGTGATTGTTTGATTGTATTTGGGAGATTGTATTTGGGAGATTGTAATTGTATGATTGCGATTGTATGATTGTGATTGTATGATTGCGATTGTATGATTGTGATTGTATGATTGTGATGTATGACTGTAATTGTATGATTATGATTGCATGATTGTGATTGTATGATTGAGATTGTATGATTGTGATTGTATGCTTGCGATTGTATGATTGTGATTGTATGATTGCGATTGTATGATTGTGATTGTATGATTGTGATGTATGACTGTAATTGTATGATTATGATTGCATGATTGTGATTGTATGATTGAGATTGTATGATTGTGATTGTATGCTTGCGATTGTATGATTGTGATTGTATGATTGTGATTGTATGATTGTGATTGTATGATTGTGATTGTATGATTGTGATTGTATGATTATGATTGTATGATTGTGATTGTATGATTGTGATTGTATGATTGTGATTGTATGATTGTGATTGTATGATTGTGATTGTATGATTGTGATTGTATGATTGTGATTGTATGATTGTGATTGTATGATTGTGATTGTCTGATTGTGGTTGTACGATTGTGATTGTACGATTGTGATTGTACGATTGTGATTGTATGATTGTGATTGCATGATTATGATTGTATGATTGTGATTGCATGATTGTGATTGTATGATTGTGATTGCATGATTTTGAATGTATGATTGTGATTGTATGATTGTGATTGTATGATTGTGATTGTATGATTGTGATTGTCTGATTGTGGTTGTGCGATTGTGATTGTACGATTGTGATCGTACGATTGTGATAGTATGATTGTGATTGTATGATTGTGATTGTATGATTGTGATTGTATGATTGTGATTGTATGATTGTGATTGTATGATTGTGATTGTATGATTGTGATTGTATGATTGTGATTGTATGATTGTGATTGTATGATTGTGATTGTATGATTGTATTTGGGAGATTGTATTTGGGATATTGTAATTGTATGATTGCGATTGTATGATTGCGATTGTATGATTGTGATTGTATGATTGTGTATGTATGATTGTGATTGTATGATTGTATTTGGGAGATTGTATTTGGGAGATTGTATTTGGGAGATTGTAATTGTATGATTGCGATTGTATGATTGTGATTATATGATTGCGATTGTATGATTGTGATTGTCTGATTGTGATGTATGATTGTAATTGTATGATTATGATTGTATGATTGTGATTGTATGATTGTGATTGTATGATTGTATTTGGGTGATTGTATTTGGGAGATTGTATTTGGGAGATTGTAATTGTATGATTGCGATTGTATGATTGTGATTGTATGATTGCGATTGTATGAATGCGATTGTATGATTGTGATTGTATGATTGTGATTGTATGATTGTGATTGTATGATTGTGATTGTATGATTGTGATTGTATGATTGTGATTGGATGATTGTGATTGTATGATTGTGATTGTATGATTGTGATTGTATGATTGTGATTGTATGATTGTGATTGTATGATTGTATTTGGGAGATTGTATTTGGGATATTGTAATTGTATGATTGCGATTGTATGATTGTGATTGTATGATTGTGATTGTATGATTGTGAAAGCATGATTGTGATTGTATGATTGTGATTGTATGATTGTGATTGTATGATTGTGATTGTATGATTGTGATTGTATGATTGTGATTGTATGATTGTGATTGTATGATTGTGATTGTATGATTGTGATTGTATGATTGTGATTGAATGATTGTGATTGTATGATTGTGATTGTATGATTGTGATTGTATGATTGTGATTGTATGATTGTGATTGTATGATTGTGATTGTATGATTGTATTTGGGATATTGTAATTGTATGATTGCGATTGTATGATTGTGATTGTATGATTGTGATTGTATGATTGTGATAGTATGATTGTGAAAGTATGATTGTGATTGTATGATTGTGATTGTATGATTGTGAAAGTATGATTGTGATTGTATGATTGTGATTGTATGATTGTGATTGTATGATTGTGATTGTATGATTGTGATCGTCTGATTGTGGTTGTGCGATTGTGATTGTACGATTGTGATTGTACGATTGTGATAGTATGATTGTGATTGTATGATTGTGATTGTATGATTGTGATTGTTTGATTGTATTTGGGAGATTGTATTTGGGAGATTGTAATTGTATGATTGCGATTGTATGATTGTGATTGTATGATTGCGATTGTATGATTGTGATTGTATGATTGTGATGTATGACTGTAATTGTATGATTATGATTGCATGATTGTGATTGTATGATTGAGATTGTATGATTGTGATTGTATGCTTGCGATTGTATGATTGTGATTGTATGATTGCGATTGTATGATTGTGATTGTATGATTGTGATGTATGACTGTAATTGTATGATTATGATTGCATGATTGTGATTGTATGATTGAGATTGTATGATTGAGATTGTATGATTGTGATTGTATGCTTGCGATTGTATGATTGTGATTGTATGATTGTGATTGTATGATTGTGATTGTATGATTGTGATTGTATGATTATGATTGTATGATTGTGATTGTATGATTGTGATTGTATGATTGTGATTGTATGATTGTGATAGTATGATTGTGATTGTATGATTGTGATTGTATGACTGTGATTGTATGATTGTGATTGTATGATTGTGATTGTATGATTGTGAAAGTATGATTGTGATGGTATGATTGTGATTTTATGATTGTGATTGTATGATTGTGATTGTATGAGTGTGATTGTCTGATTGTGGTTGTGCGATTGTGATTGTACGATTGTGTTTGTACGATTGTTATTGAATGATTGTGATTGTATGATTCTGATTGTATGATTGTGATTGCATGATTGTGATTGTATGATTGTGATTGCATGATTTTGAATGTATGATTGCGATTGTATGATTGTGGTTGTATGATTGTGATTGTATGATTGTGATTGTATGATTGTGATTGTATGATTGTGATAGTATGATTGTGATTGTATGATTGTGATTGTATGATTGTGATTGTATGATTGTGATTGTATGATTGTATTTGGGAGATTGTATTTGGGAGAGTGTATTTGGGAGATTGTAATTGTATGATTGCGATTGTATGATTGTGATTGTATGATTGCGATTGTATGATTGTGATTGTATGATTGTGATGTATGATTGTAATTGTATGATTATGATTGTATGATTGTGATTGTATGACTGTGATTGTATGATTGTATCTGGGAGATTGTATCTGGGAGATTGTATTTGGGAGATTGTATTTGGGAGATTGTAATTGTATGATTGCGATTGTATGATTGAGATTGTATGATTGTGATTGTATGATTGTGATTGTATGATTGTGATTGTCTGATTGTGGTTGTGCGATTGTGATTGTACGATTGTGATTGTACGATTGTGATAGTATGATTGTGATTGTATGATTGTGATTGTATGATTGTGATTGTATGATTGTGATTGTATGATTGTGATTGTTTGATTGTATTTGGGAGATTGTATTTGGGAGATTGTATTTGGGAGATTGTAATTGTATGATTGCGATTGTATGATTGTGATTGTATGATTGCGATTGTATGATTGTGATTGTATGATTGTGATGAATGACTGTAATTGTATGATTATGATTGTATGATTGTGATTGTATGATTGAGATTGTATGATTGTGATTGTATGCTTGCGATTGTATGATTGTGATTGTATGATTGTGATTGTATGATTGTGATTGTATGATTGTGATTGTATGATTATGATTGTATGATTGTGATTGTATGATTGTGATTGTATGATTGTGATTGTATGATTGTGATAGTATGATTGTGATTGTATGATTGTGATTGTATGACTGTGATTGTATGATTGTGATTGTATGATTGTGATTGTATGATTGTGAAAGTATGATTGTGATGGTATGATTGTGATTGTATGATTGTGATTGTATGATCGTGATTGTATGGGTGTGATTGTCTGATTGTGGTTGTGCGATTGTGATTGTACGATTGTGATTGTACGATTGTGATTGTACGATTGTTATTGAATGATTGTGATTGTATGATTCTGATTGTATGATTGTGATTGCATGATTGTGATTGTATGATTGTGATTGCATTATTTTGAATGTATGATTGCGATTTTATGATTGTGGTTGTATGATTGTGATTGTATGATTGTGATTGTATGATTGTGATTGTTTGATTGTATTTGGGAGATTGTATTTGGGAGATTGTATTTGGGAGATTGTAATTGTATGATTGCGATTGTATGATTGTGATTGTATGATTGCGATTGTATGATTGTGATTGTATGATTGTGATGTATGACTGTAATTGTATGATTATGATTGCATGATTGTGATTGTATGATTGAGATTGTATGATTGTGATTGTATGCTTGCGATTGTATGATTGTGATTGTATGATTGTGATTGTATGATTGTGATTGTATGATTGTGATTGTATGATTATGATTGTATGATTGTGATTGTATGATTGTGATTGTATGATTGTGATTGTATGATTGTGATAGTATGATTGTGATTGTATGATTGTGATTGTATGACTGTGATTGTATGATTGTGATTGTATGATTGTGATTGTATGATTGTGAAAGTATGATTGTGATGGTATGATTGTGATTGTATGATTGTGATTGTATGATTGTGATTGTATGAGTGTGATTGTCTGATTGTGGTTGTGCGATTGTGATTGTACGATTGTGATTGTACGATTGTTATTGAATGATTGTGATTGTATGATTCTGATTGTATGATTGTGATTGCATGATTGTGATTGTATGATTGTGATTGCATGATTTTGAATGTATGATTGCGATTGTATGATTGCGGTTGTATGATTGTGATTGTATGATTGTGATTGTATGATTGTGATTGTATGATTGTGATTGTATGATTGTGATTGTATGATTGTATCTGGGAGATTGTATTTGGGAGATTGTATTTGGGAGATTGTAATTGTATGATTGCGATTGTATGATTGTGATTGTATGATTGCGATTGTATGATTGTGATTGTATGATTGTGATGTATGATTGTAATTGTATGAGTATGATTGTATGATTGTGATTATATGATTGTGATGGTATGATTGTGATTGTATGATTGCGATCGTATGATTGTGATTGCATGATTATGATTGTATGATTGTGATTGTATGATTGCGATTGTATGATTGTGATTGTATGATTATGATTGTATTTTTGTGATTGTATGATTGTGAAAGTATGATTGTGATGGTATGATTGTGATTGTATGATTGTGATTGTATGATTGTGATTGTATGAGTGTGATTGTCTGATTGTGGTTGTGCGATTGTGATTGTACGATTGTGATTGTACGATTGTTATTGAATGATTGTGATTGTATGATTCTGATTGTATGATTGTGATTGCATGATTGTGATTGTATGATTGTGATTGCATGATTTTGAATGTATGATTGCGATTGTATGATTGCGGTTGTATGATTGTGATTGTATGATTGTGATTGTATGATTGTGATTGTATGATTGTGATTGTATGATTGTGATTGTATGATTGTATCTGGGAGATTGTATTTGGGAGATTGTATTTGGGAGATTGTAATTGTATGATTGCGATTGTATGATTGTGATTGTATGATTGCGATTGTATGATTGTGATTGTATGATTGTGATGTATGATTGTAATTGTATGAGTATGATTGTATGATTGTGATTGTATGATTGTGATGGTATGATTGTGATTGTATGATTGCGATCGTATGATTGTGATTGCATGATTATGATTGTATGATTGTGATTGTATGATTGCGATTGTATGATTGTGATTGTATGATTATGATTGTATTTTTGTGATTGTATGATTGTGATTGTATGATTGTGATTGTATGATTGTGATTGTATGATTGTGATTGTATGATTGTGATTGTATGATTGTGATTGTATGATTGTGATTGTATGATTGTGATTGTATGATTGTGATTGTATGACTGTGATTGTATGATTGTGATTGTATGATTGTGATTGTATGATTGTGAAAGTATGATTGTGATGGTATGATTGTGATTGTATGATTGTGATTGTATGATTGCGATTGTATGATTGTGATTGTATGATTGCGATTGTATGAATGCGATTGTATGATTGTGATTGTATGATTGTGATTGTATGATTGTGATTGTATGATTGTGATTGTATGATTGTGATTGTATGATTGTGATTGTATGATTGTGATTGTATGATTGTGATTGTATGATTGTGATAGTATGATTGTGATTGTATGATTGTGATTGTATGACTGTGATTGTATGATTGTGATTGTATGATTGTGATTGTATGATTGTGAAAGTATGATTGTGATGGTATGATTGTGATTGTATGATTGTGATTGTATGAGTGTGATTGTCTGATTGTGGTTGTGCGATTGTGATTGTACGATTGTGATTGTACGATTGTTATTGAATGATTGTGATTGTATGATTCTGATTGTATGATTGAAATTGCATGATTGTGATTGTATGATTGTGATTGCATGATTTTGAATGTATGATTGCGATTGTATGATTGTGGTTGTATGATTGTGATTGTATGATTGTGATTGTATGATTGTGATTGTATGATTGTATTTGGGGGATTGTATTTGGGATATTGTAATTGTATGATTGCGATTGTATGATTGTGTTTGTATGATTGTGATGTATGATTGTAATTGTATGATTATGATTGTATGATTGTGATTGTATGATTGAGATTGTATGATTGTGATTGTATGCTTGCGATTGTATGATCGTGATTGTATGATTGTGATTGTATGATTGTGATTGTATGATTGTGATTGTATGATTGTGATTGTATGATTGTGATTGTATGATTGTGATTGTATGATTGTGATTGTATGATTGTGATTGTATGATTGTGATTGTATGATTTTGAATGGATGATTGCGATTGTATGATTGTGGTTGTATGATTGTGATTGTATGATTGTGATTGTATGATTGTGATTGTATGATTGCGATTGTATGAATGCGATTGTATGATTGTGATTGTATGATTGTGATTGTATGATTGTGATTGCATGATTGTGATTGTATGATTGTGATTGCATGATTTTGAATGTATGATTGTGATTGTATGATTGTGATTGTATGATTGTGATTGTATGATTGTGATTGTCTGATTGTGGTTGTGCGATTGTGATTGTACGATTGTGATCGTACGATTGTGATAGTATGATTGTGATTGTATGATTGTGATTGTATGATTGTGATTGTATGATTGTGATTGTATGAATGTGATTGTATGATTGTGATTGTTTGATTGTATTTGGGAGATTGTATTTGGGAGATTCTATTTGGGAGATTGTATTTGGGAGATTGTAATTGTATGATTGCGATTGTATGATTGTGATTGTATGATTGCGATTGTATGATTGTGATTGTATGATTGTGATGTATGACTGTAATTGTATGATTATGATTGCATGATTGTGATTGTATGATTGAGATTGTATGATTGTGATTGTATGCTTGCGATTGTATGATTGTGATTGTATGATTGTGATTGTATGATTGTGATTGTATGACTGTGATTGTATGATTATGATTGTATGATTGTGATTGTACGATTGTGATTGTACGATTGTTATTGAATGATTGTGATTGTATGATTCTGATTGTATGATTGTGATTGCATGATTGTGATTGTATGATTGTGATTGCATTATTTTGAATGTATGATTGCGATTTTATGATTGTGGTTGTATGATTGTAATTGTATGATTGCGATTGTATGATTGTGATTGTATGATTGCGATTGTATGATTGTGATTGTATGATTGTGATGTATGACTGTAATTGTATGATTATGATTGCATGATTGTGATTGTATGATTGAGATTGTATGATTGTGATTGTATGCTTGCGATTGTATGATTGTGATTGTATGATTGTGATTGTATGATTGTGATTGTATGATTGTGATTGTATGATTATGATTGTATGATTGTGATTGTATGATTGTGATTGTATGATTGTGATTGTATGATTGTGATAGTATGATTGTGATTGTATGATTGTGATTGTATGACTGTGATTGTATGATTGTGATTGTATGATTGTGATTGTATGATTGTGAAAGTATGATTGTGATGGTATGATTGTGATTGTATGATTGTGATTGTATGATTGTGATTGTATGAGTGTGATTGTCTGATTGTGGTTGTGCGATTGTGATTGTACGATTGTGATTGTACGATTGTTATTGAATGATTGTGATTGTATGATTCTGATTGTATGATTGTGATTGCATGATTGTGATTGTATGATTGTGATTGCATGATTTTGAATGTATGATTGCGATTGTATGATTGTGGTTGTATGATTGTGATTGTATGATTGTGATTGTATGATTGTGATTGTATGATTGTGATTGTATGATTGTATCTGGGAGATTGTATTTGGGAGATTGTATTTGGGAGATTGTAATTGTATGATTGCGATTGTATGATTGTGATTGTATGATTGCGATTGTATGATTGTGATTGTATGATTGTGATGTATGATTGTAATTGTATGAGTATGATTGCATGATTGTGATTGTATGATTGTGATGGTATGATTGTGATTGTATGATTGTGATTGTCTGATTGTGGTTGTACGATTGTGATTGTACGATTGTGATTGTACGATTGTGATTGTATGATTGTGATTGCATGATTATGATTGTATGATTGTGATTGCATGATTGTGATTGTATGATTGTGATTGCATGATTTTGAATGTATGATTGTGATTGTATGATTGTGATTGTATGATTGTAATTGTATGAGTATGATTGTATGATGGTGATTGTATGATTGTGATGGTATGATTGTGATTGTATGATTGCGATCGTATGATTGTGATTGCATGATTATGATTGTATGATTGTGATTGTATGATTGCGATTGTATGATTGTGATTGTATGATTATGATTGTATTTTTGTGATTGTATGATTGTGATTGTATGATTGTGATTGTATGATTGTGATTGTATGATTGTGATTGTATGATTGTGATTGTATGATTGTGATTGTATGATTGTGATTGTATGATTGTGATTGTATGATTGTGATTGTCGGATTGTGGTTGTACGATTGTGATTGTACGATTGTGATTGTACGATTGTGATTGTATGATTGTGATTGCATGATTATGATTGTATGATTGTGATTGCATGATTGTGATTGTATGATTGTGATTGCATGATTTTGAATGTATGATTGTGATTGTATGATTGTGATTGTATGATTGTGATTGTATGATTGTGATTGTATGATTGTGATTGTCTGATTGTGGTTGTGCGGTTGTGATTGTACGATTGTGATCGTACGATTGTGATAGTATGATTGTGATTGTATGATTGTGATTGTATGATTGTGATTGTATGATTGTGATTGTATGATTGTGATTGTATGATTGTGATTGTATGATTGTGATTGTATGATTGTATTTGGGAGATTGTATTTGGGATATTGTAATTGTATGATTGCGATTGTATGATTGCGATTGTATGATTGTGATTGTATGATTGTGTATGTATGATTGTGATTGTATGATTGTATTTGGGAGATTGTATTTGGGATATTGTAATTGTATGATTGCGATTGTATGATTGTGATTGTATGATTGTGATGTATGATTGTAATTGTATGATTATGATTGTATGATTGTGATTGTATGATTGTGATGGTATGATTGTGATTGTATGATTGTGATTGTATGCTTGCGATTGTATGATTGTGATTGTATGATTGTGATTGTATGATTGTGATTGTATGACTGTGATTGTATGATTATGATTGTATGATTGTGATTGTATGATTGTGATTGTATGATTGTGATTGTATGATTGTGATAGTATGATTGTGATTGTATGATTGTGATTGTATGACTGTGATTGTATGATTGTGATTGTATGATTGTGATTGTATGATTGTGAAAGTATGATTGTGATTGTATGATTGTGATTGTATGATTGTGATTGTATGATTGCGATTGTATGATTGTGATTGTATGATTGTGATGTATGACTGTAATTGTATGATTATGATTGCATGATTGTGATTGTATGATTGAGATTGTATGATTGTGATTGTATGCTTGCGATTGTATGATTGTGATTGTATGATTGTGATTGTATGATTGTGATTGTATGATTGTGATTGTATGATTATGATTGTATGATTGTGATTGTATGATTGTGATTGTATGATTGTGATTGTATGATTGTGATAGTATGATTGTGATTGTATGATTGTGATTGTATGACTGTGATTGTATGATTGTGATTGTATGATTGTGATTGTATGATTGTGAAAGTATGATTGTGATGGTATGATTGTGATTTTATGATTGTGATTGTATGATTGTGATTGTATGAGTGTGATTGTCTGATTGTGGTTGTGCGATTGTGATTGTACGATTGTGATTGTACGATTGTTATTGAATGATTGTGATTGTATGATTCTGATTGTATGATTGTGATTGCATGATTGTGATTGTATGATTGTGATTGCATGATTTTGAATGTATGATTGCGATTGTATGATTGTGGTTGTATGATTGTGATTGTATGATTGTGATTGTATGATTGTGATAGTATGATTGTGATTGTATGATTGTGATTGTATGATTGTGATTGTATGATTGTGATTGTATGATTGTATTTGGGAGATTGTATTTGGGAGATTGTATTTGGGAGATTGTATTTGTATGATTGCGATTGTATGATTGTGATTGTATGATTGCGATTGTATGATTGTGATTGTATGATTGTGATGTATGATTGTAATTGTATGATTATGATTGTATGATTGTGATTGTATGACTGTGATTGTATGATTGTATCTGGGAGATTGTATCTGGGAGATTGTATTTGGGAGATTGTATTTGGGAGATTGTAATTGTATGATTGCGATTGTATGATTGAGATTGTATGATTGTGATTGTATGATTGCGATTGTATGATTGTGATCGTATGATTGTGATTCTTTGATTGTGATTGTATGATTGTGATTGTATGATTGTGATTGTATGATTGTGATTGTATGATTGTGATTGTATGATTGTGATTGTATGATTGTGATTGTATGATTGTGATTGTATGATTGTGATTGTATGACTGTGATTGTATGATTGTGATTGTATGATTGTGATTGTATGATTGTGAAAGTATGATTGTGATGGTATGATTGTGATTGTATGATTGTGATTGTATGATTGTGATTGTATGAGTGTGATTGTCTGATTGTGGTTGTGCGATTGTGATTGTACGATTGTGATTATACGATTGTTATTGAATGATTGTGATTGTATGATTCTGATTGTATGATTGTGATTGCATGATTGTGATTGTATGATTGTATCTGGGAGATTGTATTTGGGAGATTGTAATTGTATGATTGCGATTGTATGATTGTGATTATATGATTACGATTGTATGATTGTGATTGTCTGATTGTGATGTATGATTGTAATTGTATGATTATGATTGTATGATTGTGATTGTATGATTGTGATTGTATGATTGTATTTGGGTGATTGTATTTGGGAGATTGTATTTGGGAGATTGTAATTGTATGATTGCGATTGTATGATTGTGATTGTATGATTGCGATTGTATGAATGCGATTGTATGATTGTGATTGTATGATTGTGATTGTATGATTGTGATTGTATGATTGTGATTGTATGATTGTGATTGTATGATTGTGATTGTATGATTGTGATTGTATGATTGTGATTGTATGATTGTGATAGTATGATTGTGATTGTATGATTGTGATTGTATGACTGTGATTGTATGATTGTGATTGTATGATTGTGATTGTATGATTGTGAAAGTATGATTGTGATGGTATGATTGTGATTGTATGATTGTGATTGTATGAGTGTGATTGTCTGATTGTGGTTGTGCGATTGTGATTGTACGATTGTGATTGTACGATTGTTATTGAATGATTGTGATTGTATGATTCTGATTGTATGATTGAAATTGCATGATTGTGATTGTATGATTGTGATTGCATGATTTTGAATGTATGATTGCGATTGTATGATTGTGGTTGTATGATTGTGATTGTATGATTGTGATTGTATGATTGTGATTGTATGATTGTGATAGTATGATTGTGATTGTATGATTGTGATTGTATGATTGTGATTGTATGATTGTGATTGTATGATTGTGATTGTATGATTGTGATTGTATGATTGCATTTGGGAGATTGTAATTGTATGATTGCGATTGTATGATTGTGATTGTATGATTGCGATTGTATGATTGTGATTGTATGATTGTGATGTATGATTGTAATTGTATGATTATGATTGTATGATTGTGATTGTATGATTGTGATTGTATGATTGTATCTGGGAGATTGTATTTGGGAGATTGTATTTGGGAGATTGTAATTGTATGATTGCGATTGTATGATTGTGATTGTATGATTGCGATTGTATGATTGTGATTGTATGATTGTGATGTATGACTGTAATTGTATGAGTATGATTGTATGATTGTGATTGGATGATTGTGATGGTATGATTGTGATTGTATGATTGCGATCGTATGATTGTGATTGCATGATTATGATTGTATGATTGTGATTGTATGATTGCGATTGTATGATTGTGATTGTATGATTATGATTGTATGATTGCGATCGTATGATTGTGATTGTATGATTATGATTGTATGATTGTGATTTTATGATTGCGATTGTATGATTGTGAGTGTATGATTATGATTGTATTTTAGTGATTGTATGATTGTGATTGTATGATTGTGATTGTAGGATTGTGATTGTACGATTGTTATTGAATGATTGTGATTGTATGATTCTGATTGTATGATTGTGATTGCATGATTGTGATTGTATGATTGTGATTGCATTATTTTGAATGTATGATTGCGATTTTATGATTGTGGTTGTATGATTGTGATTGTATGATTGTGATTGTATGATTGTGATTGTATGATTGTGATTGTTTGATTGTATTTGGGAGATTGTATTTGGGAGATTGTATTTGGGAGATTGTAATTGTATGATTGCGATTGTATGATTGTGATTGTATGAATGTGATTGTATGATTGTGATTGTTTGATTGTATTTGGGAGATTGTATTTGGGAGATTGTATTTGGGAGATTCTATTTGGGAGATTGTATTTGGGAGATTGTAATTGTATGATTGCGATTGTATGATTGTGATTGTATGATTGCGATTGTATGATTGTGATTGTATGATTGTGATGTATGACTGTAATTGTATGATTATGATTGCATGATTGTGATTGTATGATTGAGATTGTATGATTGTGATTGTATGCTTGCGATTGTATGATTGTGATTGTATGATTGTGATTGTATGATTGTGATTGCATGATTGTGATTGTATGATTGTGATTGCATGATTTTGAATGTATGATTGTGATTGTATGATCGTGATTGTATGATTGTGATTGTATGATTGTGATTGTCTGATTGTGGTTGTGCGATTGTGATTGTACGATTGTGATCGTACGATTGTGATAGTATGATTGTGATTGTATGATTGTGATTGTATGATTGTGATTGTATGATTGTGATAGTATGATTGTGATTGTATGATTGTGATTGTATGACTGTGATTGTATGATTGTGATTGTATGATTGTGATTGTATGATTGTGAAAGTATGATTGTGATGGTATGATTGTGATTGTATGATTGTGATTGTATGAGTGTGATTGTCTGATTGTGGTTGTGCGATTGTGATTGTACGATTGTGATTGTACGATTGTTATTGAATGATTGTGATTGTATGATTCTGATTGTATGATTGAAATTGCATGATTGTGATTGTATGATTGTGATTGCATGATTTTGAATGTATGATTGCGATTGTATGATTGTGGTTGTATGATTGTGATTGTATGATTGTGATTGTATGATTGTGATTGTATGATTGTGATTGTATGATTGTGATAGTATGATTGTGATTGTATGATTGTGATTGTATGATTGTGATTGTATGATTGTGATTGTATGATTGTGATTGTATGATTGTGATTGTATGATTGTATTTGGGAGATTGTAATTGTATGATTGCGATTGTATGATTGTGATTGTATGATTGCGATTGTATGATTGTGATTGTATGATTGTGATGTATGATTGTAATTGTATGATTATGATTGTATGATTGTGATTGTATGATTGTGATTGTATGATTGTATCTGGGAGATTGTATTTGGGAGATTGTATTTGGGAGATTGTAATTGTATGATTGCGATTGTATGATTGTGATTGTATGATTGCGATTGTATGATTGTGATTGTATGATTGTGATGTATGACTGTAATTGTATGAGTATGATTGTATGATTGTGATTGGATGATTGTGATGGTATGATTGTGATTGTATGATTGCGATCGTATGATTGTGATTGCATGATTATGATTGTATGATTGTGATTGTATGATTGCGATTGTATGATTGTGATTGTATGATTATGATTGTATGATTGCGATCGTATGATTGTGATTGTATGATTATGATTGTATGATTGTGATTTTATGATTGCGATTGTATGATTGTGAGTGTATGATTATGATTGTATTTTAGTGATTGTATGATTGTGATTGTATGATTGTGATTGTAGGATTGTGATTGTACGATTGTTATTGAATGATTGTGATTGTATGATTCTGATTGTATGATTGTGATTGCATGATTGTGATTGTATGATTGTGATTGCATTATTTTGAATGTATGATTGCGATTTTATGATTGTGGTTGTATGATTGTGATTGTATGATTGTGATTGTATGATTGTGATTGTTTGATTGTATTTGGGAGATTGTATTTGGGAGATTGTAATTGTATGATTGCGATTGTATGATTGTGATTGTATGAATGTGATTGTATGATTGTGATTGTTTGATTGTATTTGGGAGATTGTATTTGGGAGATTGTATTTGGGAGATTCTATTTGGGAGATTGTATTTGGGAGATTGTAATTGTATGATTGCGATTGTATGATTGTGATTGTATGATTGCGATTGTATGATTGTGATTGTATGATTGTGATGTATGACTGTAATTGTATGATTATGATTGCATGATTGTGATTGTATGATTGAGATTGTATGATTGTGATTGTATGCTTGCGATTGTATGATTGTGATTGTATGATTGTGATTGTATGATTGTGATTGCATGATTGTGATTGTATGATTGTGATTGCATGATTTTGAATGTATGATTGTGATTGTATGATCGTGATTGTATGATTGTGATTGTATGATTGTGATTGTCTGATTGTGGTTGTGCGATTGTGATTGTACGATTGTGATCGTACGATTGTGATAGTATGATTGTGATTGTATGATTGTGATTGTATGATTGTGATTGTATGATTGTGATTGTATGAATGTGATTGTATGATTGTGATTGTTTGATTGTATTTGGGAGATTGTATTTGGGAGATTCTATTTGGGAGATTGTATTTGGGAGATTGTAATTGTATGATTGCGATTGTATGATTGTGATTGTATGATTGCGATTGTATGATTGTGATTGTATGATTGTGATGTATGACTGTAATTGTATGATTATGATTGCATGATTGTGATTGTATGATTGAGATTGTATGATTGTGATTGTATGCTTGCGATTGTATGATTGTGATTGTATGATTGTGATTGTATGATTGTGATTGTATGACTGTGATTGTATGATTATGATTGTATGATTGTGATTGTACGATTGTGATTGTACGATTGTTATTGAATGATTGTGATTGTATGATTCTGATTGTATGATTGTGATTGCATGATTGTGATTGTATGATTGTGATTGCATTATTTTGAATGTATGATTGCGATTTTATGATTGTGGTTGTATGATTGTGATTGTATGATTGTGATTGTATGATTGTGATTGTTTGATTGTATTTGGGAGATTGTATTTGGGAGATTGTATTTGGGAGATTGTAATTGTATGATTGCGATTGTATGATTGTGATTGTATGATTGCGATTGTATGATTGCGATTGTATGATTGTGATGTATGACTGTAATTGTATGATTATGATTGCATGATTGTGATTGTATGATTGAGATTGTATGATTGTGATTGTATGCTTGCGATTGTATGATTGTGATTGTATGATTGTGATTGTATGACTGTGATTGTATGATTGTGATTGTATGATTGTGATTGTATGATTGTGAAAGTATGATTGTGATGGTATGATTGTGATTGTATGATTGTGATTGTATGATTGTGATTGTATGAGTGTGATTGTCTGATTGTGGTTGTGCGATTGTGATTGTACGATTGTGATTGTACGATTGTTATTGAATGATTGTGATTGTATGATTCTGATTGTATGATTGTGATTGCATGATTGTGATTGTATGATTGTGATTGCATGATTTTGAATGTATGATTGCGATTGTATGATTGTGGTTGTATAATTGTGATTGTATGATTGTGATTGTATGATTGTGATTGTATGATTGTGATTGTATGATTGTATCTGGGAGATTGTATTTGGGAGATTGTATTTGGGAGATTGTAATTGTATGATTGCGATTGTATGATTGTGATTGTATGATTGCGATTGTATGATTGTGATTGTATGATTGTGATGTATGATTGTAATTGTATGAGTATGATTGTATGATTGTGATTGTATGATTGTGATGGTATGATTGTGATTGTATGATTGCGATCGTATGATTGTGATTGCATGATTATGATTGTATGATTGTGATTGTATGATTGCGATTGTATGATTGTGATTGTATGATTATGATTGTATTTTTGTGATTGTATGATTGTGATTGTATGATTGTGATTGTATGATTGTGATTGTATGATTGTGATTGTATGATTGTGATTGTATGATTGTGATTATATGATTGTGATTGTATGATTGTGATTGTATGATTGTGATTGTATGATTGTGATTGTCTGATTGTGGTTGTACGATTGTGATTGTACGATTGTGATTGTACGATTGTGATTGTATGATTGTGATTGCATGATTATGATTGTATGATTGTGATTGCATGATTGTGATTGTATGATTGTGATTGCATGATTTTGAATGTATGATTGTGATTGTATGATTGTGATTGTATGATTGTGATTGTATGATTGTGATTGTCTGATTGTGGTTGTGCGGTTGTGATTGTACGATTGTGATCGTACGATTGTGATAGTATGATTGTGATTGTATGATTGTGATTGTATGATTGTGATTGTCTGATTGTGATTGTATGATTGTGATTGTATGATTGTGATTGTATGATTGTGATTGTATGATTGTGATTGTATGATTGTGATTGTATGATTGTATTTGGGAGATTGTATTTGGGATATTGTAATTGTATGATTGCGATTGTATGATTGCGATTGTATGATTGTGATTGTATGATCGTGTATGTATGATTGTGATTGTATGATTGTATTTGGGAGATTGTATTTGGGATATTGTAATTGTATGATTGCGATTGTATGATTGTGATTGTATGATTGTGATGTATGATTGTAATTGTATGATTATGATTGTATGATTGTGATTGTATGATTGTGATGGTATGATTGTGATTGTATGATTGTGATTGTATCCTTGCGATTGTATGATTGTGATTGTATGATTGTGATTGTATGATTGTGATTGTATGACTGTGATTGTATGATTATGATTGTATGATTGTGATTGTATGATTGTGATTGTATGATTGTGATTGTATGATTGTGATAGTATGATTGTGATTGTATGATTGTGATTGTATGACTGTGATTGTATGATTGTGATTGTATGATTGTGATTGTATGATTGTGAAAGTATGATTGTGATTGTATGATTGTGATTGTATGATTGTGATTGTATGATTGCGATTGTATGATTGTGATTGTATGATTGTGATTGTCTGATTGTGGTTGTGCGATTGTGATTGGACGATTGTGATTGTACGATTGTGATAGTATGATTGTGATTGTATGATTGTGATTGTATGATTGTGATTGTATGATTGTGATTGTTTGATTGTATTTGGGAGATTGTATTTGGGAGATTGTATTTGGGAGATTGTAATTGTATGATTGCGATTGTATGATTGTGATTGTATGATTGCGATTGTATGATTGTGATTGTATGATTGTGATGTATGACTGTAATTGTATGATTATGATTGTATGATTGTGATTGTATGATTGAGATTGTATGATTGTGATTGTATGCTTGCGATTGTATGATTGTGATTGTATGATTGTGATTGTATGATTGTGATTGTATGATTGTGATTGTATGATTGTGATTGTATGATTGTGATTGTATGACTGTGATTGTATGATTGTGATTGTATGATTGTGATTGTATGATTGTGAAAGTATGATTGTGATGGTATGATTGTGATTGTATGATTGTGATTGTATGATTGTGATTGTATGATTGTGATTGTATGAGTGTGATTGTCTGATTGTGGTTTTGCGATTGTGATTGTACGATTGTGATTATACGATTGTTATTGAATGATTGTGATTGTATGATTCTGATTGTATGATTGTGATTGCATGATTGTGATTGTATGATTGTATCTGGGAGATTGTATTTGGGAGATTGTATTTGGGAGATTGTAATTGTATGATTGCGATTGTATGATTGTGATTATATGATTGCGATTGTATGATTGTGATTGTCTGATTGTGATGTATGATTGTAATTGTATGATTATGATTGTATGATTGTGATTGTGTGATTGTGATTGTATGATTGTATTTGGGTGATTGTATTTGGGAGATTGTATTTGGGAGATTGTAATTGTATGATTGCGATTGTATGATTGTGATTGTATGATTGCGATTGTATGAATGCGATTGTATGATTGGGATTGTATGATTGTGATTGTATGATTGTGATTGTATGATTGTGATTGTATGATTGTGATTGTATGATTGTGATTGTATGATTGTGATTGTATGATTGTGGTTGTATGATTGTGATTGTATGATTGTGATAGTATGATTGTGATTGTATGATTGTGATTGTATGACTGTGATTGTATGATTGTGATTGTATGATTGTGATTGTATGATTGTGAAAGTATGATTGTGATGGTATGATTGTGATTGTATGATTGTGATTGTATGATTGTGATTGTATGAGTGTGATTGTCTGATTGTGGTTGTGCGATTGTGATTGTACGATTGTGATTGTACGATTGTTATTGAATGATTGTGATTGTATGATTCTGATTGTATGATTGAGATTGCATGATTGTGATTGTATGATTGTGATTGCATGATTTTGAATGTATGATTGCGATTGTATGATTGTGGTTGTATGATTGTGATTGTATGATTGTGATTGTATGATTGTGATTGTATGATTGTGATAGTATGATTGTGATTGTATGATTGTGATTGTATGATTGTGATTGTATGATTGTGATTGTATGATTGTGATTGTATGATTGTATTTGGGAGATTGTATTTGGGAGATTGTATTTGGGAGATTGTAATTGTATGATTGCGATTGTATGATTGTGATTGTATGATTGCGATTGTATGATTGTGATTGTATGATTGTGATGTATGATTGTAATTGTATGATTATGATTGTATGATTGTGATTGTATGATTGTATCTGGGAGATTGTATTTGGGAGATTGTATTTGGGAGATTGTAATTGTATGATTGCGATTGTATGATTGTGATTGTATGATTGCGATTGTATGATTGTGATTGTATGATTGCGATTGTATGATTGTGATTGTATGGTTGTGATGTATGACTGTAATTGTATGAGTATGATTGTATGATTGTGATTGTATGATTGTGATGGTATGATTGTGATTGTATGATTGCGATCGTATGATTGTGATTGCATGATTATGATTGTATGATTGTGATTGTATGATTGCGATTGTATGATTGTGATTGTATGATTATGATTGTATTTTTGTGATTGTATGATTGTGATTGTATGATTGTGATTGTATGATTGTGATTGTATGATTGTGATTGTATGATTGTGATTGTATGATTGTGATTGTATGATTGTGATTGTATGATTGTGATTGTATGATTGTGATTGTATGATTGTGATTGTATGATTGTGATTGTATGATTGTGATTGTATGATTGTGATTGTATGATTGTGATTGTATGATTGTGATTGTATGATTGTGATAGTATGA
The DNA here is from genome assembly GCF_050947335.1 of Megachile rotundata. Classification (NCBI taxonomy): domain Eukaryota; kingdom Metazoa; phylum Arthropoda; class Insecta; order Hymenoptera; family Megachilidae; genus Megachile; species Megachile rotundata. The sequence goes on along the minus strand of NW_027473341.1, from coordinate 306,972 downwards.
TTGTGGTTGTACGATTGTGATTGTACGATTGTGATTGTACGATTGTGATTGTATGATTGTGATTGCATGATTATGATTGTATGATTGTGATTGCATGATTGTGATTGTATGATTGTGATTGCATGATTTTGAATGTATGATTGTGATTGTATGATTGTGATTGTATGATTGTGATTGTATGATTGTGATTGTCTGATTGTGGGTGTGCGATTGTGATTGTACGATTGTGATCGTACGATTGTGATAGTATGATTGTGATTGTATGATTGTGATTGTATGATTGTGATTGTATGATTGTGATTGTATGAATGTGATTGTATGATTGTGATTGTTTGATTGTATTTGGGAGATTGTATTTGGGAGATTCTATTTGGGAGATTGTATTTGGGAGATTGTAATTGTATGATTGCGATTGTATGATTGTGATTGTATGATTGCGATTGTATGATTGTGATTGTATGATTGTGACGTATGACTGTAATTGTATGATTATGATTGCATGATTGTGATTGTATGATTGAGATTGTATGATTGTGATTGTATGCTTGCGATTGTATGATTGTGATTGTATGATTGTGATTGTATGATTGTGATTGTATGACTGTGATTGTATGATTATGATTGTATGATTGTGACTGTATGATTGTGATTGTATGATTGTGATTGTATGATTGTGATAGTATGATTGTGATTGTATGATTGTGATTGTATGACTGTGATTGTATGATTGTGATTGTATGATTGTGACTGTATGATTGTGAAAGTATGATTGTGATGGTATGATTGTGATTGTATGATTGCGATTGTATGATTGTGATTGTATGATTGTGATTGTATGATTGTGATTGTATGATTGTGATAGTATGATTGTGAAAGTGTGATTGTGATTGTATGATTGTGATTGTATGATTGTGAAAGTATGATTGTGATTGTATGATTGTGATTGTATGACTGTGATTGTATGATTGTGATTGTATGATTGTGATTGTATGATTGTGAAAGTATGATTGTGATGGTATGATTGTGATTGTATGATTGTGATTGTATGATTGTGATTGTATGAGTGTGATTGTCTGATTGTGGTTGTGCGATTGTGATTGTACGATTGTGATTGTACGATTGTTATTCAATGATTGTGATTGTATGATTCTGATTGTATGATTGTGATTGCATGATTGTGATTGCATGATTTTGAATGTATGATTGCGATTGTATGATTGTGGTTGTATGATTGTGATTGTATGATTGTGATTGTATGATTGTGATTGTATGATTGTGATAGTATGATTGTGATTGTATGATTGTGATTGTATGATTGTGATTGTATGATTGTCATTGTATGATTGTGATTGTATGATTGTATTTGGGAGATTGTATTTGGGAGATTGTATTTGGGAGATTGTAATTGTATGATTGCGATTGTATGATTGTGATTGTATGATTGCGATTGTATGATTGTGATTGTATGATTGTGATGTATGATTGTAATTGTATGATTATGATTGTATGATTGTGATTGTATGATTGTGATTGTATGATTGTGATTGTATGATTGTATCTGGGAGATTGTATTTGGGAGATTGTATTTGGGAGATTGTAATTGTATGATTGCGATTGTATGATTGTGATTGTATGATTGCGATTGTATGATTGTGATTGTATGATTGTGATGTATGATTGTAATTGTATGAGTATGATTGTATGATTGTGATTGTATGATTGTGATGGTATGATTGTGATTGTATGATTGCGATCGTATGATTGTGATTGCATGATTATGATTGTATGATTGTGATTGTATGATTGCGATTGTATGATTGTGATTGTATGATTATGATTGTATTTTTGTGATTGTATGATTGTGATTGTATGATTGTGATTGTATGATTGTGACTGTATGATTGTGATTGTATGATTGTGATTGTATGATTGTGATTGTATGATTGTGATTGTATGATTGTGATTGTATGATTGTGATTGTATGATTGTGATTGTCTGATTGTGGTTGTACGATTGTGATTGTACGATTGTGATTGTACGATTGTGATTGTATGATTGTGATTGCATGATTATGATTGTATGATTGTGGTTGCATGATTGTGATTGTATGATTGTGATTGCATGATTTTGAATGTATGATTGTGATTGTATGATTGTGATTGTATGATTGTGATTGTATGATTGTGATTGTCTGATTGTGGTTGTGCGATTGTGATTGTACGATTGTGATCGTACGATTGTGATAGTATGATTGTGATTGTATGATTGTGATTGTATGATTGTGATTGTATGATTGTGATTGTATGATTGTGATTGTTTGATTGTATTTGGGAGATTGTATTTGGGAGATTGTATTTGGGAGATTGTATTTGGGAGATTGTAATTGTATGATTGCGATTGTATGATTGTGATTGTATGATTGCGATTGTATGATTGTGATTGTATGACTGTGATTGTATGATTGTGATTTTATGATTGTGATTGTATGATTGTGAAAGTATGATTGTGATGCTATGATTGTGATTGTATGATTGCGATTGTATGATTGTGATAGTATGATTGTGAAAGTATGATTGTGATTGTATGATTGTGATTGTATGATTGTGATTGTATGATTGTGATTGTATGATTGTGATTGTATGATTGTGATTGTATGATTGAGATCGTCTGATTGTGGTTGTGCGATTGTGATTGTACGATTGTGATTGTACGATTGTGATAGTATGATTGTGATTGTATGATTGTGATTGTTTGATTGTATTTGGGAGATTGTATTTGGGAGATTGTATTTGGGAGATTGTATTTGGGAGATTGTAATTGTATGATTGCGATTGTATGATTGTGATTGTATGATTGTGATGTATGACTGTAATTGTATGATTATGATTGCATGATTGTGATTGTATGATTGAGATTGTATGATTGTGATTGTTTGACTGTGAAAGTATGATTGTGATGGTATGATTGTGATTGTATGATTGCGATTGTATGATTGTGATTGTATGATTGTGATTGTATGATTGCGATTGTATGATTGTGATAGTATGATTGTGAAAGTATGATTGTGATTGTATGATTGTGATTGTATGATTGTGAAAGTATGATTGTGATTGTATGATTGTGATTGTATGATTGTGATTGTATGATTGTGATTGTATGATTGAGATCGTCTGATTGTGGTTGTGCGATTGTGATTGTACGATTGTGATTGTACGATTGTGATAGTATGATTGTGATTGTATGATTGTGATTGTATGATTGTGATTGTTTGATTGTATTTGGGAGATTGTATTTGGGAGATTGTATTTGGGAGATTGTATTTGGGAGATTGTAATTGTATGATTGCGATTGTATGATTGTGATTGTATGATTGTGATGTATGACTGTAATTGTATGATTATGATTGCATGATTGTGATTGTATGATTGAGATTGTATGATTGTGATTGTTTGACTGTGAAAGTATGATTGTGATGGTATGATTGTGATTGTATGATTGCGATTGTATGATTGTGATTGTATGATTGTGATTGTATGATTGTGATTGTATGATTGTGATAGTATGATTGTGAAAGTATGATTGTGATTGTATGATTGTGATTGTATGATTGAGATCGTCTGATTGTGGTTGTGCGATTGTGATTGTACGATTGTGATTGTACGATTGTGATAGTATGATTGTGATTGTATGATTGTGATTGTTTGATTGTATTTGGGAGATTGTATTTGGGAGATTGTATTTGGGAGATTGTATTTGGGAGATTGTAATTGTATGATTGCGATTGTATGATTGTGATTGTATGATTGTGATGTATGACTGTAATTGTATGATTATGATTGCATGATTGTGATTGTATGATTGAGATTGTATGATTGTGATTGTTTGACTGTGAAAGTATGATTGTGATGGTATGATTGTGATTGTATGATTGCGATTGTATGATTGTGATTGTATGATTGTGATTGTATGATTGCGATTGTATGATTGTGATAGTATGATTGTGAAAGTATGATTGTGATTGTATGATTGTGATTGTATGATTGTGAAAGTATGATTGTGATTGTATGATTGTGATTGTATGATTGTGATTGTATGATTGTGATTGTATGATTGAGATCGTCTGATTGTGGTTGTGCGATTGTGATTGTACGATTGTGATTGTACGATTGTGATAGTATGATTGTGATTGTATGATTGTGATTGTATGATTGTGATTGTTTGATTGTATTTGGGAGATTGTATTTGGGAGATTGTATTTGGGAGATTGTATTTGGGAGATTGTAATTGTATGATTGCGATTGTATGATTGTGATTGTATGATTGTGATGTATGACTGTAATTGTATGATTATGATTGCATGATTGTGATTGTATGATTGAGATTGTATGATTGTGATTGTTTGACTGTGAAAGTATGATTGTGATGGTATGATTGTGATTGTATGATTGCGATTGTATGATTGTGATTGTATGATTGTGATTGTATGATTGTGATTGTATGATTGTGATAGTATGATTGTGAAAGTATGATTGTGATTGTATGATTGTGATTGTATGATTGTGAAAGTATGATTGTGATTGTATGATTGTGATTGTATGATTGTGATTGTATGATTGTGATTGTATGATTGTGATCGTCTGATTGTGGTTGTGCGATTGTGATTGTACGATTGTGATTGTACGATTGTGATAGTATGATTGTGATTGTATGATTGTGATTGTATGATTGTGATTGTTTGATTGTATTTGGGAGATTGTATTTGGGAGATTGTATTTGGGAGATTGTAATTGTATGATTGCGATTGTATGATTGTGATTGTATGATTGCGATTGTATGATTGTGATTGTATGATTGTGATGTATGACTGTAATTGTATGATTATGATTGCATGATTGTGATTGTATGATTGAGATTGTATGATTGTGATTGTATGCTTGCGATTGTATGATTGTGATTGTATGATTGTGATTGTATGGTTGTGATTGTATGATTGTGATTGTATGATTATGATTGTATGATTGTGATTGTATGATTGTGATTGTATGATTGTGATAGTATGATTGTGATTGTATGATTGTGATTGTATGACTGTGATTGTATGATTGTGATTGTATGATTGTGATTGTATGATTGTGAAAGTATGATTGTGATGGTATGATTGTGATTTTATGATTGTGATTGTATGATTGTGATTGTATGAGTGTGATTGTCTGATTGTGGTTGTGCGATTGTGATTGTACGATTGTGATTGTACGATTGTTATTGAATGATTGTGATTGTATGATTCTGATTGTATGATTGTGATTGCATGATTGTGATTGTATGATTGTGATTGCAGGATTTTGAATGTATGATTGCGATTGTATGATTGTGGTTGTATGATTGTGATTGTATGATTGTGATTGTATGATTGTGATTGTATGATTGTATTTGGGAGATTGTATTTGGGAGATTGTAATTGTATGATTGCGATTGTATGATTGTGATTGTATGATTGCGATTGTATGATTCTGATTGTATGATTGTGATTGCATGATTGTGATTGTATGATTGTGATTGCAGGATTTTGAATGTATGATTGCGATTGTATGATTGTGGTTGTATGATTGTGATTGTATGATTGTGATTGTATGATTGTGATTGTATGATTGTGATTGTATGATTGTGATTGTCTGATTGTGGTTGTACGATTGTGATTGTACGATTGTGATTGTACGATTGTGATTGTATGATTGTGATTGCATGATTATGATTGTATGATTGTGATTGCATGATTGTGATTGTATGATTGTGATTGCATGATTTTGAATGTATGATTGTGATTGTATGATTGTGATTGTATGATTGTGATTGTATGATTGTGATTGTCTGATTGTGGTTGTGCGATTGTGATTGTACGATTGTGATCGTACGATTGTGATAGTATGATTGTGATTGTATGATTGTGATTGTATGATTGTGATTGTATGATTGTGATTGTATGATTGTGATTGTATGATTGTGATTGTTTGATTGTATTTGGGAGATTGTATTTGGGAGATTGTATTTGGGAGATTGTATTTGGGAGATTGTAATTGTATGATTGCGATTGTATGATTGTGATTGTATGATTGCGATTGTATGATTGTGATTGTATGATTGTGATGTATGACTGTAATTGTATGATTATGATTGCATGATTGTGATTGTATGATTGAGATTGTATGATTGTGATTGTATGCTTGCGATTGTATGATTGTGATTGTATGATTGTGATTGTATGATTGTGATTGTATGACTGTGATTGTATGATTATGATTGTATTATTGTGATTGTATGATTGTGATTGTATGATTGTGATTGTATGATTGTGATAGTATGATTGTGATTGTATGATTGTGATTGTATGACTGTGATTGTATGATTGTGATTTTATGATTGTGATTGTATGATTGTGAAAGTATGATTGTGATGGTATGATTGTGATTGTATGATTGCGATTGTATGATTGTGATAGTATGATTGTGAAAGTATGATTGTGATTGTATGATTGTGATTGTATGATTGTGAAAGTATGATTGTGATTGTATGATTGTGATTGTATGATTGTGATTGTATGATTGTGATTGTATGATTGAGATCGTCTGATTGTGGTTGTGCGATTGTGATTGTACGATTGTGATTGTACGATTGTGATAGTATGATTGTGATTGTATGATTGTGATTGTATGATTGTGATTGTTTGATTGTATTTGGGAGATTGTATTTGGGAGATTGTATTTGGGAGATTGTATTTGGGAGATTGTAATTGTATGATTGCGATTGTATGATTGTGATTGTATGATTGTGATGTATGACTGTAATTGTATGATTATGATTGCATGATTGTGATTGTATGATTGAGATTGTATGATTGTGATTGTTTGACTGTGAAAGTATGATTGTGATGGTATGATTGTGATTGTATGATTGCGATTGTATGATTGTGATTGTATGATTGTGATTGTATGATTGTGATTGTATGATTGTGATAGTATGATTGTGAAAGTATGATTGTGATTGTATGATTGTGATTGTATGATTGTGAAAGTATGATTGTGATTGTATGATTGTGATTGTATGATTGTGATTGTATGATTGTGATTGTATGATTGTGATCGTCTGATTGTGGTTGTGCGATTGTGATTGTACGATTGTGATTGTACGATTGTGATAGTATGATTGTGATTGTATGATTGTGATTGTATGATTGTGATTGTTTGATTGTATTTGGGAGATTGTATTTGGTCGATTGTATTTGGGAGATTGTAATTGTATGATTGCGATTGTATGATTGTGATTGTATGATTGCGATTGTATGATTGTGATTGTATGATTGTGATGTATGACTGTAATTGTATGATTATGATTGCATGATTGTGATTGTATGATTGTGATTGTATGATTGTGATTGTATGATTGTGAAAGTATGATTGTGATGGTATGATTGTGATTTTATGATTGTGATTGTATGATTGTGATTGTATGAGTGTGATTGTCTGATTGTGGTTGTGCGATTGTGATTGTACGATTGTTATTGAATGATTGTGATTGTATGATTCTGATTGTATGATTGTGATTGCATGATTGTGATTGTATGATTGTGATTGTATGAGTGTGATTGTCTGATTGTGGTTGTGCGATTGTGATTGTACGATTGTTATTGAATGATTGTGATTGTATGATTCTGATTGTATGATTGTGATTGCATGATTGTGATTGTATGATTGTGATTGTATGATTGTGATTGTATGATTGTGATTGTATGATTGTGATTGTATGATTGTGATTGTATGATTGTGATAGTATGATTGTGAAAGTATGATTGTGATTGTATGATTGTGATTGTATGATTGTGAAAGTATGATTGTGATTGTATGATTGTGATTGTATGATTGTGATTGTATGATTGTGATTCTATGATTGTGATGGTATGATTGTGATTGTATGATTGCGATCGTATGATTGTGATTGTATGATTATGATTATATGAATGTGATTGTATGATTGCGATGGTATGAATGCGATTGTACGATTGTGATTGCATAATTGTGATTGTATGATTGTGATTGTATGATTGTGAAAGTATGATTGTGATTGTATGATTGTTATTGTATGATTGTGTTTGTATGATTGTGATTGTATGATTGTGATTGTATGATTGTGATTGTATGATTGTGATTGTATGATTGTGAATGTACGATTGTGATTGTAAGATTGTGATTGTATGAATATGATTGTATGATTGTGATTGTATGATTGCGATAGTATGATTGTGATTGTATGATTGTGATTGTATGATTGTGATGTATGATTGTAATTGTATGATTATGATTGTATGATTGTGATTGTATGATTGAGATTGTATGATTGTGATTGTATGCTTGCGATTGTATGATTGTGATTGTATGATTGTATTTGGGAGATTGTATTTGGGATATTGTAATTTTATGATTGCGATTGTATGATTGCGATTGTATGATTGTGATGTATGATTCTAATTGTATGATTATGATTGTATGATTGTGATTGTATGATTGTGATAGTATGATTGTGATTGTATGATTGTGATTGTATGATTGTGATTGTATGATTGTGATTGTATGATTGTGATTGTATGATTGTGTTTGGGAGATTGTATTTGGGAGATTGTAATTGTATGATTGCGATTGTATGATTGTGATTGTATGATTGTGATTGTATGATTGTATTTGGGAGATTGTAGTTGGGAGATTGTATTTGGGAGATTGTATTTGGGAGATTGTAATTGTATGATTGCGGTTGTATGATTGTGATTGTATGATTGCGATTGTATGATTGTGATTGTATGATTATGATTGTATTTTTGTGATTGTAAGATTGTGATTGTATGATTGTGATTGTATGATTGTGATTGTATGATTGCGATTGTATGAATGCGATTGTATGATTGTGATTGCATAATTGTGATTGTATGATTGTGATTGTATGATTGTGATTGTATGATTGTGATTGTCTAATTGTGGTTGTATGATTGTGATTGTATGATTGTGATTGCATGATTTTGAATGTATGATTGTGATTGTATGTTTGTGATTGTATGATTGTGATTGTATGATTGTGATTGTATGATTGTGATTGTATGATTGTGATTGTATGATTGTGATTGTATGATTGTGATAGTATGATTGTGATTGTACGATTGTGATAGTATGATTGTATTTGGGAGATTGTATTTGGGATATTGTAATCGTATGATTGCGATTGTATGATTGTGATTGTATGATTGTGATGTATGATTGTAATTGTATGATTATGATTGTTTGATTGTGATTGTATGATTGAGATTGTATGATTGTGATTGTATGCTTGCGATTGTATGAATGCGATTGTATGATTGTGATTGTATGATTATGATTGTATTTTTGTGATTGTATGATTGTGATTGTATGATTGTGATTGTATGATTGTGATTGTATGATTGTGATTGTATGACTGTGATTGTATGATTGTGATTGTATGATTGTGATTGTATGATTGTGATTGTATGATTGTGATTGTATGATTGTGATTGTATGACTGTGATTGTATGATTGTGATTGTATGATTGCGATTGTATGAATGCGATTGTATGATTGTGATTGCATAATTGTGATTGTATGATTGTGATTGTATGATTGTGATTGTCTGATTGTGGTTGTATGATTGTGATTGTATGATTGTGTATGTATGATTGTGATGGTATGATTGTGATTGTATGATTGTATTTGGGAGATTGTATTTGGGATATTGTAATTGTATGATTGCGATTGTATGATTGTGATTGTATGATTGTGATGTATGATTGTAATTGTATGATTATGATTGTATGATTGTGATTGTATGATTGTGATTGTATGACTGTGATTGTATGATTGTAATTGTATGATTATGATTGTATGATTGTGATTGTATGATTGTGATGGTATGATTGTGATTGTATGACTGTGATTGTATGATTGTGATTGTATGATTGTGATTGTATGATTGTGAAAGTATGATTGTGATGGTATGATTGTGATTGTATGATTGTGATTGTATGAGTGTGATTGTCTGATTGTGGCTGTGCGATTGTGATTGTACGATTGTGATTGTACGATTGTTATTGAATGATTGTGATTGTATGATTCTGATTGTATGATTGTGATTGCATGATTGTGATTGTATGATTGTGATTGTATGATTGTGATTGTATGAGTGTGATTGTCTGATTGTGGTTGTGCGATTGTGATTGTACGATTGTGATTGTACGATTGTTATTGAATGATTGTGATTGTATGATTCTGATTGTATGATTGTGATTGCATGATTGTGATTGTATGATTGTGATTGCATGATTTTGAATGTATGATTGTGATTGTATGATTGTGATTGTATGATTGCGATTGTATGAATGCGATTGTATGATTGTGATTGTATGATTGCGATTGTATGATTGTGATAGTATGATTGTGATTGTATGATTGTGATTGTATGATTGTGATTGTATGATTGTGTTTGTATGATTGTGATTGTATGATTGTGATTGTATGATTGTGATTGTATGATTGTGATTGTATGACTGTGATTGTATGATTGTGATTGTATGATTGCGATTGTATGATTGTGATTGTATGATTGTGATTGTATGATTGTGATTGCATGATTGTATTTGGGAGATTGTATTTGGGAGATTGTATTTGGGAAATTGTAATTGTATGATTGCGATTGTATGATTGTGATTGTATGATTGCGATTGTAAGATTGTGATTGTATGATTGTGATGTATGATTGTAATTGTATGATTATGATTGTATGATTGTGATTGTATGATTGTGATTGTATGATTGTGATTGTATGATTGTATTTGGGAGATTGTATTTGGGATATTGTAATTTTATGATTGCGATTGTATGATTGTGATTGTATGATTGTGATTGTATGATTGTGATTGTATGATTGTATTTGGGAGATTGTATTTGGGATATTGTAATTGTATGATTGCGATTGTATGATTGTGATTGTATGAGTGTGATGTATGATAGTAATTGTATGATTATGATTGTATGATTGTGATTGTATGATTGAGATTGTATGATTGTGATTGTATGCTTGCGATTGTTGATTGTGATTGTATGATTGTGATTCTTTGATTGTGATTGTATGATTGTGATTGTATGATTGTGATTGTATGATTGTGATTGTATGATTGTGATTGTGTGATTGTGATTGTATGATTGTGATTGTATGATTGTGATTGTATGATTGTGATAGTATGATTGTGATTGTATGATTGTGATTGTATGACTGTGATTGTATGATTGTGATTGTATGATTGTGATTGTATGATTGTGAAAGTATGATTGTGATTGTATGATTGTGATTGTATGATTGTGATTGTATGATTGTGATTGTATGATTGCGATTGACTGATTGTGGTTGTGCGATTGTGATTGTACGATTGTGATTGTACGATTGTGATTGTAGGATTGTGATTGTATGATTATGATTGTATGATTGTGATTGCATGATTGTGATTGTATGATTGTGATTGCATGATTTTGAATGTATGATTGTGATTGTATGATTTTGATTGTATGATTGTGATTGTATGATTGTAATTGTATGATTGTGATTGTCTGATTGTGATTGTATGATTGTGATTGTATGATTGTGGTTGTATGATTACGATTGTATGATTGCGATTGTATGAATGCGATTGTATGATTGTGATTGTATGATTGCGATTGTATGATTGTGATTGTATGATTGTGATGTATGATTGTAATTGTATGATTATGATTGTATGATTGTGATTGTATGATTGTGATGTATGATTGTAATTGTATGATTATGATTGTATGATTGTGATTGTATGATTGAGATTGTATGATTGTGATTGTATGCTTGCGATTGTATGATTGTGATTGTATGATTGTATTTGGGAGATTGTATTTGGGATATTGTAATTGTATGATTGCGATTGTATGATTGTGATTGTATGATTGTGATGTATGATTCTAATTGTACGATTATGATTGTATGATTGTGATTGTATGATTGAGATTGTATGATTGTGATTGTATGCTTGCGATTGTATGATTGTGATTGTATGATTGTGTTTGGGAGATTGTATTTGGGATATTGTAATTGTATGATTGCGATTGTATGATTGTGATTGTATGATTGTGGTTGTATGAGTGTGATTGTCTGATTGTGGTTGTGCGATTGTGATTGTACGATTGTGATTGTACGATTGTTATTGAATGATTGTGATTGTATGATCCTGATTGTATGATTGTGATTGCATGATTGTGATTGTATGATTGTGATTGCATGATTTTGAATGTATGATTGTGATTGTATGATTGTGATTGTATGATTGCGATTGTATGATTGTGATTGTATGATTGTGATGTATGATTGTAATTGTATGATTATGATTGTATGATTGTGATTGTATGATTGTGACAGTATGATTGTATTTGGGAGATTGTATTTGGGAGATGGTATTTGGGAGATTGTAATTGTATGATTGCGATTGTATGATTGTCATTGTATGATTGCGATTGTATGATTGTGATTGTATGATTGTGATGTATGATTGTAATTGTATGATTATGATTGTATGATTGTGATTGTATGATTGTGATGTATGATTGTAATTGTATGATTATGATTGTATGATTGTGATTGTATGATTATGATTGTATGATTGTGATTGCATGATTGTGATTGTATGATTGTGATTGCATGATTTTGAATGTATGATTGTGATTGTATGATTGTGATTGTATGAACGTGATTGTATGATTGTGATTGTATGATTGTGATTGTATGATTGTGATTGTATGACTGTGATTGTATGATTGTGATTGTATGATTGCGATTGTATGATTGTGATTGTATGATTGTGATTGTATGATTGTGATTGTATGATTGTGATTGTATGATTGTATTTGGGAGATTGTATTTGGGAGATTGTATTTGGGAGATTGTAATTGTATGATTGCGATTGTATGAGTGTGATTGTATGATTGCGATTGTATGATTGGGATTGTATGATTGTGATGTATGATTGTAATTGTATGATTATGATTGTATGATTGTGATTGTATGATTGTGATTGTATGATTGTGATTGTATGATTGTATTTGGGAGATTGTATTTGGGATATTGTAATTGTATGATTGCGATTGTATGATTGGGATTGTATGATTGTGATTGTATGATTGTGATTGTATGATTGTATTTGGGACATTGTATTTGGGATATTGTAATTGTATGATTGCGATTGTATGATTGTGATTGTATGAGTGTGATGTATGATTGTAATTGTATGATTATGATTGTATGATTGTGATTGTATGATTGAGATTGTATGATTGTGATTGTATGCTTGCGATTGTATGATTGTGATTGTATGATTGTGATTCTTTGATTGTGATTGTATGATTGTGATTGTATGATTGTGATTGTATGATTGTGATTGTATGATTGTGATTGTGTGATTGTGATTGTATGATTGTGATTGTATGATTGTGATTGTATGATTGTGATAGTATGATTGTGATTGTATGATTGTGATTGTATGACTGTGATTGTATGATTGTGATTGTATGATTGTGATTGTATGATTGTGATTGTATGATTGCGATTGACTGATTGTGGTTGTGCGATTGTGATTGTACGATTGTGATTGTACGATTGTTATTGAATGATTGTGATTGTATGATCCTGATTGTATGATTGTGATTGCATGATTGTGATTGTATGATTGTGATTGCATGATTTTGAATGTATGATTGTGATTGTATGATTGTGATTGTATGATTGCGATTGTATGATTGTGATTGTATGATTGTGATGTATGATTGTAATTGTATGATTATGATTGTATGATTGTGATTGTATGATTGTGACAGTATGATTGTATTTGGGAGATTGTATTTGGGAGATTGTATTTGGGAGATTGTAATTGTATGATTGCGATTGTATGATTGTCATTGTATGATTGCGATTGTATGATTGTGATTGTATGATTGTGATGTATGATTGTAATTGTATGATTATGATTGTATGATTGTGATTGTATGATTGTGATGTATGATTGTAATTGTATGATTATGATTGTATGATTGTGATTGTATGATTATGATTGTATGATTGTGATTGCATGATTGTGATTGTATGATTGTGATTGCATGATTTTGAATGTATGATTGTGATTGTATGATTGTGATTGTATGAACGTGATTGTATGATTGTGATTGTATGATTGTGATTGTATGATTGTGACTGTATGACTGTGATTGTATGATTGTGATTGTATGATTGCGATTGTATGATTGTGATTGTATGATTGTGATTGTATGATTGTATTTGGGAGATTGTATTTGGGAGATTGTATTTGGGAGATTGTAATTGTATGATTGCGATTGTATGATTGTGATTGTATGATTGCGATTGTATGATTGGGATTGTATGATTGTGATGTATGATTGTAATTGTATGATTATGATTGTATGATTGTGATTGTATGATTGTGATTGTATGATTGTGATTGTATGATTGTATTTGGGAGATTGTATTTGGGATATTGTAATTGTATGATTGCGATTGTATGATTGGGATTGTATGATTGTGATAGTATGATTGTGATTGTATGATTGTATTTGGGACATTGTATTTGGGATATTGTAATTGTATGATTGCGATTGTATGATTGTGATTGTATGAGTGTGATGTATGATTGTAATTGTATGATTATGATTGTATGATTGTGATTGTATGATTGAGATTGTATGATTGTGATTGTATGCTTGCGATTGTATGATTGTGATTGTATGATTGTGATTCTTTGATTGTGATTGTAGGATTGTGATTGTATGATTATGATTGTATGATTGTGATTGCATGATTGTGATTGTATGATTGTGATTGCATGATTTTGAATGTATGATTGTGATTGTATGATTGTGATTGTATGATTGTGATTGTATGATTGTAATTGTATGATTGTGATTGTCTGATTGTGATTGTATGATTGTGATTGTATGATTGTGATTGTATGATTGTGAAAGTATGATTGTGATTGTATGATTGTGATTGTATGATTGTGATTGTATGATTGTGATTGTATGATT
Organism: Megachile rotundata; assembly: GCF_050947335.1. Lineage (NCBI taxonomy): Eukaryota > Metazoa > Arthropoda > Insecta > Hymenoptera > Megachilidae > Megachile > Megachile rotundata. The sequence continues at coordinate 291,811 of NW_027473341.1, read as the reverse complement.
GTGATTGTATGAGTGTGATTGTGTGATTGTGGTTGTGCGTTTGAGATTGTACGATTGTGATTGTACGATTGTGATTGAATGATTGTGATTGTATGATTATGATTGTATGATTGTGATTGCATGATTGTGATTGAATGATTGTGATTGCATGATTTTGAATGTATGATTGTGATTGTATGTTTGTGATTGTATGATTGTGATTGTATGATTGTGATTGTATGATTGCGATTGTATGATTGTGATTGCATGATTGTGATTGTATGATTGTGATTGCATGATTTTGAATGTATGATTGTGATTGTATGATTGTGATTGTATGATTGTGATTGTATGATTGCGATTGTATGATTGTGATTGTATGACTGTGATTGTATGATTGTGATTGTATGATTGCGATTGTATGATTGTGATTGTATGATTGTGATTGTATGATTGTGTTTGTATGATTGTATTTGGGAGATTGTATTTGGGATATTGTAATTTTATGATTGCGATTGTATGATTGTGATTGTATGATTGTGATTGTATGATTGTGATTGTATGATTATGATTGTATGATTGTGATTGCATGATTGTGATTGTATGATTGTGATTGCATGATTTTGAATGTATGATTGTGATTGTATGATTGTGATTGTATGATTGTGATTGTATGATTGTGATTGTATGATTGTATTTGGGAGATTGTATTTGGGAGATTGTATTTGGGAGATTGTAATTGTATGATTGCGATTGTATGATTGTGATTGTATGATTGCGATTGTATGATTGTGATTGTATGATTGTGATGTATGATTGTAATTGTATGATTATGATTGTATGATTGTGATTGTATGATTGTGATTGTATGATTGTGATTGTATGATTGTATTTGGGAGATTGTATTTGGGATATTGTAATTGTATGATTGCGATTGTATGATTGTGATTGTATGATTGTGATTGTATGATTGTATTTGGGAGATTGTATTTGGGATATTGTAATTGTATGATTGGGATTGTATGATTGTGATTGTATGAGTGTGATGTATGATTGTAATTATATGATTATGATTGTATGATTGTGATTGTATGATTGAGATTGTATGATTGTGATTGTATGCTTGCGATTGTATGATTGTGATTGTATGATTGTGATTCTTTGATTGTGATTGTATGATTGTGATTGTATGATTGTGATTGTATGATTGTGATTGTGTGATTGTGATTGTATGATTGTGATTGTATGATTGTGATTGTATGATTATGATTGTATGATTGTGATTGTATGATTGTGATGTATGATTGTAATTGTATGATTATGATTGTATGATTGTGATTGTATGATTATGATTGTATGATTGTGATTGCATGATTGTGATTGTATGATTGTGATTGCATGATTTTGAATGTATGATTGTGATTGTATGATTGTGATTGTATGAACGTGATTGTATGATTGTGATTGTATGATTGCGATTGTATGATTGTGATTGTATGACTGTGATTGTATGATTGTGATTGTATGATTGCGATTGTATGATTGTGATTGTATGATTGTGATTGTATGATTGTATTTGGGAGATTGTATTTGGGAGATTGTATTTGGGAGATTGTAATTGTATGATTGCGATTGTATGATTGTGATTGTATGATTGCGATTGTATGATTGGGATTGTATGATTGTGATGTATGATTGTAATTGTATGATTATGATTGTATGATTGTGATTGTATGATTGTGATTGTATGATTGTGATTGTATGATTGTATTTGGGAGATTGTATTTGGGATATTGTAATTGTATGATTGCGATTGTATGATTGGGATTGTATGATTGTGATTGTATGATTGTGATTGTATGATTGTATTTGGGACATTGTATTTGGGATATTGTAATTGTATGATTGCGATTGTATGATTGTGATTGTATGAGTGTGATGTATGATTGTAATTGTATGATTATGATTGTATGACTGTGATTGTATGATTGAGATTGTATGATTGTGATTGTATGCTTGCGATTGTATGATTGTGATTGTATGATTGTGATTCTTTGATTGTGATTGTATGATTGTGATTGTATGATTGTGATTGTATGATTGTGATTGTGTGATTGTGATTGTATGATTGTGATTGTATGATTGTGATTGTATGATTGTGATAGTATGATTGTGATTGTATGATTGTGATTGTATGACTGTGATTGTATGATTGTGATTGTATAATTGTGATTGTATGATTGTGAAAGTTGATTGTGATTGTATGATTGTGATTGTATGATTGTGATTGTATGATTGCGATTGACTGATTGTGGTTGTGCGATTGTGATTGTACGATTGTGATTGTACGATTGTGATTGTAGGATTGTGATTGTATGATTATGATTGTATGATTGTGATTGCATGATTGTGATTGTATGATTGTGATTGCATGATTTTGAATGTATGATTGTGATTGTATGATTGTGATTGTATGATTGTGATTGTATGATTGTAATTGTATGATTGTGATTGTCTGATTGTGATTGTATGATTGTGATTGTATGATTTTGATTGTATGATTGTGAAAGTATGATTGTGATTGTATGATTGTGATTGTATGATTGTGATTGTATGATTGTGATTGTATGAGTGTGATTGTGTGATTGTGGTTGTGCGATTGAGATTGTACGATTGTGATTGTACGATTGTGATTGAATGATTGTGATTGTATGATTATGATTGTATGATTGTGATTGCATGATTGTGATTGTATGATTGTGATTGCATGATTGTGATTGCATGATTTTGAATGTATGATTGTGATTGTATGATTGTGATTGTATGAACGTGATTGTATGATTGTGATTGTATGATTGCGATTGTATGATTGTGATTGTATGACTGTGATTGTATGATTGTGATTGTATGATTGCGATTGTATGATTGTGATTGTATGATTGTGATTGTATGATTGTATTTGGGAGATTGTATTTGGGAGATTGTATTTGGGAGATTGTAATTGTATGATTGCGATTGTATGATTGTGATTGTATGATTGCGATTGTATGATTGGGATTGTATGATTGTGATGTATGATTGTAATTGTATGATTATGATTGTATGATTGTGATTGTATGATTGTGATTGTATGATTGTGATTGTATGATTGTATTTGGGAGATTGTATTTGGGATATTGTAATTGTATGATTGCGATTGTATGATTGGGATTGTATGATTGTGATTGTATGATTGTGATTGTATGATTGTATTTGGGACATTGTATTTGGGATATTGTAATTGTATGATTGCGATTGTATGATTGTGATTGTATGAGTGTGATGTATGATTGTAATTGTATGATTATGATTGTATGACTGTGATTGTATGATTGAGATTGTATGATTGTGATTGTATGCTTGCGATTGTATGATTGTGATTGTATGATTGTGATTCTTTGATTGTGATTGTATGATTGTGATTGTATGATTGTGATTGTATGATTGTGATTGTGTGATTGTGATTGTATGATTGTGATTGTATGATTGTGATTGTATGATTGTGATAGTATGATTGTGATTGTATGATTGTGATTGTATGACTGTGATTGTATGATTGTGATTGTATAATTGTGATTGTATGATTGTGAAAGTTGATTGTGATTGTATGATTGTGATTGTATGATTGTGATTGTATGATTGCGATTGACTGATTGTGGTTGTGCGATTGTGATTGTACGATTGTGATTGTACGATTGTGATTGTAGGATTGTGATTGTATGATTATGATTGTATGATTGTGATTGCATGATTGTGATTGTATGATTGTGATTGCATGATTTTGAATGTATGATTGTGATTGTATGATTGTGATTGTATGATTGTGATTGTATGATTGTAATTGTATGATTGTGATTGTCTGATTGTGATTGTATGATTGTGATTGTATGATTTTGATTGTATGATTGTGAAAGTATGATTGTGATTGTATGATTGTGATTGTATGATTGTGATTGTATGATTGTGATTGTATGAGTGTGATTGTGTGATTGTGGTTGTGCGATTGAGATTGTACGATTGTGATTGTACGATTGTGATTGAATGATTGTGATTGTATGATTATGATTGTATGATTGTGATTGCATGATTGTGATTGTATGATTGTGATTGCATGATTTTGAATGTATGATTGTGATTGTATGTTTGTGATTGTATGATTGTGATTGTATGATTGTGATTGTATGATTGTGATTGTATGATTGTGATTGTATGATTGTGATTGTATGATTGTGATTGTCCGATTGTGATTGTATGATTGTGATTGTATGATTGTGATTATATGATTGTGAAAGGATGATTATGATTGTATGATTGTGATTGCATGATTGTGATTGTATGATTGTGATTGCATGATTTTGAATGTATGATTGTGATTGTATGATTGTGATTGTATGATTGTGATTGTATGATTGTGATTGTATGATTGTGATTGTATGACTGTGATTGTATGATTGTGATTGTATGATTGCGATTGTATGATTGTGATTGTATGATTGTGATTGTATGATTGTGATTGTATGATTGTATTTGGGAGATTGTATTTGGGAGATTGTATTTGGGAGATTGTAATTGTATGATTGCGATTGTATGATTGTGATTGTATGATTGCGATTGTATGATTGTGATTGTATGATTGTGATGTATGATTGTAATTGTATGATTATGATTGTATGATTGTGATTGTATGATTGTGATTGTATGATTGTGATTGTATGATTGTATTTGGGAGATTGTATTTGGGATATTGTAATTGTATGATTGCGATTGTATGATTGTGATTGTATGATTGTGATTGTATGATTGTGATTGTATGATTGTGATTGTATGATTGTATTTGGGAGATTGTATTTGGGATATTGTAATTGTATGATTGGGATTGTATGATTGTGATTGTATGAGTGTGATGTATGATTGTAATTGTATGATTATGATTGTATGATTGTGATTGTATGATTGAGATTGTATGATTGTGATTGTATGCTTGCGATTGTATGATTGTGATTGTATGATTGTGATTCTTTGATTGTGATTGTATGATTGTGATTGTATGATTGTGATTGTATGATTGTATTTGGGAGATTGTATTTGGGAGATTGTATTTGAGAGATTGTAATTGTATGATTGCGATTGTATGATTGTCATTGTATGATTGCGATTGTATGATTGTGATTGTATGATTGTGATGTATGATTGTAATTGTATGATTATGATTGTATGATTGTGATGTATGATTGTAATTGTATGATTATGATTGTATGATTGTGATTGTATGATTATGATTGTATGATTGTGATTGTATGATTGTGATTGTATGATTGTGATTGTATGATTGTGATTGTATGACTGTGATTGTATGATTGTGATTGTATGATTGCGATTGTATGATTGTGATTGTATGATTGTGATTGTATGATTGTGATTGTATGATTGTATTTGGGAGATTGTATTTGGGAGATTGTAATTGTATGATTGCGATTGTATGATTGTGATTGTATGATTGCGATTGTATGATTGTGATTGTATGATTGTGATGTATGATTGTAATTGTATGATTATGATTGTATGATTGTGATTGTCTGATTGTGATTGTATGATTGTGATTGTATGATTGTGATTGTATGATTGTGATTGTATGATTGTGATTGTATGATTGTATTTGGGAGATTTTATTTGGGATATTGTAATTGTATGATTGCGATTGTATGATTGTGATTGTCTGATTGTGATTGTATGATTGTGATTGTATGATTGTGATTGTATGATTGTGAAAGTATGATTGTGATTGTATGATTGTGATTGTATGATTGTGATTGTATGATTGTGATTGTATGAGTGTGATAGTGTGATTGTGGTTGTGCGATTGAGATTGTACGATTGTGATTGTATGATTGTGATTGAATGATTGTGATTGTATGATTATGATTGTATGATTGTGATTGCATGATTGTGATTGTATGATTGTGATTGCACGATTTTGAATGTATGATTGTGATTGTATGTTTGTGATTGTATGATTGTGATTGTATGATTGTGATTGTATGATTGTGATTGTATGATTGTGATTGTATGATTGTGATTGTATGATTGCGATTGTATGATTGTGATTGTATGATTGTGATGTATGATTGTAATTGTATGATTATGATTGTATGATTGTGATTGTATGATTGTGATTGTATGATTGTGATTGTATGATTGTGATTGTATGATTGTATTTGGGAGATTGTATTTGGGATATTGTAATTGTATGATTGCGATTGTATGATTGTGATTGTATGATTGTGATTGTATGATTGTGATTGTATGATTGTGATTGTATGATTGTATTTGGGAGATTGTATTTGGGATATTGTAATTGTATGATTGCGATTGTATGATTGTGATTGTATGAGTGTGATTGTATGATTGTGATAGTATGATTGTGATTGTATGATTGTGATTGTATGACTGTGATTGTATGATTGTGATTGTATGATTGTGATTGTATGACTGTGATTGTATGATTGTGATTGTATGATTGTGATTGTATGATTGTGATTGTATGATTGTGATTGTATGATTGTGATTGTATGATTGTGATTGTATGATTGCGATTGACTGATTGTGGTTGTGCGATTGTGATTGTACGATTGTGATTGTACGATTATGATTGTATGATTGTGATTGCATGATTGTGATTGTATGATTGTGATTGCATGATTTTGAATCTATGATTGTGATTGTATGATTGTGATTGTATGATTGTATTTGGGAGATTGTATTTGGGAGATTGTATTTGGGAGATTGTAATTGTATGATTGCGATTGTATGATTGTGATTGTATGATTGCGATTGTATGATTGTGATTGTATGATTGTGATGTATGATTGTAATTGTATGATTATGATTGTATGATTGTGATTGTATGATTGTGATTGTATGATTGTGATTGTATGATTGTGATTGTATGATTGTGATTGTATGATTGTGATTGTATGATTGTATTTGGGAGATTGTATTTGGGATATTGTAATTGTATGATTGCGATTGTATGATTGTGATTGTATGGTTGTGATTGTATGATTGTGATTGTATGATTGTGATTGTATGATTGTGATTGTATGATTGTGATTGTATGATTGTGATTGTATGATTGTGATTGTATGATTGTATTTGGGAGATTGTATTTGGGATATTGTAATTGTATGATTGCGATTGTATGATTGTGATTGTATGAGTGTGATTGTATGATTGTGATAGTATGATTGTGATTGTATGATTGTGATTGTATGACTGTGATTGTATGATTGTGATTGTATGATTGTGATTGTATGATTGTGATTGTATGATTGTGATTGTATGATTGTGATTGTATGATTGTGATTGTATGATTGCGATTGACTGATTGTGGTTGTGCGATTGTGATTGTACGATTGTGATTGTACGATTGTGATTGTAGGATTGTGATTGTATGATTGTGATTGTATGATTGTGATTGTATGATTGTGATTGTATGATTGTATTTGGGAGATTGTATTTGGGATATTGTAATTGTATGATTGCGATTGTATGATTGTGATTGTATGATTGTGATTGTATGATTGTGATTGTATGATTGTATTTGGGAGATTTTATTTGGGATATTGTAATTGTATGATTGCGATTGTATGATTGTGATTGTCTGATTGTGATTGTATGATTGTGATTGTATGATTGTGATTGTATGATTGTGATTGTATGATTGTGAAAGTATGATTGTGATTGTATGATTGTGATTGTATGATTGTGATTGTATGATTGTGATTGTATGATTGTGATTGTATGATTGTGATTGTATGAGTGTGATAGTGTGATTGTGGTTGTGCGATTGAGATTGTACGATTGTGATTGTACGATTGTGATTGAATGATTGTGATTGTATGATTATGATTGTATGATTGTGATTGCATGACTGTGATTGTATGATTGTGATTGCATGATTTTGAATGTATGATTGTGATTGTATGTTTGTGATTGTATGATTGTGATTGTATGATTGTGATTGTATGATTGTGATTGTATGATTGTGATTGTATGATTGTGATTGTATGATTGTGATTGTATGATTGTGATTGTATGATTGTGATTGTATGATTGTGATTGTATGATTGTGATTGTCTGATTGTGATTGTATGATTGTGATTGTATGATTGTGATTGTATGATTGTGAAAGTATGATTGTGATTGTATGATTGTGATTGTATGATTGTGATTGTATGATTGTGATTGTATGATTGTGATTGTATGATTGTGATTGTATGATTGTGATGTATGATTGTAATTGTATGATTATGATTGTATGATTGTGATTGTATGATTGAGATTGTATGATTGTGATTGTATGATTGCGATTGTATGATTGTGATTGTATGATTGTGATTGTATGATTGTGATTGTATGATTGTGATTGTATGATTGTGATTGTATGATTGTGATGTATGATTGTAATTGTATGATTATGATTATATGATTGTGATTGTATGATTGAGATTGTATGATTGTGATTGTATGCTTGCGATTGTATGATTGTGATTGTATGATTGTATTTGGGAGATTGTATTTGGGATATTGTAATTTTATGATTGCGATTGTATGATTGTGATTGTATGATTGTGATGTATGATTCTAATTGTATGATTATGATTGTATGATTGTGATTGTATGATTGTGATAGTATGATTGTGATTGTATGATTGTGATTGTATGATTGTGATTGTATGATTGTGATTGTATGATTGTATTTGGGAGATTGTATTTGGGAGATTGTAATTGTATGATTGCGATTGTATGATTGTGATTGTATGATTGTGATTGTATGATTGTATTTGGGAGATTGTAGTTGGGAGATTGTATTTGGGAGATTGTATTTGGGAGATTGTAATTGTATGATTGCGGTTGTAGGATTGTGATTGTATGATTGCGATTGTATGATTGTGATTGTATGATTGTGATGTATGATTGTAATATTATGATTATGATTGTATGATTGTGATTGTATGATTGCGATTGTATGATTGTATTTGGGAGATTGTAGTTGGGAGATTGTATTTGGGAGATTGTATTTGGGAGATTGTAATTGTATGATTGCGATTGTATGATTGTGATTGTATGATTGCGATTGTATGATTGTGATTGTATGACTATGATTGTATTTTTGTGATTGTATGATTGTGATTGTATGATTGTGATTGTATGATTGTATTTGGGAGATTGTATTTGGGAGATTGTAATTGTATGATTGCGATTGTATGATTGTGATTGTATGATTGTGATTGTATGATTGTATTTGGGAGATTGTAGTTGGGAGATTGTATTTGGGAGATTGTATTTGGGAGATTGTAATTGTATGATTGCGGTTGTATGATTGTGATTGTATGATTGCGATTGTATGATTGTGATTGTATGATTGTGATGTATGATTGTAATATTATGATTATGATTGTATGATTGTGATTGTATGATTGCGATTGTATGATTGTATTTGGGAGATTGTAGTTGGGAGATTGTATTTGGGAGATTGTATTTGGGAGATTGTAATTGTATGATTGCGATTGTATGATTGTGAATGTATGATTGCGATTGTATGATTGTGATTGTATGACTATGATTGTATTTTTGTGATTGTATGATTGTGATTGTATGATTGTGATTGTATGATTGTGATTGTATGATTGTGATTGTATGATTGTGATTGTATGATTGCGATTGTATGAATGCGATTGTATGATTGTGATTGCATAATTGTGATTGTATGATTGTGATTGTATGATTGTGATTGTCTGATTGTGGTTGTATGATTGTGATTGTATGATTGTGATTGTATGATTGTGATTGTATGATTGTGATTGTATGATTGTATTTGGGAGATTGTATTTGGGATATTGTAATTGTATGATTGCGATTGTATGATTGTGATTGTATGATTGCGATTGTATGATTGTGATTGTATGATTGTGATGTATGATTGTAATTGTATGATTGTGATTGTATGATTGTGATGTATGATTGTAATTGTATGATTATGATTGTTTGATTGTGATTGTATGATTATGATTGTATGATTGTGATTGCATGATTGTGATTGCATGATTGTGATTGTATGATTGTGATTGCATGATTTTGAATGTATGATTGTGATTGTATGATTGTGATTGTATGATTGTGATTGTATGATTGTGATTGTATGATTGTGATTGTATGATTGTGATTGTATGACTGTGATTGTATGATTGTGATTGTATGATTGCGATTGTATGATTGTGATTGTATGATTGTGATTGTATGATTGTGATTGTATGATTGTATTTGGGAGATTGTATTTGGGAGATTGTATTTGGGAGATTGTAATTGTATGATTGCGATTGTATGATTCTGATTGTATGATTGCGATTGTATGATTGTGATTGCATGATTGTGATGTATGATTGTAATTGTATGATTATGATTGTATGATTGTGATTGTATGATTGTGATTGTATGATTGTATTTGGGAGATTGTATTTGGGATTTTGTAATTGTATGATTGCGATTGTATGATTGTGATTGTATGATTGTGATTGTATGATTGTGATTGTATGATTGTATTTGGGAGATTGTATTTGGGATATTGTAATTGTATGATTGCGATTGTATGATTGTGATTGTATGAGTGTGATGTATGATTGTAATTGTATGATTATGATTGTATGATTGTGATTGTATGATTGAGATTGTATGATTGTGATTGTATGCTTGCGATTGTATGATTGTGATTGTATGATTGTGATTCTTTGATTGTGATTGTATGATTGTGATTGTATGATTGTGATTGTATGATTGTGATTGTGTGATTGTGATTGTATGATTGTGATTGTATGATTGTGATTGTATGATTGTGATTGTATGATTGTGATTGTATGATTGTGATAGTATGATTGCGATTGTATGATTGTGATTGTATGACTGTGATTGAATGATTGTGATTGTATGATTGTGAAAGTATGATTGTGATTGTATGATTGTGATTGTATGATTGTGATTGTATGATTGTGATTGTATGATTGTGATTGTATGATTGCGATTGACTGATTGTGGTTGTGCGATTGTGATTGTACGATTGTGATTGTACGATTGTGATTGTAGGATTGTGATTGTATGATTATGATTGTAAGATTGTGATTGCATGATTGTGATTGTATGATTGTGATTGCATGATTTTGAATGTATGATTGTGATTGTATGATTGTGATTGTATGATCGTGATTGTATGATTGTGATTGTATGATTGTGATTGTATGATTGCGATTGTATGAATGCGATTGTATGATTGTGATTGCATAATTGTGATTGTATGATTGTGATTGTATGATTGTGATTGTATGATTGTGATTGTATGATTGTGATTGTATGATTGTGATTGTATGATTGTGATTGTATGATTGTGATGGTATGATTGTGATTGTTTGATTGTGATTGTACGATTGTGATAGTATGATTGTATTTGGGAGATTGTATTTGGGATATTGTAATCGTATGATTGCGATTGTATGATTGTGATTGTATGATTGTGATTGTATGATTGTGATTGTATGATTGTAATTGCATGATTATGATTGTATGATTGTGATTGTATGATTGCGATTGTATGATTGTGATTGTATGATTATGATTGTATTTTTGTGATTGTATGATTGTGATTGTATGATTGTGATTGTATGATTGTGATTGTATGACTGTGATTGTATGATTGTGATTGTATGATTGCGATTGTATGAATGCGATTGTATGATTGTGATTGCATAATTGTGATTGTATGATTGTGATTGTATCATTGTGATTGTCTGATTGTGGTTGTATGATTGTGATTGTATGATTGTGATTGTATGATTGTGATTGTATGATTGTATTTGGGAGATTGTATTTGGGATATTGTAATTGTATGATTGCGATTGTATGATTGTGATTGTATGATTGTGATGTATGATTGTAATTGTATGATTATGATTGTATGATTGTGATTGTATGATTGTGATTGTATGACTGTGATTGTATGATTGTAATTGTATGATTATGATTGTATGATTGTGATTGTATGATTGTGATGGTATGATTGTGATTGCATGACTGTGATTGTATGGTTGTGATTGTATGATTGTGATTGTATGATTGTGAAAGTATGATTGTGATGGTATGATTGTGATTGTATGATTGTGATTGTATGATTGTGATTGTATGAGTGTGATTGTCTGATTGTGGCTGTGCGATTGTGATTGTACGATTGTGATTGTACGATTGTTATTGAATGATTGTGATTGTTGATTCTGATTGTATGATTGTGATTGCATGATTGTGATTGTATGATTGTGATTGCATGATTTTGAATGTATGACTGTGATTGTAAGATTGTGATTGCATGATTGCGATTGTATGATTGTGATTGTATGATTGCGATTGTATGAATGCGATTGTATGATTCTGATTGCATAATTGTGGTAGTATGATTGTGATTGTATGATTGTGATTGTATGATTGTGATTGTATGATTGTATTTGGGAGATTGTATTTGGGATATTGTAATTGTATGATTGCGATTGTATGATTGTGATTGTATGATTGCGATTGTATGATTGTGATTGTATGATTGTGATTGTATGATTGTGAACGTATGATTGTGATTGTATGATTGTGATTGTATGATTGCGATTGTATGATTGTGATTGTATGATTGTGATGTATGATTCTAATTGTATGATTATGATTGTATGATTGTGATTGTATGATTGAGATTGTATGATTGTGATTGTATGCTGCGATTGTATTATTGTGATTGTATGATTGTGATTGCATAATTGTGATTGTATGATTGTGATTGTATGATTGTGATTGTCTGATTGTGGTTGTATGATTGTGATTGTATGATTGTGATTGTATGATTGTGATTGTATGATTGTGATTGTATGATTGTGATTGTATGATTGTATTTGGGAGATTGTATTTGGGATATTGTAATTGTATGATTGCGATTGTATGATTGTGATTGTATGATTGTGATGTATGATTGTGATTGTATGATTATGATTGTATGATTGTGATTGTATGATTGTGATTGCATGATTGTGATTGTATGATTGTGATTGTATGATTGCGATTGTATGAATGCGATTGTATGATTATGATTGCATAATTGTGGTAGTATGATTGTGATTGTATGATTGTGATTGTATGATTGTGATTGTATGATTGTGATTGTATGATTGTGATTGTATGATTGTGATTGTATGATTGTTGTAGTGTATGTAATATGCATAAGAGTGTGGCACGTATGTGAGAAACAAAGGAGTGGGAGGTGTAAACGTCGGAACGGGAGTTGCCGCTGCATAGCTGCCTAGAGCGGACATAACGTTCTTGTTTTGGCATTAAGCTGGTCTTTATTAATAACCCCAAACCTATTACAATTGTGATTGTCTGATTGTGGTTGTATGATTGTGATTGTATGATTGAGATTGTATGATTGTGATTGTATGATTGCGATTGTATGATTGTGATTGTATGATTGTGATTGTATGATTGTGATTGTATGATTGTGATTGTATGATTGTGATTGTATGATTGTGATTGTATGATTGTGAACGTATGATTGTGATTGTATGATTGTGATTGTATGATTGCGATTGTATGATTGTGATTGTATGATTGTGATGTATGATTCTAATTGTATGATTATGATTGTATGATTGTGATTGTATGATTGAGATTGTATGATTGTGATTGTATGCTGCGATTGTATTATTGTGATTGTATGATTGTGATTCTTTGATTGTGATTGTATGATTGTGATTGTATGATTGTGATTGTATGATTGTGATTGTATGATTGTGATTGTATGATTGTGATTGTATGATTGCGATTGTATGAATGCGATTGTATGATTGTGATTGCATAATTGTGATTGTATGATTGTGATTGTATGATTGTGATTGTCTGATTGTGGTTGTATGATTGTGATTGTATGATTGTGATTGTATGATTGTGATTGTATGATTGTGATTGTATGATTGTATTTGGGAGATTGTATTTGGGATATTGTAATTGTATGATTGCGATTGTATGATTGTGATTGTATGATTGTGATGTATGATTGTGATTGTATGATTATGATTGTATGATTGTGATTGTATGATTGTGATTGTATGACTGTGATTGTCTGATTGTAATTGTATGATTGTGATTGTATGATTGTGATTGTATGATTGTATTTGGGAGATTGTATTTGGGATATTGTAATTGTATGATTGCGATTGTATGATTGTGATTGTATGATTGTGATTGTATGATTGTATTTGGGAGATTGTAGTTGGGAGATTGTATTTGGGAGATTGTATTTGGGAAATTGTAATTGTATGATTGCGGTTGTATGATTGTGATTGTATGATTGCGATTGTATGATTGTGATTGTATGATTGTGATGTATGATTGTAATATTATGATTATGATTGTATGATTGTGATTGTATGATTGCGATTGTATGATTGTATTTGGGAGATTGTAGTTGGGAGATTGTATTTGGGAGATTGTATTTGGGAGATTGTAATTGTATGATTGCGATTGTATGATTGTGAATGTATGATTGCGATTGTATGATTGTGATTGTATGACTATGATTGTATTTTTGTGATTGTATGATTGTGATTGTATGATTGTGATTGTATGATTGTGACTGTATGATTGTGATTGTATGATTGTGATTGTATGATTGTGATTGTATGATTGTGATTGTATGATTGTGATTGTATGATTGTGATTGTATGATTGTGATTGTATGATTGTATTTGGGAGATTGTATTTGGGATATTGTAATTGTATGATTGCGATTGTATGATTGTGATTGTATGATTGCGATTGTATGATTGTGATTGTATGATTGTGATGTATGATTGTAATTGTATGATTGTGATTGTATGATTGTGATGTATGATTGTAATTGTATGATTATGATTGTTTGATTGTGATTGTATGATTATGATTGTATGATTGTGATTGCATGATTGTGATTGCATGATTGTGATTGTATGATTGTGATTGCATGATTTTGAATGTATGATTGTGATTGTATGATTGTGATTGTATGATTGTGATTGTATGATTGTGATTGTATGATTGTGATTGTATGATTGTGATTGTATGATTGTGATTGTATGATTGTGATTGTATGATTGTGATTGTATGATTGTGATTGTATGATTGTGATTGTATGACTGTGATTGTATGATTGTGATTGTATGATTGCGATTGTATGATTGTGATTGTATGATTGTGATTGTATGATTGTGATTGTATGATTGTATTTGGGAGATTGTATTTGGGAGATTGTAATTGTATGATTGCGATTGTATGATTGTGATTGTATGATTGCGATTGTATGATTGTGATTGCATGATTGTGATGTATGATTGTAATTGTATGATTATGATTGTATGATTGTGATTGTATGATTGTGATTGTATGATTGTATTTGGGAGATTGTATTTGGGATTTTGTAATTGTATGATTGCGATTGTATGATTGTGATTGTATGATTGTGATTGTATGATTGTATTTGGGAGATTGTATTTGGGATATTGTAATTGTATGATTGCGATTGTATGATTGTGATTGTATGAGTGTGATGTATGATTGTAATTGTATGATTATGATTGTATGATTGTGATTGTATGATTGAGATTGTATGATTGTGATTGTATGCGTGCGATTGTATGATTGTGATTGTATGATTGTGATTCTTTGATTGTGATTGTGTGATTGTGATTGTCTGATTGTGGTTGTATGATTGTGATTGTATGATTGTGATTGTATGATTGTGATTGTATGATTGTGATTGTATGATTGTATTTGGGAGATTGTATTTGGGATATTGTAATTGTATGATTGCGATTGTATGATTGTGATTGTATGATTGTGATTGTATGATTGTATTTGGGAGATTGTAGTTGGGAGATTGTATTTGGGAGATTGTATTTGGGAGATTGTAATTGTATGATTGCGGTTGTATGATTGTGATTGTATGATTGCGATTGTATGATTGTGATTGTATGATTGTGATGTATGATTGTAATATTATGATTATGATTGTATGATTGTGATTGTATGATTGCGATTGTATGATTGTATTTGGGAGATTGTAGTTGGGAGATTGTATTTGGGAGATTGTATTTGGGAGATTGTAATTGTATGATTGCGATTGTATGATTGTGAATGTATGATTGCGATTGTATGATTGTGATTGTATGACTATGATTGTATTTTTGTGATTGTATGATTGTGATTGTATGATTGTGATTGTATGATTGTGATTGTATGATTGTGATTGTATGATTGTGATTGTATGATTGCGATTGTATGAATGCGATTGTATGATTGTGATTGCATAATTGTGATTGTATGATTGTGATTGTATGATTGTGATTGTCTGATTGTGGTTGTATGATTGTGATTGTATGATTGTGATTGTATGATTGTGATTGTATGATTGTGATTGTATGATTGTATTTGGGAGATTGTATTTGGGATATTGTAATTGTATGATTGCGATTGTATGATTGTGATTGTATGATTGCGATTGTATGATTGTGATTGTATGATTGTGATGTATGATTGTAATTGTATGATTGTGATTGTATGATTGTGATGTATGATTGTAATTGTATGATTATGATTGTTTGATTGTGATTGTATGATTATGATTGTATGATTGTGATTGCATGATTGTGATTGCATGATTGTGATTGTATGATTGTGATTGCATGATTTTGAATGTATGATTGTGATTGTATGATTGTGATTGTATGATTGTGATTGTATGATTGTGATTGTATGATTGTGATTGTATGATTGTGATTGTATGATTGTGATTGTATGATTGTGATTGTATGATTGTGATTGTATGACTGTGATTGTATGATTGTGATTGTATGATTGCGATTGTATGATTGTGATTGTATGATTGTGATTGTATGATTGTGATTGTATGATTGTATTTGGGAGATTGTATTTGGGAGATTGTATTTGGGAGATTGTAATTGTATGATTGCGATTGTATGATTGTGATTGTATGATTGCGATTGTATGATTGTGATTGCATGATTGTGATGTATGATTGTAATTGTATGATTATGATTGTATGATTGTGATTGTATGATTGTGATTGTATGATTGTATTTGGGAGATTGTATTTGGGATTTTGTAATTGTATGATTGCGATTGTATGATTGTGATTGAATGATTGTGATTGTATGATTGTGATTGTATGATTGTATTTGGGAGATTGTATTTGGGATATTGTAATTGTATGATTGCGATTGTATGATTGTGATTGTATGATTGCGATTGTATGATTGTGATGTATGATTGTAATTGTATGATTGTGATTGTATGATTGTGATGTATGATTGTAATTGTATGATTATGATTGTTTGATTGTGATTGTATGATTATGATTGTATGATTGTGATTGCATGATTGTGATTGCATGATTGTGATTGTATGATTGTGATTGCATGATTTTGAATGTATGATTGTGATTGTATGATTGTGATTGTATGATTGTGATTGTATGATTGTGATTGTATGATTGTGATTGTATGATTGTGATTGTATGATTGTGATTGTATGATTGTGATTGTATGATTGTGATTGTATGACTGTGATTGTATGATTGTGATTGTATGATTGCGATTGTATGATTGTGATTGTATGATTGTGATTGTATGATTGTGATTGTATGATTGTATTTGGGAGATTGTATTTGGGAGATTGTATTTGGGAGATTGTAATTGTATGATTGCGATTGTATGATTGTGATTGTATGATTGCGATTGTATGATTGTGATTGCATGATTGTGATGTATGATTGTAATTGTATGATTATGATTGTATGATTGTGATTGTATGATTGTGATTGTATGATTGTATTTGGGAGATTGTATTTGGGATTTTGTAATTGTATGATTGCGATTGTATGATTGTGATTGTATGATTGTGATTGTATGATTGTATTTGGGAGATTGTATTTGGGATATTGTAATTGTATGATTGCGATTGTATGATTGTGATTGTATGAGTGTGATGTATGATTGTAATTGTATGATTATGATTGTATGATTGTGATTGTATGATTGAGATTGTATGATGGTGATTGTATGCTTGCGATTGTATGATTGTGATTGTATGATTGTGATTCTTTGATTGTGATTGTATGATTGTGATTGTCTGATTGTGGTTGTATGATTGTGATTGTATGATTGTGATTGTATGATTGTGATTGTATGATTGTGATTGTATGATTGTATTTGGGAGATTGTATTTGGGATATTGTAATTGTATGATTGCGATTGTATGATTGTGATTGTATGATTGCGATTGTATGATTGTGATGTATGATTGTAATTGTATGATTGTGATTGTATGATTGTGATGTATGATTGTAATTGTATGATTATGATTGTTTGATTGTGATTGTATGATTATGATTGTATGATTGTGATTGCATGATTGTGATTGCATGATTGTGATTGTATGATTGTGATTGCATGATTTTGAATGTATGATTGTGATTGTATGAATGTGATTGTATGATTGTGATTGTATGAATGTGATTGTATGATTGTGATTGTATGATTGTGATTGTATGATTGTGATTGTATGATTGTGATTGTATGATTGTGATTGTATGACTGTGATTGTATGATTGTGATTGTATGATTGCGATTGTATGATTGTGATTGTATGATTGTGATTGTATGATTGTGATTGTATGATTGTATTTGGGAGATTGTATTTGGGAGATTGTATTTGGGAGATTGTAATTGCATGATTGCGATTGTATGATTGTGATTGTATGATTGCGATTGTATGATTGTGATTGCATGATTGTGATGTATGATTGTAATTGTATGATTATGATTGTATGATTGTGATTGTATGATTGTGATTGTATGATTGTATTTGGGAGATTGTATTTGGGATTTTGTAATTGTATGATTGCGATTGTATGATTGTGATTGTATGATTGTATTTGGGAGATTGTATTTGGGATATTGTAATTGTATGATTGCGATTGTATGATTGTGATTGTATGAGTGTGATGTATGATTGTAATTGTATGATTATGATTGTATGATTGTGATTGTATGATTGAGATTGTATGATTGTGATTGTATGCTTGCGATTGTATGATTGTGATTGTATGATTGTGATTCTTTGATTGTGATTGTATGATTGTGATTGTCTGATTGTGGTTGTATGATTGTGATTGTATGATTGTGATTGTATGATTGTGATTGTATGATTGTGATTGTATGATTGTATTTGGGAGATTGTATTTGGGATATTGTAATTGTATGATTGCGATTGTATGATTGTGATTGTATGATTGTGATTGTATGATTGTATTTGGGAGATTGTAGTTGGGAGATTGTATTTGGGAGATTGTATTTGGGAGATTGTAATTGTATGATTGCGGTTGTATGATTGTGATTGTATGATTGCGATTGTATGATTGTGATTGTATGATTGTGATGTATGATTGTAATATTATGATTAAGATTGTATGATTGTGATTGTATGATTGTGATTGTATGATTGTATTTGGGAGATTGTATTTGGGATTTTGTAATTGTATGATTGCGATTGTATGATTGTGATTGTATGATTGTATTTGGGAGATTGTATTTGGGATATTGTAATTGTATGATTGCGATTGTATGATTGTGATTGTATGATTGTGATTGTACGATTGCGATTGTATGAATGCGATTGTATGATTGTGATTGCATAATTGTGATTGTATGATTGTGATTGTATGATTGTGATTGTCTGATTGTGGTTGTATGATTGTGATTGTATGATTGTGATTGTATGATTGTGATTGTATGATTGTGATTGTATGATTGTATTTGGGAGATTGTATTTGGGATATTGTAATTGTATGATTGCGATTGTATGATTGTGATTGTATGATTGCGATTGTATGATTGTGATTGTATGATTGTGATGTATGATTGTAATTGTATGATTGTGATTGTATGATTGTGATTGTATGATTGAGATTGTATGATTGTGATTGTATGCTTGCGATTGTATGATTGTGATTGTATGATTGTGATTCTTTGATTGTGATTGTATGATTGTGATTGTCTGATTGTGGTTGTATGATTGTGATTGTATGATTGTGATTGTATGATTGTGATTGTATGATTGTGATTGTATGATTGTATTTGGGAGATTGTATTTGGGAGATTGTAATTGTATGATTGCGATTGTATGATTGTGATTGTATGATTGTGATTGTATGATTGTGATTGTATGATTGTATTTGGGAGATTGTATTTGGGATATTGTAATTGTATGATTGCGATTGTATGATTGTGATTGTATGAGTGTGATGTATGATTGTAATTGTATGATTATGATTGTATGATTGTGATTGTATGATTGAGATTGTATGATTGTGATTGTATGCTTGCGATTGTATGATTGTGATTGTATGATTGTGATTCTTTGATTGTGATTGTATGATTGTGATTGTATGATTGTGATTGTATGATTGTGATTGTGTGATTGTGATTGTATGATTGTGATTGTATGATTGTGATTGTATGATTGTGATTGTATGATTGTGATAGTATGATTGCGATTGTATGATTGTGATTGTATGACTGTGATTGAATGATTGTGATTGTATGATTGTGAAAGTATGATTGTGATTGTATGATTGTGATTGTATGATTGTGATTGTATGATTGTGATTGTATGATTGTGATTGTATGATTGCGATTGACTGATTGTGGTTGTGCGATTGTGATTGTACGATTGTGATTGTACGATTGTGATTGTAGGATTGTGATTGTATGATTATGATTGTAAGATTGTGATTGCATGATTGTGATTGTATGATTGTGATTGCATGATTTTGAATGTATGATTGTGATTGTATGATTGTGATTGTATGATTGTGATTGTATGATCGTGATTGTATGATTGTGATTGTATGATTGTGATTGTATGATTGCGATTGTATGAATGCGATTGTATGATTGTGATTGCATAATTGTGATTGTATGATTGTGATTGTATGATTGTGATTGTATGATTGTGATTGTATGATTGTGATTGTATGATTGTGATTGTATGATTGTGATTGTATGATTGTGATTGTATGATTGTGATGGTATGATTGTGATTGTTTGATTGTGATTGTACGATTGTGATAGTATGATTGTATTTGGGAGATTGTATTTGGGATATTGTAATCGTATGATTGCGATTGTATGATTGTGATTGTATGATTGTGATTGTATGATTGTAATTGCATGATTATGATTGTATGATTGTGATTGTATGATTGCGATTGTATGATTGTGATTGTATGATTATGATTGTATTTTTGTGATTGTATGATTGTGATTGTATGATTGTGATTGTATGATTGTGATTGTATGACTGTGATTGTATGATTGTGATTGTATGATTGCGATTGTATGAATGCGATTGTATGATTGTGATTGCATAATTGTGATTGTATGATTGTGATTGTATCATTGTGATTGTCTGATTGTGGTTGTATGATTGTGATTGTATGATTGTGATTGTATGATTGTGATTGTATGATTGTGATTGTATGATTGTATTTGGGAGATTGTATTTGGGATATTGTAATTGTATGATTGCGATTGTATGATTGTGATTGTATGATTGTGATGTATGATTGTAATTGTATGATTATGATTGTATGATTGTGATTGTATGATTGTGATTGTATGACTGTGATTGTATGATTGTAATTGTATGATTATGATTGTATGATTGTGATTGTATGATTGTGATGGTATGATTGTGATTGCATGACTGTGATTGTATGGTTGTGATTGTATGATTGTGATTGTATGATTGTGAAAGTATGATTGTGATGGTATGATTGTGATTGTATGATTGTGATTGTATGATTGTGATTGTATGAGTGTGATTGTCTGATTGTGGCTGTGCGATTGTGATTGTACGATTGTGATTGTACGATTGTTATTGAATGATTGTGATTGTATGATTCTGATTGTATGATTGTGATTGCATGATTGTGATTGTATGATTGTGATTGCATGATTTTGAATGTATGACTGTGATTGTATGATTGTGATTGCATGATTGTGATTGTATGATTGTGATTGTATGATTGCGATTGTATGAATGCGATTGTATGATTCTGATTGCATAATTGTGGTAGTATGATTGTGATTGTATGATTGTGATTGTATGATTGTGATTGTATGATTGTTGTAGTGTATGTAATATGCATAAGAGTGTGGCACGTATGTGAGAAACAAAGGAGTGGGAGGTGTGAACGTCGGAACGGGAGTTGCCGCTGCATAGCTGCCTAGAGCGGACATAAAGTTCTTGTTTTGGCATTAAGCTGGTCTTTATTAATAACCCCAAACCTATTACAATTGTGATTGTCTGATTGTGGTTGTATGATTGTGATTGTATGATTGAGATTGTATGATTGTGATTGTATGATTGCGATTGTATGATTGTGATTGTATGATTGTGATTGTATGATTGTGATTGTATGATTGTGATTGTATGATTGTGATTGTATGATTGTGATTGTATGATTGTGAACGTATGATTGTGATTGTATCATTGTGATTGTATGATTGCGATTGTATGATTGTGATTGTATGATTGTGATGTATGATTCTAATTGTATGATTATGATTGTATGATTGTGATTGTATGATTGAGATTGTATGATTGTGATTGTATGCTGCGATTGTATTATTGTGATTGTATGATTGTGATTCTTTGATTGTGATTGTATGATTGTGATTGTATGATTGTGATTGTATGATTGTGATTGTATGATTGTGATTGTATGATTGTGATTGTATGATTGCGATTGTATGAATGCGATTGTATGATTGTGATTGCATAATTGTGATTGTATGATTGTGATTGTATGATTGTGATTGTCTGATTGTGATTGTCTGATTGTGGTTGTATGATTGTGATTGTATGATTGTGATTGTATGATTGTGATTGTATGATTGTATTTGGGAGATTGTATTTGGGATATTGTAATTGTATGATTGCGATTGTATGATTGTGATTGTATGATTGTGATGTATGATTGTGATTGTATGATTATGATTGTATGATTGTGATTGTATGATTGTGATTGCATGATTGTGATTGTATGATTGTGATTGTATGATTGCGATTGTATGAATGCGATTGTATGATTCTGATTGCATAATTGTGGTAGTATGATTGTGATTGTATGATTGTGATTGTATGATTGTGATTGTATGATTGTGATTGTATGATTGTGATTGTATGATTGTTGTAGTGTATGTAATATGCATAAGAGTGTGGCACGTATGTGAGAAACAAAGGAGTGGGAGGTGTAAACGTCGGAACGGGAGTTGCCGCTGCATAGCTGCCTAGAGCGGACATAAAGTTCTTGTTTTGGCATTAAGCTGGTCTTTATTAATAACCCCAAACCTATTACAATTGTGATTGTCTGATTGTGGTTGTATGATTGTGATTGTATGATTGAGATTGTATGATTGTGATTGTATGATTGCGATTGTATGATTGTGATTGTATGATTGTGATTGTATGATTGTGATTGTATGATTGTGATTGTATGATTGTGATTGTATGATTGTGATTGTATGATTGTGATTGTATGATTGTGAACGTATGATTGTGATTGTATGATTGTGATTGTATGATTGCGATTGTATGATTGTGATTGTATGATTGTGATGTATGATTCTAATTGTATGATTATGATTGTATGATTGTGATTGTATGATTGAGATTGTATGATTGTGATTGTATGCTGCGATTGTATTATTGTGATTGTATGATTGTGATTCTTTGATTGTGATTGTATGATTGTGATTGTATGATTGTGATTGTATGATTGTGATTGTATGATTGTGATTGTATGATTGTGATTGTATGATTGTGATTGTATGATTGTGATTGTATGATTGTGATTGTATGATTGTGATTGTATGATTGTGATTGTATGATTGTGATTGTATGATTGTGATTGTATGATTGTGATTGTATGATTGTGATTGTATGATTGTGATTGTATGATTGTGATTGTATGATTGTGATTGTATGATTGTGATTGTATGATTGTGATTGTATGATTGTGATTGTATGAGTGTGATTGTCTGAATGTGGCTGTGAGATTGTGATTGTACGATTGTGATTGTACGATTGTTATTGAATGATTGTGATTGTATGATTCTGATTGTATGATTGTGATTGCATGATTGTGATTGTATGATTGTGATTGTATGATTGTATTTGGGAGATTGTATTTGGGAGATTGTATTTGGGAGATTGTATTTGGGAGATTGTATTTGGGAGATTGTAATTGTATGATTGCGATTGTATGATTGTGATTGTATGATTGCGATTGTATGATTGTGATTGTATGATTGTGATGTATGATTGTAATTGTATGATTATGATTGTATGATTGTGATTGTATGATTGTGATTGTATGATTGTGTCGTATGATTGTATTTGGGAGATTGTATTTGGGATATTGTAATTGTATGATTGCGATTGTATGATTGGTATTGTATGATTGTGATTGTATGATTGTGATTGTATGATTGTTATTGTATGATTGTGATAGTATGATTGTGATTGTATGATTGTGATTGTATGATTGTGATTGTATGATTGTGATTGTATGATTGTGATTGTATGATTGCGATTGA
The DNA here is from genome assembly GCF_050947335.1 of Megachile rotundata. Taxonomy (NCBI): domain Eukaryota; kingdom Metazoa; phylum Arthropoda; class Insecta; order Hymenoptera; family Megachilidae; genus Megachile; species Megachile rotundata. Next base: position 266,999 of record NW_027473341.1, on the reverse strand, counting down.
CTGGTTGTGGTTGTGCGATTGTGATTGTACGATTGTGATTGTGGGATTGTGATTGTATGATTATGATTGTATGATTGTGATTGCATGATTGTGATTGTATGATTGTGATTGCATGATTTTGAATGTATGATTGTGATTGTATGATTGTGATTGTATGATTGTGATTGTATGATTGTAATTGTATGATTGTGATTGTCTGATTGTGATTGTATGATTGTGATTGTATGATTGTGATTGTATGATTGTGAAAGTATGATTGTGATTGTATGATTGTGATTGTATGATTGTGATTGTATGATTGCGATTGACTGGTTGTGGTTGTGCGATTGTGATTGTACGATTGTGATTGTACGATTGTGATTGTAGGATTGTGATTGTATGATTATGATTGTATGATTGTGATTGCATGATTGTGATTGTATGATTGTGATTGTATGATTGTGGTTGTATGATTGTGAAAGTATGATTATGATTGTATGATTGTGATTGCATGATTGTGATTGTATGATTGTGATTGCATGATTTTGAATGTATGATTGTGATTGTATGATTGTGATTGTATGATTGTGATTGTATGATTGCGATTGTATGATTGTGATTGTATGACTGTGATTGTATGATTGTGATTGTATGATTGCGATTGTATGATTGTGATTGTATGATTGTGATTGTATGATTGTGTTTGTATGATTGTATTTGGGAGATTGTATTTGGGAGATTGTATTTGGGAGATTGTAATTGTATGATTGCGATTGTATGATTGTGATTGTATGATTGCGATTGTATGATTGTGATTGTATGATTGTGATGTATGATTGTAATTGTATGATTATGATTGTATGATTGTGATTGTATGATTGTGATTGTATGATTGTGATTGTATGATTGTATTTGGGAGATTGTATTTGGGATATTGTAATTGTATGATTGCGATTGTATGATTGTGATTGTATGATTGTGATTGTATGATTGTATTTGGGAGATTGTATTTGGGATATTGTAATTGTATGATTGCGATTGTATGATTGTGATTGTATGAGTGTGATGTATGATTGTAATTGTATGATTATGATTGTATGATTGTGATTGTATGATTGAGATTGTATGATTGTGATTGTATGCTTGCGATTGTATGATTGTGATTGTATGATTGTGATTCTTTGATTGTGATTGTATGATTGTGATTGTATGATTGTGATTGTATGATTGTGATTGTGTGATTGTGATTGTATGATTGTGATTGTATGATTGTGATTGTATGATTGTGATAGTATGATTGTGATTGTATGATTGTGATTGTATGACTGTGATTGTACGATTGTGATTGCATGATTGTGATTGTATGATTGTGAAAGTATGATTGTGATTGTATGAATGTGATTGTATGATTGTGATTGTATGATTGTGATTGTATGATTGTGATTGTATGATTGCGATTGACTGATTGTGGTTGTGCGATTGTGATTGTACGATTGTGATTGTACGATTGTGATTGTAGGATTGTGATTGTATGATTATGATTGTATGATTGTGATTGCATGATTGTGATTGCATGATTTTGAATGTATGATTGTGATTGTATGATTGTGATTGTATGATTGTGATTGTATGATTGTAATTGTATGATTGTGATTGTCTGATTGTGATTGTATGATTGTGATTGTATGATTGTGATTGTATGATTGTGAAAGTATGATTGTGATTGTATGATTGTGATTGTATGATTGTGATTGTATGATTGTGATTGTATGAGTGTGATTGTGTGAATGTGGTTGTGCGATTGAGATTGTACGATTGTGATTGTACGATTGTGATTGAATGATTGTGATTTTATGATTATGATTGTATGATTGTGATTGCATGATTGTGATTGTATGATTGTGATTGCATGATTTTGAATGTATGATTGTGATTGTACGATTGTGATTGTAGGATTGTGATTGTATGATTATGATTGTATGATTGTGATTGCATGATTGTGATTGTATGATTGTGATTGTATGATTGTGGTTGTATGATTGTGAAAGTATGATTATGATTGTATGATTGTGATTGCATGATTGTGATTGTATGATTGTGATTGCATGATTTTGAATGTATGATTGTGATTGTATGATTGTGATTGTATGATTGTGATTGTATGATTGCGATTGTATGATTGTGATTGTATGACTGTGATTGTATGATTGTGATTGTATGATTGCGATTGTATGATTGTGATTGTATGATTGTGATTGTATGATTGTGTTTGTATGATTGTATTTGGGAGATTGTATTTGGGAGATTGTATTTGGGAGATTGTAATTGTATGATTGCGATTGTATGATTGTGATTGTATGATTGCGATTGTATGATTGTGATTGTATGATTGTGATGTATGATTGTAATTGTATGATTATGATTGTATGATTGTGATTGTATGATTGTGATTGTATGATTGTGATTGTATGATTGTATTTGGGAGATTGTATTTGGGATATTGTAATTGTATGATTGCGATTGTATGATTGTGATTGTATGATTGTGATTGTATGATTGTATTTGGGAGATTGTATTTGGGATATTGTAATTGTATGATTGCGATTGTATGATTGTGATTGTATGAGTGTGATGTATGATTGTAATTGTATGATTATGATTGTATGATTGTGATTGTATGATTGAGATTGTATGATTGTGATTGTATGCTTGCGATTGTATGATTGTGATTGTATGATTGTGATTCTTTGATTGTGATTGTATGATTGTGATTGTATGATTGTGATTGTATGATTGTGATTGTGTGATTGTGATTGTATGATTGTGATTGTATGATTGTGATTGTATGATTGTGATAGTATGATTGTGATTGTATGATTGTGATTGTATGACTGTGATTGTACGATTGTGATTGCATGATTGTGATTGTATGATTGTGAAAGTATGATTGTGATTGTATGAATGTGATTGTATGATTGTGATTGTATGATTGTGATTGTATGATTGTGATTGTATGATTGCGATTGACTGATTGTGGTTGTGCGATTGTGATTGTACGATTGTGATTGTACGATTGTGATTGTAGGATTGTGATTGTATGATTATGATTGTATGATTGTGATTGCATGATTGTGATTGCATGATTTTGAATGTATGATTGTGATTGTATGATTGTGATTGTATGATTGTGATTGTATGATTGTAATTGTATGATTGTGATTGTCTGATTGTGATTGTATGATTGTGATTGTATGATTGTGATTGTATGATTGTGAAAGTATGATTGTGATTGTATGATTGTGATTGTATGATTGTGATTGTATGATTGTGATTGTATGAGTGTGATTGTGTGAATGTGGTTGTGCGATTGAGATTGTACGATTGTGATTGTACGATTGTGATTGAATGATTGTGATTTTATGATTATGATTGTATGATTGTGATTGCATGATTGTGATTGTATGATTGTGATTGCATGATTTTGAATGTATGATTGTGATTGTATGTTTGTGATTGTATGATTGTGATTGTATGATTGTGATTGTATGATTGTGATTGTATGATTGTGATTGTATGATTGTGATTGTATGATTGTGATTGTATGATTGTGATTGTATGATTGTTGTAGTGTATGTAATATGCATAAGAGTGTGGCACGTATGTGAGAAACAAAGGAGTGGGAGGTGTAAACGTCGGAACGGGAGTTGCCGCTGCATAGCTGCCTAGAGCGGACATAAAGTTCTTGTTTTGGCATTAAGCTGGTCTTTATTAATAACCCCAAACCTATTACAATTGTGATTGTCTGATTGTGGTTGTATGATTGTGATTGTATGATTGAGATTGTATGATTGTGATTGTATGATTGCGATTGTATGATTGTGATTGTATGATTGTGATTGTATGATTGTGATTGTATGATTGTGATTGTATGATTGTGATTGTATGATTGTGATTGTATGATTGTGATTGTATGATTGTGATTGTATGATTGTGAACGTATGATTGTGATTGTATGATTGTGATTGTATGATTGCGATTGTATGATTGTGATTGTATGATTGTGATGTATGATTCTAATTGTATGATTATGATTGTATGATTGTGATTGTATGATTGAGATTGTATGATTGTGATTGTATGCTGCGATTGTATTATTGTGATTGTATGATTGTGATTCTTTGATTGTGATTGTATGATTGTGATTGTATGATTGTGATTGTATGATTGTGATTGTATGATTGTGATTGTATGATTGTGATTGTATGATTGTGATTGTATGATTGTGATTGTATGATTGTGATTGTATGATTGTGATTGTATGATTGTGATTGTATGATTGTGATTGTATGATTGTGATTGTATGATTGTGATTGTATGATTGTGATTGTATGATTGTGATTGTATGATTGTGATTGTATGATTGTGATTGTATGATTGTGATTGTATGAGTGTGATTGTCTGAATGTGGCTGTGAGATTGTGATTGTACGATTGTGATTGTACGATTGTTATTGAATGATTGTGATTGTATGATTCTGATTGTATGATTGTGATTGCATGATTGTGATTGTATGATTGTGATTGCATGATTTTGAATGTATGATTGTGATTGTATGATTGTATTTGGGAGATTGTATTTGGGAGATTGTATTTGGGAGATTGTAATTGTATGATTGCGATTGTATGATTGTGATTGTATGATTGCGATTGTATGATTGTGATTGTATGATTGTGATGTATGATTGTAATTGTATGATTATGATTGTATGATTGTGATTGTATGATTGTGATTGTATGATTGTGATCGTATGATTGTATTTGGGAGATTGTATTTGGGATATTGTAATTGTATGATTGCGATTGTATGATTGGGATTGTATGATTGTGATTGTATGATTGTGATTGTATGATTGTTATTGTATGATTTTGATAGTATGATTGTGATTGTATGATTGTGATTGTATGATTGTGATTGTATGATTGTGATTGTATGATTGTGATTGTATGATTGCGATTGACTGGTTGTGGTTGTGCGATTGTGATTGTACGATTGTGATTGTGGGATTGTGATTGTATGATTATGATTGTATGATTGTGATTGCATGATTGTGATTGTATGATTGTGATTGCATGATTTTGAATGTATGATTGTGATTGTATGATTGTGATTGTATGATTGTGATTGTATGATTGTAATTGTATGATTGTGATTGTCTGATTGTGATTGTATGATTGTGATTGTATGATTGTGATTGTATGATTGTGAAAGTATGATTGTGATTGTATGATTGTGATTGTATGATTGTGATTGTATGATTGCGATTGTCTGGTTGTGGTTGTGCGATTGTGATTGTACGATTGTGATTGTACGATTGTGATTGTAGGATTGTGATTGTATGATTATGATTGTATGATTGTGATTGCATGATTGTGATTGTATGATTGTGATTGTATGATTGTGGTTGTATGATTGTGAAAGTATGATTATGATTGTATGATTGTGATTGCATGATTGTGATTGTATGATTGTGATTGCATGATTTTGAATGTATGATTGTGATTGTATGATTGTGATTGTATGATTGTGATTGTATGATTGCGATTGTATGATTGTGATTGTATGACTGTGATTGTATGATTGTGATTGTATGATTGCGATTGTATGATTGTGATTGTATGATTGTGATTGTATGATTGTGTTTGTATGATTGTATTTGGGAGATTGTATTTGGGAGATTGTATTTGGGAGATTGTAATTGTATGATTGCGATTGTATGATTGTGATTGTATGATTGCGATTGTATGATTGTGATTGTATGATTGTGATGTATGATTGTAATTGTATGATTATGATTGTATGATTGTGATTGTATGATTGTGATTGTATGATTGTGATTGTATGATTGTATTTGGGAGATTGTATTTGGGATATTGTAATTGTATGATTGCGATTGTATGATTGTGATTGTATGATTGTGATTGTATGATTGTATTTGGGAGATTGTATTTGGGATATTGTAATTGTATGATTGCGATTGTATGATTGTGATTGTATGAGTGTGATGTATGATTGTAATTGTATGATTATGATTGTATGATTGTGATTGTATGATTGAGATTGTATGATTGTGATTGTATGCTTGCGATTGTATGATTGTGATTGTATGATTGTGATTCTTTGATTGTGATTGTATGATTGTGATTGTATGATTGTGATTGTATGATTGTGATTGTGTGATTGTGATTGTATGATTGTGATTGTATGATTGTGATTGTATGATTGTGATAGTATGATTGTGATTGTATGATTGTGATTGTATGACTGTGATTGTATGATTGTGATTGTATGATTGTGATTGTATGATTGTGAAAGTATGATTGTGATTGTATGATTGTGATTGTATGATTGTGATTGTATGATTGTGATTGTATGATTGTGATTGTATGATTGCGATTGACTGATTGTGGTTGTGCGATTGTGATTGTACGATTGTGATTGTACGATTGTGATTGTAGGATTGTGATTGTATGATTATGATTGTATGATTGTGATTGCATGATTGTGATTGCATGATTTTGAATGTATGATTGTGATTGTATGATTGTGATTGTATGATTGTGATTGTATGATTGTAATTGTATGATTGTGATTGTCTGATTGTGATTGTATGATTGTGATTGTATGATTGTGATTGTATGATTGTGAAAGTATGATTGTGATTGTATGATTGTGATTGTATGATTGTGATTGTATGATTGTGATTGTATGAGTGTGATTGTGTGAATGTGGTTGTGCGATTGAGATTGTACGATTGTGATTGTACGATTGTGATTGAATGATTGTGATTTTATGATTATGATTGTATGATTGTGATTGCATGATTGTGATTGTATGATTGTGATTGCATGATTTTGAATGTATGATTGTGATTGTATGTTTGTGATTGTATGTTTGTGATTGTATGATTGTGATTGTATGATTGTGATTGTATGATTGTGATTGTATGATTGTGATTGTATGATTGTGATTGTATGATTGTGATTGTATGATTGTGATTGTATGATTGTGATTGTATGATTGTGATTGTCTGATTGTGATTGTATGATTGTGATTGTATGATTGTGATTGTATGATTGTGAAAGTATGATTGTGATTGTATGATTGTGATTGTATGATTGTGATTGTATGATTGTGATTGTATGATTGTGATTGTATGATTGTGATTGTATGATTGTGATGTATGATTGTAATTGTATGATTATGATTGTATGATTGTGATTGTATGATTGAGATTGTATGATTGTGATTGTATGATTGCGATTGTATGATTGTGATTGTATGATTGTGATTGTATGATTGTGATTGTATGATTGTGATTGTATGATTGTGATTGTATGGTTGTGATGTATGATTGTAATTGTATGATTATGATTGTATGATTGTGATTGTATGATTGAGATTGTATGATTGTGATTGTATGCTTGCGATTGTATGATTGTGATTGTATGATTGTATTTGGGAGATTGTATTTGGGATATTGTAATTTTATGATTGCGATTGTATGATTGTGATTGTATGATTGTGATGTATGATTCTAATTGTATGATTATGATTGTATGATTGTGATTGTATGATTGTGATAGTATGATTGTGATTGTATGATTGTGATTGTATGATTGTGATTGTATGATTGTGATTGTATGATTGTGATTGTATGATTGTGATTGTATGATTGTATTTGGGAGATTGTATTTGGGAGATTGTAATTGTATGATTGCGATTGTATGATTGTGATTGTATGATTGTGATTGTATGATTGTATTTGGGAGATTGTAGTTGGGAGATTGTATTTGGGAGATTGTATTTGGGAGATTGTAATTGTATGATTGCGGTTGTATGATTGTGATTGTATGATTGCGATTGTATGATTGTGATTGTATGATTGTGATGTATGATTGTAATATTATGATTATGATTGTATGATTGTGATTGTATGATTGCGATTGTATGATTGTATTTGGGAGATTGTAGTTGGGAGATTGTATTTGGGAGATTGTATTTGGGAGATTGTAATTGTATGATTGCGATTGTATGATTGTGATTGTATGATTGCGATTGTATGATTGTGATTGTATGACTATGATTGTATTTTTGTGATTGTATGATTGTGATTGTATGATTGTGATTGTATGATTGTGATTGTATGATTGTGATTGTATGATTGCGATTGTATGAATGCGATTGTATGATTGTGATTGCATAATTGTGATTGTATGATTGTGATTGTATGATTGTGATTGTCTGATTGTGGTTGTATGATTGTGATTGTATGATTGTGATTGTATGATTGTGATTGTATGATTGTGATTGTATGATTGTATTTGGGAGATTGTATTTGGGATATTGTAATTGTATGATTGCGATTGTATGATTGTGATTGTATGATTGCGATTGTATGATTGTGATTGTATGATTGTGATGTATGATTGTAATTGTATGATTGTGATTGTATGATTGTGATGTATGATTGTAATTGTATGATTATGATTGTATGATTGTGATTGTATGATTGTGATTGTATGATTGTATTTGGGAGATTGTATTTGGGAGATTGTAATTGTATGATTGCGATTGTATGATTGTGATTGTATGTTTGTGATTGTATGATTGTGATTGTATGATTGTGATTGTATGATTGTGATTGTATGATTGTGATTGTATGATTGTGATTGTATGATTGTGATTGTATGATTGTGATTGTATGATTGTGATTGTCCGATTGTGATTGTATGATTGTGATTGTATGATTGTGATTGTATGATTGTGAAAGTATGATTATGATTGTATGATTGTGATTGCATGATTGTGATTGTATGATTGTGATTGCATGATTTTGAATGTATGATTGTGATTGTATGATTGTGATTGTATGATTGTGATTGTATGATTGTGATTGTATGATTGTGATTGTATGACTGTGATTGTATGATTGTGATTGTATGATTGCGATTGTATGATTGTGATTGTATGATTGTGATTGTATGATTGTGATTGTATGATTGTATTTGGGAGATTGTATTTGGGAGATTGTATTTGGGAGATTGTAATTGTATGATTGCGATTGTATGATTGTGATTGTATGATTGCGATTGTATGATTGTGATTGTATGATTGTGATGTATGATTGTAATTGTATGATTATGATTGTATGATTGTGATTGTATGATTGTGATTGTATGATTGTGATTGTATGATTGTATTTGGGAGATTGTATTTGGGATATTGTAATTGTATGAGTGCGATTGTATGATTGTGATTGTATGATTGTGATTGTATGATTGTGATTGTATGATTGTATTTGGGAGATTGTATTTGGGATATTGTAATTGTATGATTGGGATTGTATGATTGTGATTGGATGAGTGTGATGTATGATTGTAATTGTATGATTATGATTGTATGATTGTGATTGTATGATTGAGATTGTATGATTGTGATTGTATGCTTGCGATTGTATGATTGTGATTGTATGATTGTGATTCTTTGATTGTGATTGTATGATTGTGATTGTATGATTGTGATTGTATGATTGTGATTGTGTGATTGTGATTGTATGATTGTGATTGTATGATTGTGATTGTATGATTGTGATAGTATGATTGTGATTGTATGATTGTGATTGTATGATTGTGATTGTATGAGTGTGATTGTCTGATTGTGGTTGTGCGATTGTGATTGTACGATTGTGATTGTACGATTGTTATTGAATGATTGTGATTGTATGATCCTGATTGTATGATTGTGATTGCATGATTGTGATTGTATGATTGTGATTGCATGATTTTGAATGTATGATTGTGATTGTATGATTGTGATGGTATGATTGCGATTGTATGATTGTGATTGTATGATTGTGATGTATGATTGTAATTGTATGATTATGATTGTATGATTGTGATTGTATGATTGTGATTGTATGATTGTATTTGGGAGATTGTATTTGGGAGATTGTATTTGGGAGATTGTAATTGTATGATTGCGATTGTATGATTGTCATTGTATGATTGCGATTGTATGATTGTGATTGTATGATTGTGATGTATGATTGTAATTGTATGATTATGATTGTATGATTGTGATGTATGATTGTAATTGTATGATTATGATTGTATGATTGTGATTGTATGATTATGATTGTATGATTGTGATTGTATGATTGTGATTGTATGATTGTGATTGTATGATTGTGATTGTATGACTGTGATTGTATGATTGTGATTGTATGATTGCGATTGTATGATTGTGATTGTATGATTGTGATTGTATGATTGTATTTGGGAGATTGTATTTGGGAGATTGTAATTGTATGATTGCGATTGTATGATTGTGATTGTATGATTGCGATTGTATGATTGTGATTGTATGATTGTGATGTATGATTGTAATTGTATGATTATGATTGTATGATTGTGATTGTCTGATTGTGATTGTATGATTGTGATTGTATGATTGTGATTGTATGATTGTATTTGGGAGATTGTATTTGGGATATTGTAATTGTATGATTGCGATTGTATGATTGTGATTGTATGATTGTGATTGTATGATTGTGATTGTATGATTGTATTTGGGAGATTGTATTTGGGATATTGTAATTGTATGATTGCGATTGTATGATTGTGATTGTATGAGTGTGATTGTATGATTGTGATAGTATGATTGTGATTGTATGATTGTGATTGTATGACTGTGATTGTATGATTGTGATTGTATGATTGTGATTGTATGATTGTGATTGTATGATTGTGATTGTATGATTGTGATTGTATGATTGCGATTGACTGATTGTGGTTGTGCGATTGTGATTGTACGATTGTGATTGTACGATTGTGATTGTAGGATTGTGATTGTATGATTGTGATTGTATGATTGTGATTGTATGATTGTGATTGTATGATTGTATTTGGGAGATTGTATTTGGGATATTGTAATTGTATGATTGCGATTGTATGATTGTGATTGTATGATTGTGATTGTATGATTGTGATTGTATGATTGTATTTGGGAGATTGTATTTGGGATATTGTAATTGTATGATTGCGATTGTATGATTGTGATTGTCTGATTGTGATTGTATGATTGTGATTGTATGATTGTGATTGTATGATTGTGAAAGTATGATTGTGATTGTATGATTGTGATTGTATGATTGTGATTGTATGATTGTGATTGTATGAGTGTGATTGTGTGATTGTGGTTGTGCGATTGAGATTGTACGATTGTGATTGTACGATTGTGATTGAATGATTGTGATTGTATGATTATGATTGTATGATTGTGATTGCATGATTGTGATTGTATGATTGTGATTGCATGATTTTGAATGTATGATTGTGATTGTATGTTTGTGATTGTATGATTGTGATTGTATGATTGTGATTGTATGATTGTGATTGTATGATTGTGATTGTATGATTGTGATTGTATGATTGTGATTTTATGATTGTGATTGTATGATTGTGATTGTATGATTGTGATTGTATGATTGTGATTGTATGATTGCGATTGTATGAATGCGATTGTATGATTGTGATTGCATAATTGTGATTGTATGATTGTGATTGCATGATTTTGAATGTATGATTGTGATTGTATGTTTGTGATTGTATGATTGTGATTGTATGATTGTGATTGTATGATTGTGATTGTATGATTGTGATTGTATGATTGTGATTGTATGATTGTGATTTTATGATTGTGATTGTATGATTGTGATTGTCTGATTGTGATTGTATGATTGTGATTGTATGATTGTGATTGTATGATTGTGAAAGTATGATTGTGATTGTATGATTGTGATTGTATGATTGTGATTGTATGATTGTGATTGTATGATTGTGATTGTATGATTGTGATTGTATGATTGTGATGTATGATTGTAATTGTATGATTATGATTGTATGATTGTGATTGTATGATTGAGATTGTATGATTGTGATTGTATGATTGCGATTGTATGATTGTGATTGTATGATTGTGATTGTATGATTGTGATTGTATGATTGTATTTGGGAGATTGTATTTGGGATATTGTAATTGTATGATTGTGATTGTATGATTGTGATTGTATGATTGTGATGTATGATTGTAATTGTATGATTATGATTGTATGATTGTGATTGTATGATTGAGATTGTATGATTGTGATTGTATGATTGCGATTGTATGATTGTGATTGTATGATTGTGATTGTATGATTGAGATTGTATGATTGTGATTGTATGCTTGCGATTGTATGATTGTGATTGTATGATTGTATTTGGGAGATTGTATTTGGGATATTGTAATTTTATGATTGCGATTGTATGATTGTGATTGTATGATTGTGATGTATGATTCTAATTGTATGATTATGATTGTATGATTGTGATTGTATGATTGTGATAGTATGATTGTGATTGTATGATTGTGATTGTATGATTGTGATTGTATGATTGTGATTGTATGATTGTATTTGGGAGATTGTATTTGGGAGATTGTAATTGTATGATTGCGATTGTATGATTGTGATTGTATGATTGTGATTGTATGATTGTATTTGGGAGATTGTAGTTGGGAGATTGTATTTGGGAGATTGTATTTGGGAGATTGTAATTGTATGATTGCGGTTGTAGGATTGTGATTTTATGATTGCGATTGTATGATTGTGATTGTATGATTGTGATGTATGATTGTAATATTATGATTATGATTGTATGATTGTGATTGTATGATTGCGATTGTATGATTGTATTTGGGAGATTGTAGTTGGGAGATTGTATTTGGGAGATTGTATTTGGGAGATTGTAATTGTATGATTGCGATTGTATGATTGTGATTGTATGATTGCGATTGTATGATTGTGATTGTATGACTATGATTGTATTTTTGTGATTGTATGATTGTGATTGTATGATTGTGATTGTATGATTGTGATTGTATGATTGTGATTGTATGATTGTGATTGTATGATTGCGATTGTATGAATGCGATTGTATGATTGTGATTGCATAATTGTGATTGTATGATTGTGATTATATGATTGTGATTGTCTGATTGTGGTTGTATGATTGTGATTGTATGATTGTGATTGTATGATTGTGATTGTATGATTGTGATTGTATGATTGTGATTGTATGATTGTATTTGGGAGATTGTATTTGGGATATTGTAATTGTATGATTGCGATTGTATGATTGTGATTGTATGATTGTGATGTATGATTGTGATTGTATGATTATGATTGTATGATTGTGATTGTATAATTGTGATTGTATGACTGTGATTGTCTGATTGTAATTGTGTGATTATGATTGTATGATTGTGATTGTATGATTGTGATGGTATGATTGTGATTGTATGACTGTGATTGTATGATTGTGATTGTATGATTGTGATTGTATGTTTGTGAAAGTATGATTGTGATGGTATGATTGTGATTGTATGATTGTGATTGCATGATTTTGAATGTATGATTGTGATTGTATGGTTGTGATTGCATGATTGTGATTGTATGATTGTGATTGTATGATTGCGATTGTATGAATGCGATTGTATGATTGTGATTGCATAATTGTGATTGTATGATTGTGATTGTATGATTGTGATTGTCTGATTGTGGTTGTATGATTGTGATTGTATGATTGAGATTGTATGATTGTGATTGTATGATTGCGATTGTATGATTGTGATTGTATGATTGTGATTGTATGATTGTGATTGTATGATTGTGATTGTATGATTGTGATTGTATGATTGTATTTGGGAGATTGTATTTGGGAGATTGTAATTGTATGATTGCGATTGTATGATTGTGATTGTATGATTGCGATTGTATGATTGTGATTGCATGATTGTGGTTGTATGATTGTGATTGTATGATTGTGATTGTATGATTGTGATTGTATGATTGTGATATTATGATTGTATTTGGGAGATTGTATTTGGGAGATTGTAATTGTATGATTGCGATTGTATGATTGTGATTGTATGATTGTGATTGTATGATTGTATTTGGGAGATTGTAGTTGGGAGATTGTATTTGGGAGATTGTATTTGGGAGATTGTAATTGTATGATTGCGGTTGTATGATTGTGATTGTATGATTGCGATTGTATGATTGTGATTGTATGACTATGATTGTATTTTTGTGATTGTATGATTGTGATTGTATGATTGTGATTGTATGATTGTGATTGTATGATTGTGATTGTATGATTGCGATTGTATGAATGCGATTGTATGATTGTGATTGCATAATTGTGATTGTATGATTGTGATTGTATGATTGTGATTGTCTGATTGTGGTTGTATGATTGTGATTGTATGATTGTGATTGTATGATTGTGATTGTATGATTGTGATTGTATGATTGTGATTGTATGATTGTATTTGGGAGATTGTATTTGGGATATTGTAATTGTATGATTGCGATTGTATGATTGTGATTGTATGATTGCGATTGTATGATTGTGATTGTATGATTGTGATGTATGATTGTAATTGTATGATTGTGATTGTATGATTGTGATGTATGATTGTAATTGTATGATTATGATTGTATGATTGTGATTGTATGATTGTGATTGTATGATTGTATTTGGGAGATTGTATTTGGGAGATTGTAATTGTATGATTGCGATTGTATGATTGTGATTGTATGATTGCGATTGTATGATTGTGATTGCATGATTGTGATGTATGATTGTAATTGTATGATTATGATTGTATGATTGTGATTGTATGATTGTGATTGTATGATTGTATTTGGGAGATTGTATTTGGGATATTGTAATTGTATGATTGCGATTGTATGATTGTGATTGTATGAGTGTGATGTATGATTGTAATTGTATGATTATGATTGTATGATTGTGATTGTATGATTGAGATTGTATGATTGTGATTGTATGCTTGCGATTGTATGATTGTGATTGTATGATTGTGATTCTTTGATTGTGATTGTATGATTGTGATTGTATGATTGTGATTGTATGATTGTGATTGTGTGATTGTGATTGTATGATTGTGATTGTATGATTGTGATTGTATGATTGTGATTGTATGATTGTGATTGTATGATTGTGATTGTATGATTGCGATTGTATGAATGCGATTGTATGATTGTGATTGCATAATTGTGATTGTATGATTGTGATTATATGATTGTGATTGTCTGATTGTGGTTGTATGATTGTGATTGTATGATTGTGATTGTATGATTGTGATTGTATGATTGTGATTGTATGATTGTGATTGTATGATTGCGATTGTATGAATGCGATTGTATGATTGTGATTGCATAATTGTGATTGTATGATTGTGATTATATGATTGTGATTGTCTGATTGTGGTTGTATGATTGTGATTGTATGATTGTGATTGTATGATTGTGATTGTATGATTGTGATTGTGTGATTGTGATTGTATGATTGTATTTGGGAGATTGTATTTGGGATATTGTAATTGTATGATTGCGATTGTATGATTGTGATTGTATGATTGTGATTGTATGATTGTATTTGGGAGATTGTAGTTGGGAGATTGTATTTGGGAGATTGTATTTGGGAGATTGTAATTGTATGATTGCGGTTGTATGATTGTGATTGTATGATTGCGATTGTATGATTGTGATTGTATGATTGTGATGTATGATTGTAATATTATGATTATGATTGTATGATTGTGATTGTATGATTGCGATTGTATGATTGTATTTGGGAGATTGTAGTTGGGAGATTGTATTTGGGAGATTGTATTTGGGAGATTGTAATTGTATGATTGCGATTGTATGATTGTGATTGTATGATTGCGATTGTATGATTGTGATTGTATGACTATGATTGTATTTTTGTGATTGTATGATTGTGATTGTATGATTGTGATTGTATGATTGTGATTGTATGATTGTGATTGTATGATTGTGATTGTATGATTGCGATTGTATGAATGCGATTGTATGATTGTGATTGCATAATTGTGATTGTATGATTGTGATTATATGATTGTGATTGTCTGATTGTGGTTGTATGATTGTGATTGTATGATTGTGATTGTATGATTGTGATTGTATGATTGTGATTGTATGATTGTGATTGTATGATTGTATTTGGGAGATTGTATTTGGGATATTGTAATTGTATGATTGCGATTGTATGATTGTGATTGTATGATTGTGATGTATGATTGTGATTGTAGGATTATGATTGTATGATTGTGATTGTATAATTGTGATTGTATGACTGTGATTGTCTGATTGTAATTGTGTGATTATGATTGTATGATTGTGATTGTATGATTGTGATGGTATGATTGTGATTGTATGACTGTGATTGTATGATTGTGATTGTATGATTGTGATTGTATGTTTGTGAAAGTATGATTGTGATGGTATGATTGTGATTGTATGATTGTGATTGCATGATTTTGAATGTATGATTGTGATTGTATGGTTGTGATTGCATGATTGTGATTGTATGATTGTGATTGTATGATTGCGATTGTATGAATGCGATTGTATGATTGTGATTGCATAATTGTGATTGTATGATTGTGATTGTATGATTGTGATTGTCTGATTGTGGTTGTATGATTGTGATTGTATGATTGAGATTGTATGATTGTGATTGTATGATTGCGATTGTATGATTGTGATTGTATGATTGTGATTGTATGATTGTGATTGTATGATTGTGATTGTATGATTGTGATTGTATGATTGTATTTGGGAGATTGTATTTGGGAGATTGTAATTGTATGATTGCGATTGTATGATTGTGATTGTATGATTGCGATTGTATGATTGTGATTGCATGATTGTGGTTGTATGATTGTGATTGTATGATTGTGATTGTATGATTGTGATTGTATGATTGTGATATTATGATTGTATTTGGGAGATTGTATTTGGGAGATTGTAATTGTATGATTGCGATTGTATGATTGTGATTGTATGATTGTGATTGTATGATTGTATTTGGGAGATTGTAGTTGGGAGATTGTATTTGGGAGATTGTATTTGGGAGATTGTAATTGTATGATTGCGGTTGTATGATTGTGATTGTATGATTGCGATTGTATGATTGTGATTGTATGATTGTGATGTATGATTGTAATATTATGATTATGATTGTATGATTGTGATTGTATGATTGCGATTGTATGATTGTATTTGGGAGATTGTAGTTGGGAGATTGTATTTGGGAGATTGTATTTGGGAGATTGTAATTGTATGATTGCGATTGTATGATTGTGATTGTATGATTGCGATTGTATGATTGTGATTGTATGACTATGATTGTATTTTTGTGATTGTATGATTGTGATTGTATGATTGTGATTGTATGATTGTGATTGTATGATTGTGATTGTATGATTGCGATTGTATGAATGCGATTGTATGATTGTGATTGCATAATTGTGATTGTATGATTGTGATTGTATGATTGTGATTGTCTGATTGTGGTTGTATGATTGTGATTGTATGATTGTGATTGTATGATTGTGATTGTATGATTGTGATTGTATGATTGTATTTGGGAGATTGTATTTGGGATATTGTAATTGTATGATTGCGATTGTATGATTGTGATTGTATGATTGCGATTGTATGATTGTGATTGTATGATTGTGATGTATGATTGTAATTGTATGATTGTGATTGTATGATTGTGATGTATGATTGTAATTGTATGATTATGATTGTATGATTGTGATTGTATGATTGTGATTGTATGATTGTATTTGGGAGATTGTATTTGGGAGATTGTAATTGTATGATTGCGATTGTATGATTGTGATTGTATGATTGCGATTGTATGATTGTGATTGCATGATTGTGATGTATGATTGTAATTGTATGATTATGATTGTATGATTGTGATTGTATGATTGTGATTGTATGATTGTATTTGGGAGATTGTATTTGGGATATTGTAATTGTATGATTGCGATTGTATGATTGTGATTGTATGAGTGTGATGTATGATTGTAATTGTATGATTATGATTGTATGATTGTGATTGTATGATTGAGATTGTATGATTGTGATTGTATGCTTGCGATTGTATGATTGTGATTGTATGATTGTGATTCTTTGATTGTGATTGTATGATTGTGATTGTATGATTGTGATTGTATGATTGTGATTGTGTGATTGTGATTGTATGATTGTGATTGTATGATTGTGATTGTATGATTGTGATAGTATGATTGTGATTGTATGATTGTGATTGTATGACTGTGATTGAATGATTGTGATTGTATGATTGTGAAAGTATGATTGTGATTGTATGATTGTGATTGTATGATTGTGATTGCATAATTGTGATTGTATGATTGTGATTGTATGATTGTGATTGTCTGATTGTGGTTGTATGATTGTGATTGTATGATTGTGATTGTATGATTGTGATTGTATGATTGTGATTGTATGATTGTGATTGTATGATTGTGATTGTATGATTGTATTTGGGAGATTGTATTTGGGATATTGTAATTGTATGATTGCGATTGTATGATTGTGATTGTATGATTGCGATTGTATGATTGTGATTGTATGATTGTGATGTATGATTGTAATTGTATGATTGTGATTGTATGATTGTGATGTATGATTGTAATTGTATGATTATGATTGTATGATTGTGATTGTATGATTGTGATTGTATGATTGTATTTGGGAGATTGTATTTGGGAGATTGTAATTGTATGATTGCGATTGTATGATTGTGATTGTATGATTGCGATTGTATGATTGTGATTGCATGATTGTGATGTATGATTGTAATTGTATGATTATGATTGTATGATTGTGATTGTATGATTGTGATTGTATGATTGTATTTGGGAGATTGTATTTGGGATATTGTAATTGTATGATTGCGATTGTATGATTGTGATTGTATGAGTGTGATGTATGATTGTAATTGTATGATTATGATTGTATGATTGTGATTGTATGATTGAGATTGTATGATTGTGATTGTATGCTTGCGATTGTATGATTGTGATTGTATGATTGTGATTCTTTGATTGTGATTGTATGATTGTGATTGTATGATTGTGATTGTATGATTGTGATTGTGTGATTGTGATTGTATGATTGTGATTGTATGATTGTGATTGTATGATTGTGATTGTATGATTGTGATTGTATGATTGTGATTGTATGATTGCGATTGTATGAATGCGATTGTATGATTGTGATTGCATAATTGTGATTGTATGATTGTGATTATATGATTGTGATTGTCTGATTGTGGTTGTATGATTGTGATTGTATGATTGTGATTGTATGATTGTGATTGTATGATTGTGATTGTATGATTGTGATTGTATGATTGCGATTGTATGAATGCGATTGTATGATTGTGATTGCATAATTGTGATTGTATGATTGTGATTATATGATTGTGATTGTCTGATTGTGGTTGTATGATTGTGATTGTATGATTGTGATTGTATGATTGTGATTGTATGATTGTGATTGTATGATTGTGATTGTATGATTGTATTTGGGAGATTGTATTTGGGATATTGTAATTGTATGATTGCGATTGTATGATTGTGATTGTATGATTGTGATTGTATGATTGTATTTGGGAGATTGTAGTTGGGAGATTGTATTTGGGAGATTGTATTTGGGAGATTGTAATTGTATGATTGCGGTTGTATGATTGTGATTGTATGATTGCGATTGTATGATTGTGATTGTATGATTGTGATGTATGATTGTAATATTATGATTATGATTGTATGATTGTGATTGTATGATTGCGATTGTATGATTGTATTTGGGAGATTGTAGTTGGGAGATTGTATTTGGGAGATTGTATTTGGGAGATTGTAATTGTATGATTGCGATTGTATGATTGTGATTGTATGATTGCGATTGTATGATTGTGATTGTATGACTATGATTGTATTTTTGTGATTGTATGATTGTGATTGTATGATTGTGATTGTATGATTGTGATTGTATGATTGTGATTGTATGATTGTGATTGTATGATTGTGATTGTATGATTGCGATTGTATGAATGCGATTGTATGATTGTGATTGCATAATTGTGATTGTATGATTGTGATTATATGATTGTGATTGTCTGATTGTGGTTGTATGATTGTGATTGTATGATTGTGATTGTATGATTGTGATTGTATGATTGTGATTGTATGATTGTGATTGTATGATTGTATTTGGGAGATTGTATTTGGGATATTGTAATTGTATGATTACGATTGTATGATTGTGATTGTATGATTGTGATGTATGATTGTGATTGTATGATTATGATTGTATGATTGTGATTGTATAATTGTGATTGTATGACTGTGATTGTCTGATTGTAATTGTGTGATTATGATTGTATGATTGTGATTGTATGATTGTGATGGTATGATTGTGATTGTATGACTGTGATTGTATGATTGTGATTGTATGATTGTGATTGTATGTTTGTGAAAGTATGATTGTGATGGTATGATTGTGATTGTATGATTGTGATTGCATGATTTTGAATGTATGATTGTGATTGTATGGTTGTGATTGCATGATTGTGATTGTATGATTGTGATTGTATGATTGCGATTGTATGAATGCGATTGTATGATTGTGATTGCATAATTGTGATTGTATGATTGTGATTGTATGATTGTGATTGTCTGATTGTGGTTGTATGATTGTGATTGTATGATTGAGATTGTATGATTGTGATTGTATGATTGCGATTGTATGATTGTGATTGTATGATTGTGATTGTATGATTGTGATTGTATGATTGTGATTGTATGATTGTGATTGTATGATTGTATTTGGGAGATTGTATTTGGGAGATTGTAATTGTATGATTGCGATTGTATGATTGTGATTGTATGATTGCGATTGTATGATTGTGATTGCATGATTGTGGTTGTATGATTGTGATTGTATGATTGTGATTGTATGATTGTGATTGTATGATTGTGATATTATGATTGTATTTGGGAGATTGTATTTGGGAGATTGTAATTGTATGATTGCGATTGTATGATTGTGATTGTATGATTGTGATTGTATGATTGTATTTGGGAGATTGTAGTTGGGAGATTGTATTTGGGAGATTGTATTTGGGAGATTGTAATTGTATGATTGCGGTTG
The DNA here is from genome assembly GCF_050947335.1 of Megachile rotundata. Classification (NCBI taxonomy): domain Eukaryota; kingdom Metazoa; phylum Arthropoda; class Insecta; order Hymenoptera; family Megachilidae; genus Megachile; species Megachile rotundata. Next base: position 245,842 of record NW_027473341.1, on the reverse strand, counting down.
TATGATTGTGATTGTATGATTGCGATTGTATGATTGTGATTGTATGATTGTGATGTATGATTGTAATATTATGATTATGATTGTATGATTGTGATTGTATGATTGCGATTGTATGATTGTATTTGGGAGATTGTAGTTGGGAGATTGTATTTGGGAGATTGTATTTGGGAGATTGTAATTGTATGATTGCGATTGTATGATTGTGATTGTATGATTGCGATTGTATGATTGTGATTGTATGACTATGATTGTATTTTTGTGATTGTATGATTGTGATTGTATGATTGTGATTGTATGATTGTGATTGTATGATTGTGATTGTATGATTGCGATTGTATGAATGCGATTGTATGATTGTGATTGCATAATTGTGATTGTATGATTGTGATTGTATGATTGTGATTGTCTGATTGTGGTTGTATGATTGTGATTGTATGATTGTGATTGTATGATTGTGATTGTATGATTGTGATTGTATGATTGTATTTGGGAGATTGTATTTGGGATATTGTAATTGTATGATTGCGATTGTATGATTGTGATTGTATGATTGCGATTGTATGATTGTGATTGTATGATTGTGATGTATGATTGTAATTGTATGATTGTGATTGTATGATTGTGATGTATGATTGTAATTGTATGATTATGATTGTATGATTGTGATTGTATGATTGTGATTGTATGATTGTATTTGGGAGATTGTATTTGGGAGATTGTAATTGTATGATTGCGATTGTATGATTGTGATTGTATGATTGCGATTGTATGATTGTGATTGCATGATTGTGATGTATGATTGTAATTGTATGATTATGATTGTATGATTGTGATTGTATGATTGTGATTGTATGATTGTATTTGGGAGATTGTATTTGGGATATTGTAATTGTATGATTGCGATTGTATGATTGTGATTGTATGAGTGTGATGTATGATTGTAATTGTATGATTATGATTGTATGATTGTGATTGTATGATTGAGATTGTATGATTGTGATTGTATGCTTGCGATTGTATGATTGTGATTGTATGATTGTGATTCTTTGATTGTGATTGTATGATTGTGATTGTATGATTGTGATTGTATGATTGTGATTGTGTGATTGTGATTGTATGATTGTGATTGTATGATTGTGATTGTATGATTGTGATAGTATGATTGTGATTGTATGATTGTGATTGTATGACTGTGATTGAATGATTGTGATTGTATGATTGTGAAAGTATGATTGTGATTGTATGATTGTGATTGTATGATTGTATTTGGGAGATTGTATTTGGGATATTGTAATTGTATGATTGCGATTGTATGATTGTGATTGTATGATTGTGATGTATGATTGTAATTGTATGATTGTGATTGCATAATTGTGATAGTATGATTGTGATTGTATGATTGTGATTGTATGATTGTGATTGTATGATTGTGATTGTCTGATTGTGGTTGTATGATTGTGATTGTATGATTGAGATTGTATGATTGTGATTGTATGATTGCGATTGTATGATTGTGATTGTATGATTGTGATTGTATGATTGTGATTGTATGATTGTGATTATTTGATTGTGATTGTATGATTGTGATTGTATGATTGTGATTGTATGATTGTGAACGTATGATTGTGATTGTATGATTGTGATTGTATGATTGCGATTGTATGATTGTGATTGTATGATTGTGATGTATGATTGTGATTGTATGATTGTGATTGTATGATTGTGATTGTGTGATTGTGATTGTATGATTGTGATTGTATGATTGTGATTGTATGATTGTGATAGTATGATTGTGATTGTATGATTGTGATTGTATGACTGTGATTGAATGATTGTGATTGTATGATTGTGAAAGTATGATTGTGATTGTATGATTGTGATTGTATGATTGTATTTGGGAGATTGTATTTGGGATATTGTAATTGTATGATTGCGATTGTATGATTGTGATTGTATGATTGTGATTGTATGATTGTGATTGTATGATTGTGATTGTATGATTGTGATTGTATGATTGCGATTGTATGATTGTGATTGTATGATTGTGATTGTATGCTTGCGATTGTATGATTGTGATTGTATGATTGTATTTGGGAGATTGTATTTGGGATATTGTAATTGTATGATTGCGATTGTATGATTGTGATTGTATGATTTTGATGTATGATTCTAATTGTATGATTATGATTGTATGATTGTGATTGTATGATTGAGATTGTATGATTGTGATTGTATGCTGCGATTGTATGATTGTGATTGTATGATTGTGATTCTTTGATTGTGATTGTATGATTGTGATTGTATGATTGTGATTGTATGATTGTGATTGTATGATTGTGATTGTATGATTGTGATTGTATGATTGTGATTGTATGATTGTGATTGTATGATTGTGATTGTATGATTGTGATTGTATGATTGTGATTGTATGATTGTGATTGTATGATTGTGATTGTATGATTGTGATTGTATGATTGTGATTGTATGATTGTGATTGTATGAGTGTGATTGTCTGATTGTGGCTGTGAGATTGTGATTGTACGATTGTGATTGTACGATTGTTATTGAATGATTGTGATTGTATGATTCTGATTGTATGATTGTGATTGCATGATTGTGATTGTATGATTGTGATTGCATGATTTTGAATGTATGATTGTGATTGTATGATTGTGATTGCATGATTGTGATTGCATGATTGTGATTGTATGATTGCGATTGTATGAATGCGATTGTATGATTGTGATTGCATAATTGTGATTGTATGATTGTGATTGTATGATTGTGATTGTATGATTGTGATTGTATGATTGTGATTGTCTGATTGTGGTTGTATGATTGTGATTGTATGATTGAGATTGTATGATTGTGATTGTATGATTGCGATTGTATGATTGCGATTGTATGATTGTGATTGTATGATTGTGATTGTATGATTGTGATTGTATGATTGTGATTGTATGATTGTGATTGTATGATTGTGATTGTATGATTGTATTTGGGAGATTGTATTTGAGATATTGTAATTGTATGATTGCGATTGTATGATTGTGATTGTATGATTGTGATGTATGATTGTAATTGTATGATTATGATTGTATGATTGTGATTGTATGATTGTGATTGTATGACTGTGATTGTATGATTGTAATTGTATGATTATGATTGTATGATTGTGATTGTATGATTGTGATGGTATGATTGTGATTGTATGACTGTGATTGTATGATTGTGATTGTATGATTGTGATTGTATGATTGTGAAAGTATGATTGTGATGGTATGATTGTGATTGTATGATTGTGATTGTATGATTGTGATTGTATGAGTGTGATTGTCTGATTGTGGCTGTGCGATTGTGATTGTACGATTGTGATTGTACGATTGTTATTGAATGATTGTGATTGTATGATTCTGATTGTATGATTGTGATTGCATGATTGTGATTGTATGATTGTGATTGCATGATTTTGAATGTATGATTGTGATTGTATGATTGTGATTGTATGATTGTGATTGTATGATTGTAATTGTATGATTGTGATTGTCTGATTGTGATTGTATGATTGTGATTGTATGATTGTGATTGTATGATTGTGAAAGTATGATTGTGATTGTATGATTGTGATTGTATGATTGTGATTGTATGATTGTGATTGTATGAGTGTGATTGTGTGATTGTGGTTGTGCGATTGAGATTGTACGATTGTGATTGTACGATTGTGATTGAATGATTGTGATTGTATGATTATGATTGTATGATTGTGATTGCATGATTGTGATTGTATGATTGTGATTGCATGATTTTGAATGTATGATTGTGATTGTATGTTTGTGATTGTATGATTGTGATTGTATGATTGTGATTGTATGATTGTGATTGTATGATTGTGATTGTATGAGTGTGATTGTCTGATTGTGGCTGTATGATTGTAATTGTATGATTGTGCTTGTCTGATTGTGATTGTATGATTGTGATTGTATGATTGTGATTGTATGATTGTGAAAGTATGATTGTGATTGTATGATTGTGATTATATGATTGTGATTGTATGATTGTGATTGTATGAGTGTGATTGTGTGATTGTGGTTGTGCGATTGAGATTGTACGATTGTGATTGTACGATTGTGATTGAATGATTGTGATTGTATGATTATGATTGTATGATTGTGATTGCATGATTGTGATTGTATGATTGTGATTGCATGATTTTGAATGTATGATTGTGATTGTATGTTTGTGATTGTATGATTGTGATTGTATGATTGTGATTGTATGATTGTGATTGTATGATTGTGATTGTATGATTGTGATTGTATGATTGTGATTGTATGATTGTGATTGTATGATTGTGATTGTCTGATTGTGATTGTATGATTGTGATTGTATGATTGTGATTGTATGATTGTGAAAGTATGATTGTGATTGTATGATTGTGATTGTATGATTGTGATTGTATGATTGTGATTGTATGATTGTGATTGTATGATTGTGATTGTATGATTGTGATGTATGATTGTAATTGTATGATTATGATTGTATGATTGTGATTGTATGATTGAGATTGTATGATTGTGATTGTATGATTGCGATTGTATGATTGTGATTGTATGATTGTGATTGTATGATTGTGATTGTATGATTGTGATTGTATGATTGTGATTGTATGATTGTGATTGTATGATTGCGATTGTATGAATGCGATTGTATGATTGTGATTGCATAATTGTGATTGTATGATTGTGATTGTATGATTGTGATTGTATGATTGTATTTGGGAGATTGTAGTTGGGAGATTGTATTTGGGAGATTGTATTTGGGAGATTGTAATTGTATGATTGCGATTGTATGATTGTGATTGTATGATTGCGATTGTATGATTGTGATTGTATGACTATGATTGTATTTTTGTGATTGTATGATTGTGATTGTATGATTGTGATTGTATGATTGTGATTGTATGATTGTGATTGTATGATTGTGATTGTATGATTGCGATTGTATGAATGCGATTGTATGATTGTGATTGCATAATTGTGATTGTATGATTGTGATTGTATGATTGTGATTGTCTGATTGTGGTTGTATGATTGTGATTGTATGACTGTGATTGTATGATTGTGATTGTATGATTGTGATTGTATGATTGTATTTGGGAGATTGTATTTGGGATATTGTAATTGTATGATTGCGATTGTATGATTGTGATTGTATGATTGTGATGTATGATTGTAATTGTATGATTGTGATTGCATAATTGTGATAGTATGATTGTGATTGTATGATTGTGATTGTATGATTGTGATTGTATGATTGTGATTGTCTGATTGTGGTTGTATGATTGTGATTGTATGATTGAGATTGTATGATTGTGATTGTATGATTGCGATTGTATGATTGTGATTGTATGATTGTGATTGTATGATTGTGATTGTATGATTGTGATTATTTGATTGTGATTGTATGATTGTGATTGTATGATTGTGATTGTATGATTGTGAACGTATGATTGTGATTGTATGATTGTGATTGTATGATTGCGATTGTATGATTGTGATTGTATGATTGTGATGTATGATTGTGATTGTATGATTGTGATTGTATGATTGTGATTGTGTGATTGTGATTGTATGATTGTGATTGTATGATTGTGATTGTATGATTGTGATAGTATGATTGTGATTGTATGATTGTGATTGTATGACTGTGATTGAATGATTGTGATTGTATGATTGTGAAAGTATGATTGTGATTGTATGATTGTGATTGTATGATTGTATTTGGGAGATTGTATTTGGGATATTGTAATTGTATGATTGCGATTGTATGATTGTGATTGTATGATTGTGATTGTATGATTGTGATTGTATGATTGTGATTGTATGATTGTGATTGTATGATTGCGATTGTATGATTGTGATTGTATGATTGTGATTGTATGCTTGCGATTGTATGATTGTGATTGTATGATTGTATTTGGGAGATTGTATTTGGGATATTGTAATTGTATGATTGCGATTGTATGATTGTGATTGTATGATTTTGATGTATGATTCTAATTGTATGATTATGATTGTATGATTGTGATTGTATGATTGAGATTGTATGATTGTGATTGTATGCTGCGATTGTATGATTGTGATTGTATGATTGTGATTCTTTGATTGTGATTGTATGATTGTGATTGTATGATTGTGATTGTATGATTGTGATTGTATGATTGTGATTGTATGATTGTGATTGTATGATTGTGATTGTATGATTGTGATTGTATGATTGTGATTGTATGATTGTGATTGTATGATTGTGATTGTATGATTGTGATTGTATGATTGTGATTGTATGATTGTGATTGTATGATTGTGATTGTATGATTGTGATTGTATGATTGTGATTGTATGATTGTGATTGTATGAGTGTGATTGTCTGATTGTGGCTGTGAGATTGTGATTGTACGATTGTGATTGTACGATTGTTATTGAATGATTGTGATTGTATGATTCTGATTGTATGATTGTGATTGCATGATTGTGATTGTATGATTGTGATTGCATGATTTTGAATGTATGATTGTGATTGTATGATTGTGATTGCATGATTGTGATTGCATGATTGTGATTGTATGATTGCGATTGTATGAATGCGATTGTATGATTGTGATTGCATAATTGTGATTGTATGATTGTGATTGTATGATTGTGATTGTATGATTGTGATTGTATGATTGTGATTGTCTGATTGTGGTTGTATGATTGTGATTGTATGATTGAGATTGTATGATTGTGATTGTATGATTGCGATTGTATGATTGCGATTGTATGATTGTGATTGTATGATTGTGATTGTATGATTGTGATTGTATGATTGTGATTGTATGATTGTGATTGTATGATTGTGATTGTATGATTGTATTTGGGAGATTGTATTTGAGATATTGTAATTGTATGATTGCGATTGTATGATTGTGATTGTATGATTGTGATGTATGATTGTAATTGTATGATTATGATTGTATGATTGTGATTGTATGATTGTGATTGTATGACTGTGATTGTATGATTGTAATTGTATGATTATGATTGTATGATTGTGATTGTATGATTGTGATGGTATGATTGTGATTGTATGACTGTGATTGTATGATTGTGATTGTATGATTGTGATTGTATGATTGTGAAAGTATGATTGTGATGGTATGATTGTGATTGTATGATTGTGATTGTATGATTGTGATTGTATGAGTGTGATTGTCTGATTGTGGCTGTGCGATTGTGATTGTACGATTGTGATTGTACGATTGTTATTGAATGATTGTGATTGTATGATTCTGATTGTATGATTGTGATTGCATGATTGTGATTGTATGATTGTGATTGCATGATTTTGAATGTATGATTGTGATTGTATGATTGTGATTGTATGATTGTGATTGTATGATTGTAATTGTATGATTGTGATTGTCTGATTGTGATTGTATGATTGTGATTGTATGATTGTGATTGTATGATTGTGAAAGTATGATTGTGATTGTATGATTGTGATTGTATGATTGTGATTGTATGATTGTGATTGTATGAGTGTGATTGTGTGATTGTGGTTGTGCGATTGAGATTGTACGATTGTGATTGTACGATTGTGATTGAATGATTGTGATTGTATGATTATGATTGTATGATTGTGATTGCATGATTGTGATTGTATGATTGTGATTGCATGATTTTGAATGTATGATTGTGATTGTATGTTTGTGATTGTATGATTGTGATTGTATGATTGTGATTGTATGATTGTGATTGTATGATTGTGATTGTATGAGTGTGATTGTCTGATTGTGGCTGTATGATTGTAATTGTATGATTGTGCTTGTCTGATTGTGATTGTATGATTGTGATTGTATGATTGTGATTGTATGATTGTGAAAGTATGATTGTGATTGTATGATTGTGATTATATGATTGTGATTGTATGATTGTGATTGTATGAGTGTGATTGTGTGATTGTGGTTGTGCGATTGAGATTGTACGATTGTGATTGTACGATTGTGATTGAATGATTGTGATTGTATGATTATGATTGTATGATTGTGATTGCATGATTGTGATTGTATGATTGTGATTGCATGATTTTGAATGTATGATTGTGATTGTATGTTTGTGATTGTATGATTGTGATTGTATGATTGTGATTGTATGATTGTGATTGTATGATTGTGATTGTATGATTGTGATTGTATGATTGTGATTGTATGATTGTGATTGTATGATTGTGATTGTATGATTGTGATTGTCTGATTGTGATTGTATGATTGTGATTGTATGATTGTGATTGTATGATTGTGAAAGTATGATTGTGATTGTATGATTGTGATTGTATGATTGTGATTGTATGATTGTGATTGTATGATTGTGATTGTATGATTGTGATTGTATGATTGTGATGTATGATTGTAATTGTATGATTATGATTGTATGATTGTGATTGTATGATTGAGATTGTATGATTGTGATTGTATGATTGCGATTGTATGATTGTGATTGTATGATTGTGATTGTATGATTGTGATTGTATGATTGTGATTGTATGATTGTGATTGTATGATTGTGATTGTATGATTGCGATTGTATGAATGCGATTGTATGATTGTGATTGCATAATTGTGATTGTATGATTGTGATTGTATGATTGTGATTGTATGATTGTATTTGGGAGATTGTAGTTGGGAGATTGTATTTGGGAGATTGTATTTGGGAGATTGTAATTGTATGATTGCGATTGTATGATTGTGATTGTATGATTGCGATTGTATGATTGTGATTGTATGACTATGATTGTATTTTTGTGATTGTATGATTGTGATTGTATGATTGTGATTGTATGATTGTGATTGTATGATTGTGATTGTATGATTGTGATTGTATGATTGCGATTGTATGAATGCGATTGTATGATTGTGATTGCATAATTGTGATTGTATGATTGTGATTGTATGATTGTGATTGTCTGATTGTGGTTGTATGATTGTGATTGTATGACTGTGATTGTATGATTGTGATTGTATGATTGTGATTGTATGATAGTATTTGGGAGATTGTATTTGGGATATTGTAATTGTATGATTGCGATTGTATGATTGTGATTGTATGATTGCGATTGTATGATTGTGATTGTATGATTGTGATGTATGATTGTAATTGTATGATTGTGATTGTATGATTGTGATGTATGATTGTAATTGTATGATTATGATTGTATGATTGTGATTGTATGATTGTGATTGTATGATTGTATTTGGGAGATTGTATTTGGGAGATTGTAATTGTATGATTGCGATTGTATGATTGTGATTGTATGATTGCGATTGTATGATTGTGATTGCATGATTGTGATGTATGATTGTAATTGTATGATTATGATTGTATGATTGTGATTGTATGATTGTGATTGTATGATTGTATTTGGGAGATTGTATTTGGGATTTTGTAATTGTATGATTGCGATTGTATGATTGTGATTGTATGATTGTGATTGTATGATTGTGATTGTATGATTGTATTTGGGAGATTGTATTTGGGATATTGTAATTGTATGATTGCGATTGTATGATTGTGATTGTATGAGTGTGATGTATGATTGTAATTGTATGATTATGATTGTATGATTGTGATTGTATGATTGAGATTGTATGATTGTGATTGTATGCTTGCGATTGTATGATTGTGATTGTATGATTGTGATTCTTTGATTGTGATTGTATGATTGTGATTGTATGATTGTGATTGTATGATTGTGATTGTGTGATTGTGATTGTATGATTGTGATTGTATGATTGTGATTGTATGATTGTGATAGTATGATTGTGATTGTATGATTGTGATTGTATGACTGTGATTGAATGATTGTGATTGTATGATTGTGAAAGTATGATTGTGATTGTATGATTGTGATTGTATGATTGTATTTGGGAGATTGTATTTGGGATATTGTAATTGTATGATTGCGATTGTATGATTGTGATTGTATGATTGTGATGTATGATTGTAATTGTATGATTGTGATTGCATAATTGTGATAGTATGATTGTGATTGTATGATTGTGATTGTATGATTGTGATTGTATGATTGTGATTGTATGATTGTGATTGTCTGATTGTGGTTGTATGATTGTGATTTTATGATTGAGATTGTATGATTGTGATTGTATGACTGTGATTGTCTGATTGTAATTGTGTGATTATGATTGTATGATTGTGATTGTATGATTGTGATGGTATGATTGTGATTGTATGACTGTGATTGTATGATTGTGATTGTATGATTGTGATTGTATGTTTGTGAAAGTATGATTGTGATGGTATGATTGTGATTGTATGATTGTGATTGCATGATTTTGAATGTATGATTGTGATTGTATGGTTGTGATTGCATGATTGTGATTGTATGATTGTGATTGTATGATTGCGATTGTATGAATGCGATTGTATGATTGTGATTGCATAATTGTGATTGTATGATTGTGATTGTATGATTGTGATTGTCTGATTGTGGTTGTATGATTGTGATTGTATGATTGAGATTGTATGATTGTGATTGTATGATTGCGATTGTATGATTGTGATTGTATGATTGTGATTGTATGATTGTGATTGTATGATTGTATTTGGGAGATTGTATTTGGGAGATTGTAATTGTATGATTGCGATTGTATGATTGTGATTGTATGATTGCGATTGTATGATTGTGATTGCATGATTGTGGTTGTATGATTGTGATTGTATGATTGTGATTGTATGATTGTGATTGTATGATTGTGATTGTATGATTGTATTTGGGAGATTGTATTTGGGAGATTGTAATTGTATGATTGCGATTGTATGATTGTGATTGTATGATTGTGATTGTATGATTGTATTTGGGAGATTGTAGTTGGGAGATTGTATTTGGGAGATTGTATTTGGGAGATTGTAATTGTATGATTGCGGTTGTATGATTGTGATTGTATGATTGCGATTGTATGATTGTGATTGTATGATTGTGATGTATGATTGTAATATTATGATTATGATTGTATGATTGTGATTGTATGATTGCGATTGTATGATTGTATTTGGGAGATTGTAGTTGGGAGATTGTATTTGGGAGATTGTATTTGGGAGATTGTAATTGTATGATTGCGATTGTATGATTGTGATTGTATGATTGCGATTGTATGATTGTGATTGTATGACTATGATTGTATTTTTGTGATTGTATGATTGTGATTGTATGATTGTGATTGTATGATTGTGATTGTATGATTGTGATTGTATGATTGCGATTGTATGAATGCGATTGTATGATTGTGATTGCATAATTGTGATTGTATGATTGTGATTGTATGATTGTGATTGTCTGATTGTGGTTGTATGATTGTGATTGTATGATTGTGATTGTATGTTTGTGATTGTATGATTGTGATTGTATGATTGTATTCGGGAGATTGTATTTGGGAGATTGTAATTGTATGATTGCGATTGTATGATTGTGATTGTATGATTGCGATTGTATGATTGTGATTGCATGATTGTGATGTATGATTGTAATTGTATGATTATGATTGTATGATTGTGATTGTATGATTGTGATTGTATGATTGTATTTGGGAGATTGTATTTGGGATATTGTAATTGTATGATTGCGATTGTATGATTGTGATTGTATGAGTGTGATGTATGATTGTAATTGTATGATTATGATTGTATGATTGTGATTGTATGATTGAGATTGTATGATTGTGATTGTATGCTTGCGATTGTATGATTGTGATTGTATGATTGTGATTCTTTGATTGTGATTGTATGATTGTGATTGTATGATTGTGATTGTATGATTGTGATTGTGTGATTGTGATTGTATGATTGTGATTGTATGATTGTGATTGTATGATTGTGATAGTATGATTGTGATTGTATGATTGTGATTGTATGATTGTGATTGTATGACTGTGATTGAATGATTGTGATTGTATGATTGTGAAAGTATGATTGTGATTGTATGATTGTGATTGTATGATTGTATTTGGGAGATTGTATTTGGGATATTGTAATTGTATGATTGCGATTGTATGATTGTGATTGTATGATTGTGATGTATGATTGTAATTGTATGATTGTGATTGCATAATTGTGATAGTATGATTGTGATTGTATGATTGTGATTGTATGATTGTGATTGTATGATTGTGATTGTCTGATTGTGGTTGTATGATTGTGATTGTATGATTGAGATTGTATGATTGTGATTGTATGATTGCGATTGTATGATTGTGATTGTATGATTGTGATTGTATGATTGTGATTGTATGATTGTGATTATTTGATTGTGATTGTATGATTGTGATTGTATGATTGTGATTGTATGATTGTGAACGTATGATTGTGATTGTATGATTGTGATTGTATGATTGCGATTGTATGATTGTGATTGTATGATTGTGATGTATGATTGTGATTGTATGATTGTGATTGTATGATTGTGATTGTGTGATTGTGATTGTATGATTGTGATTGTATGATTGTGATTGTATGATTGTGATAGTATGATTGTGATTGTATGATTGTGATTGTATGACTGTGATTGAATGATTGTGATTGTATGATTGTGAAAGTATGATTGTGATTGTATGATTGTGATTGTATGATTGTATTTGGGAGATTGTATTTGGGATATTGTAATTGTATGATTGCGATTGTATGATTGTGATTGTATGATTGTGATGTATGATTGTAATTGTATGATTGTGATTGCATAATTGTGATAGTATGATTGTGATTGTATGATTGTGATTGTATGATTGTGATTGTATGATTGTGATTGTCTGATTGTGGTTGTATGATTGTGATTGTATGATTGAGATTGTATGATTGTGATTGTATGATTGCGATTGTATGATTGTGATTGTATGATTGTGATTGTATGATTGTGATTGTATGATTGTGATTATTTGATTGTGATTGTATGATTGTGATTGTATGATTGTGATTGTATGATTGTGAACGTATGATTGTGATTGTATGATTGTGATTGTATGATTGCGATTGTATGATTGTGATTGTATGATTGTGATGTATGATTCTAATTGTATGATTATGATTGTATGATTGTGATTGTATGATTGAGATTGTATGATTGTGATTGTATGCTGCGATTGTATGATTGTGATTGTATGATTGTGATTCTTTGATTGTGATTGTATGATTGTGATTGTATGATTGTGATTGTATGATTGTGATTGTATGATTGTGATTGTATGATTGTGATTGTATGATTGTGATTGTATGATTGTGATTGTATGATTGTGATTGTATGATTGTGATTGTATGATTGTGATTGTATGATTGTGATTGTATGATTGTGATTGTATGATTGTGATTGTATGATTGTGATTGTAAGATTGCGATTGTATGAATGCGATTGTATGATTGTGATTGCATAATTGTGATTGTATGATTGTGATTGTATGATTGTGATTGTCTGATTGTGGTTGTATGATTGTGATTGTATGATTGTGATTGTATGATTGTGATTGTATGATTGTGATTGTATGATTGTATTTGGGAGATTGTATTTGGGATATTGTAATTGTATGATTGCGATTGTATGATTGTGATTGTATGATTGTGATGTATGATTGTGATTGTATGATTATGATTGTATGATTGTGATTGTATGATTGTGATTGTATGACTGTGATTGTCTGATTGTAATTGTGTGATTATGATTGTATGATTGTGATTGTATGATTGTGATGGTATGATTGTGATTGTATGACTGTGATTGTATGATTGTGATTGTATGATTGTGATTGTATGCTTGCGATTGTATGATTGTGATTGTATGATTGTATTTGGGAGATTGTATTTGGGATATTGTAATTGTATGATTGCGATTGTATGATTGTGATTGTATGATTTTGATGTATGATTCTTTTTGTATGATTGTGATTGTATGACTGTGATTGTATGATTGTGATTGTATGATTGTGATTGTATGTTTGTGATTGTCTGATTGTGGTTGTATGATTGTGATTGTATGATTGAGATTGTATGATTGTGATTGTATGATTGCGATTGTATGATTGTGATTGTATGATTGTGATGGTATGATTGTGATTGTATGATTGTGATTGCATGATTTTGATTGTATGATTGTGATTGTATGGTTGTGATTGCATGATTGTGATTGTATGATTGTGTTTGTATGATTGCGATTGTAGGAATGCGATTGTATGATTGTGATTGCATAATTGTGATTGTATGATTGTGATTGTATGATTGTGATTGTCTGATTGTGGTTGTATGATTGTGATTGTATGATTGAGATTGTATGATTGTGATTGTATGATTGCGATTGTATGATTGTGATTGTATGATTGTGATTGTATGATTGTGATTGTATGATTGTGATTGTATGATTGCGATTGTATGATTGTGATTGTATGATTGTGATTGTATGCTTGCGATTGTATGATTGTGATTGTATGATTGTATTTGGGAGATTGTATTTGGGATATTGTAATTGTATGATTGCGATTGTATGATTGTGATTGTATGATTTTGATGTATGATTCTAATTGTATGATTATGATTGTATGATTGTGATTGTATGATTGAGATTGTATGATTGTGATTGTATGCTGCGATTGTATGATTGTGATTGTATGATTGTGATTCTTTGATTGTGATTGTATGATTGTGATTGTATGATTGTGATTGTATGATTGTGATTGTATGATTGTGATTGTATGATTGTGATTGTATGATTGTGATTGTATGATTGTGATTGTATGATTGTGATTGTATGATTGTGATTGTATGATTGTGATTGTATGATTGTGATTGTATGATTGTGATTGTATGATTGTGATTGTATGATTGTGATTGTATGATTGTGATTGTATGATTGTGATTGTATGATTGTGATTGTATGAGTGTGATTGTCTGATTGTGGCTGTGAGATTGTGATTGTACGATTGTGATTGTACGATTGTTATTGAATGATTGTGATTGTATGATTCTGATTGTATGATTGTGATTGCATGATTGTGATTGTATGATTGTGATTGCATGATTTTGAATGTATGATTGTGATTGTATGATTGTGATTGCATGATTGTGATTGCATGATTGTGATTGTATGGTTGCGATTGTATGAATGCGATTGTATGATTGTGATTGCATAATTGTGATTGTATGATTGTGATTGTATGATTGTGATTGTATGATTGTGATTGTATGATTGTGATTGTCTGATTGTGGTTGTATGATTGTGATTGTATGATTGAGATTGTATGATTGTGATTGTATGATTGCGATTGTATGATTGTGATTGTATGATTGTGATTGTATGATTGTGATTGTATGATTGTGATTGTATGATTGTGATTGTATGATTGTGATTGTATGATTGTGATTGTATGATTGTATTTGGGAGATTGTATTTGAGATATTGTAATTGTATGATTGCGATTGTATGATTGTGATTGTATGATTGTGATGTATGATTGTAATTGTATGATTATGATTGTATGATTGTGATTGTATGATTGTGATTGTATGACTGTGATTGTATGATTGTAATTGTATGATTATGATTGTATGATTGTGATTGTATGATTGTGATGGTATGATTGTGATTGTATGACTGTGATTGTATGATTGTGATTGTATGATTGTGATTGTATGATTGTGAAAGTATGATTGTGATGGTATGATTGTGATTGTATGATTGTGATTGTATGATTGTGATTGTATGAGTGTGATTGTCTGATTGTGGCTGTGCGATTGTGATTGTACGATTGTGATTGTACGATTGTGATTGTACGATTGTTATTGAATGATTGTGATTGTATGATTCTGATTGTATGATTGTGATTGCATGATTGTGATTGTATGATTGTGATTGCATGATTTTGAATGTATGATTGTGATTGTATGATTGTGATTGTATGATTGTGATTGTATGATTGTCATTGTATGATTGTGATTGTCTGATTGTGATTGTATGATTGTGATTGTATGATTGTGATTGTATGATTGTGAAAGTATGATTGTGATTGTATGATTGTGATTGTATGATTGTGATTGTATGATTGTGATTGTATGAGTGTGATTGTGTGATTGTGGTTGTGCGATTGAGATTGTACGATTGTGATTGTACGATTGTGATTGAATGATTGTGATTGTATGATTATGATTGTATGATTGTGATTGCATGATTGTGATTGTATGATTGTGATTGCATGATTTTGAATGTATGATTGTGATTGTATGTTTGTGATTGTATGATTGTGATTGTATGATTGTGATTGTATGATTGTGATTGTATGATTGTGATTGTATGATTGTGATTGTATGATTGTGATTGTATGATTGTGATTGTATGATTGTGATTGTATGATTGTGATTGTCTGATTGTGATTGTATGATTGTGATTGTATGATTGTGATTGTATGCTTGTGAAAGTATGATTGTGATTGTATGATTGTGATTGTATGATTGTGATTGTATGATTGTGATTGTATGATTGTGATTGTATGATTGTGATGTATGATTGTAATTGTATGATTATGATTGTATGATTGTGATTGTATGATTGAGATTGTATGATTGTGATTGTATGATTGCGATTGTATGATTGTGATTGTATGATTGTGATTGTATGATTGTGATTGTATGATTGTGATTGTATGATTGTGATTGTATGATTGTGATTGTATGATTGCGATTGTATGAATGCGATTGTATGATTGTGATTGCATAATTGTGATTGTATGATTGTGATTGTATGATTGTGATTGTATGATTGTATTTGGGAGATTGTAGTTGGGAGATTGTATTTGGGAGATTGTATTTGGGAGATTGTAATTGTATGATTGCGATTGTATGATTGTGATTGTATGATTGCGATTGTATGATTGTGATTGTATGACTATGATTGTATTTTTGTGATTGTATGATTGTGATTGTATGATTGTGATTGTATGATTGTGATTGTATGATTGTGATTGTATGATTGCGATTGTATGAATGCGATTGTATGATTGTGATTGCATAATTGTGATTGTATGATTGTGATTGTATGATTGTGATTGTCTGATTGTGGTTGTATGATTGTGATTGTATGACTGTGATTGTATGATTGTGATTGTATGATTGTGATTGTATGATTGTATTTGGGAGATTGTATTTGGGATATTGTAATTGTATGATTGCGATTGTATGATTGTGATTGTATGATTGCGATTGTATGATTGTGATTGTATGATTGTGATGTATGATTGTAATTGTATGATTGTGATTGTATGATTGTGATGTATGATTGTAATTGTATGATTATGATTGTATGATTGTGATTGTATGATTGTGATTGTATGATTGTATTTGGGAGATTGTATTTGGGAGATTGTAATTGTATGATTGCGATTGTATGATTGTGATTGTATGATTGCGATTGTATGATTGTGATTGCATGATTGTGATGTATGATTGTAATTGTATGATTATGATTGTATGATTGTGATTGTATGATTGTGATTGTATGATTGTATTTGGGAGATTGTATTTGGGATTTTGTAATTGTATGATTGCGATTGTATGATTGTGATTGTATGATTGTGATTGTATGATTGTGATTGTATGATTGTATTTGGGAGATTGTATTTGGGATATTGTAATTGTATGATTGCGATTGTATGATTGTGATTGTATGAGTGTGATGTATGATTGTAATTGTATGATTATGATTGTATGATTGTGATTGTATGATTGAGATTGTATGATTGTGATTGTATGATTGTGATTGTATGATTGTGATAGTATGATTGTGATTGTATGATTGTGATTGTATGACTGTGATTGAATGATTGTGATTGTATGATTGTGAAAGTATGATTGTGATTGTATGATTGTGATTGTATGATTTTATTTGGGAGATTGTATTTGGGATATTGTAATTGTATGATTGCGATTGTATGATTGTCATTGTATGATTGTGATGTATGATTGTAATTGTATGATTGTGATTGCATAATTGTGATAGTATGATTGTGATTGTATGATTGTGATTGTATGATTGTGATTGTATGATTGTGATTGTCTGATTGTGGTTGTATGATTGTGATTGTATGATTAAGATTGTATGATTGTGATTGTATGATTGCGATTGTATGATTGTGATTGTATGATTGTGATTGTATGATTGTGATTGTATGATTGTGATTGTATGATTGTGATTGTATGATTGTGATTGTATGATTGTGATTGTATGATTGTGAACGTATGATTGTGATTGTATGATTGTGATTGTATGATTGCGATTGTATGATTGTGATTGTATGATTGTGATGTATGATTCTAATTGTATGATTATGATTGTATGATTGTGATTGTATGATTGAGATTGTATGATTGTGATTGTATGCTGCGATTGTATGATTGTGATTGTATGATTGTGATTCTTTGATTGTGATTGTATGATTGTGATTGTATGATTGTGATTGTATGATTGTGATTGTATGATTGTGATTGTATGATTGTGATTGTATGATTGTGATTGTATGATTGTGATTGTATGATTGTGATTGTAAGATTGCGATTGTATGAATGCGATTGTATGATTGTGATTGCATAATTGTGATTGTATGATTGTGATTGTATGATTGTGATTGTCTGATTGTGGTTGTATGATTGTGATTGTATGATTGTGATTGTATGATTGTGATTGTATGATTGTGATTGTATGATTGTATTTGGGAGATTGTATTTGGGGTATTGTAATTGTATGATTGCGATTGTATGATTGTGATTGTATGATTGTGATGTATGATTGTGATTGTATGATTATGATTGTATGATTGTGATTGTATGATTGTGATTGTATGACTGTGATTTTCTGATTGTAATTGTGTGATTATGATTGTATGATTGTGATTGTATGATTGTGATGGTATGATTGTGATTGTATGACTGTGATTGTATGATTGTGATTGTATGATTGTGATTGTATGTTTGTGAAAGTATGATTGTGATGGTATGAATGTGATTGTATGATTGTGATTGCATGATTTTGATTGTATGATTGTGATTGTATGGTTGTGATTGCATGATTGTGATTGTATGATTGTGATTGTATGATTGCGATTGTATGAATGCGATTGTATGGTTGTGATTGCATAATTGTGATTGTATGATTGTGATTGTATGATTGTGATTGTCTGATTGTGGTTGTATGATTGTGATTGTATGATTGAGATTGTATGATTGTGATTGTATGATTGCGATTGTATGATTGTGATTGTATGATTGTGATTGTATGATTGTGATTGTATGATTGTGATTGTATGCTTGCGATTGTATGATTGTGATTGTATGATTGTATTTGGGAGATTGTATTTGGGATATTGTAATTGTATGATTGCGATTGTATGATTGTGATTGTATGATTTTGATGTATGATTCTAATTGTATGATTATGATTGTATGATTGTGATTGTATGATTGAGATTGTATGATTGTGATTGTATGCTGCGATTGTATGATTGTGATTGTATGATTGTGATTCTTTGATTGTGATTGTATGATTGTGGTTGTATGCTTGTGATTGTATGATTGTGATTGTATGATTGTGATTGTATGATTGTGATTGTATGATTGTGATTGTATGATTGTGATTGTATGATTGTGATTGTATGATTGTGATTGTATGATTGTGATTGTATGATTGTGATTGTATGATTGTGATTGTATGAGTGTGATTGTCTGATTGTGGCTGTGAGATTGTGATTGTATGATTGTGATTGTACGATTGTTATTGAATGATTGTGATTGTATGATTCTGATTGTATGATTGTGATTGCATGATTGTGATTGTATGATTGTGATTGCATGATTTTGAATGTATGATTGTGATTGTATGATTGTGATTGCATGATTGTGATTGCATGATTGTGATTGTATGATTGCGATTGTATGAATGCGATTGTATGATTGTGATTGCATAATTGTGATTGTATGATTGTGATTGTATGATTGTGATTGTATGATTGTGATTGTATGATTGTGATTGTCTGATTGTGGTTGTATGATTGTGATTGTATGATTGAGATTGTATGATTGTGATTGTATGATTGCGATTGTATGATTGTGATTGTATGATTGTGATTGTATGATTGTGATTGTATGATTGTGATTGTATGATTGTGATTGTATGATTGTGATTGTATGATTGTGATTGTATGATTGTGATTGTATGATTGTATTTGGGAGATTGTATTTGGGATATTGTAATTGTATGATTGCGATTGTATGATTGTGATTGTATGATTGTGATGTATGATTGTAATTGTATGATTATGATTGTATGATTGTGATTGTATGATTGTGATTGTATGATTGTGATTGTATGACTGTGATTGTATGATTGTAATTGTATGATTATGATTGTATGATTGTGATTGTATGATTGTGATGGTATGATTGTGATTGTATGACTGTGATTGTATGATTGTGATTGTATGATTGTGATTGTATGATTGTGAAAGTATGATTGTGATGGTATGATTGTGATTGTATGATTGTGATTGTATGATTGTGATTGTATGATTGTGATTGTATGAGTGTGATTGTCTGATTGTGGCTGTGCGATTGTGATTGTACGATTGTGATTGTACGATTGTTATTGAATGATTGTGATTGTATGATTCTGATTGTATGATTGTGATTGCATGATTGTGATTGTATGATTGTGATTGCATGATTTTGAATGTATGATTGTGATTGTATAATTGTGATTGCATGATTGTGATTGTGTGATTGTGATTGTGTGATTGTGATTGTGTGATTGTGATTGTGTGATTGTGATTGTGTGATTGTGATTGTGTGATTGTGATTGTGTGATTGTGATTGTGTGATTGTGATTGTGTGATTGTGATTGTGTGATTGTGATTGTGTGATTGTGATTGTGTGATTGTGATTGTGTGATTGTGATTGTGTGATTGTGATTGTGTGATTGTGATTGTGTGATTGTGATTGTGTGATTGTGATTGTGTGATTGTGATTGTGTGATTGTGATTGTGTGATTGTGATTGTGTGATTGTGATTGTGTGATTGTGATTGTGTGATTGTGATTGTGTGATTGTGATTGTGTGATTGTGATTGTGTGATTGTGATTGTGTGATTGTGATTGTGTGATTGTGATTGTGTGATTGTGATTGTGTGATTGTGATTGTGTGATTGTGATTGTGTGATTGTGATTGTGTGATTGTGATTGTGTGATTGTGATTGTGTGATTGTGATTGTGTGATTGTGATTGTGTGATTGTGATTGTGTGATTGTGATTGTGTGATTGTGATTGTGTGATTGTGATTGTGTGATTGTGATTGTGTGATTGTGATTGTGTGATTGTGATTGTGTGATTGTGATTGTGTGATTGTGATTGTGTGATTGTGATTGTGTGATTGTGATTGTGTGATTGTGATTGTGTGATTGTGATTGTGTGATTGTGATTGTGTGATTGTGATTGTGTGATTGTGATTGTGTGATTGTGATTGTGTGATTGTGATTGTGTGATTGTGATTGTGTGATTGTGATTGTGTGATTGTGATTGTGTGATTGTGATTGTGTGATTGTGATTGTGTGATTGTGATTGTGTGATTGTGATTGTGTGATTGTGATTGTGTGATTGTGATTGTGTGATTGTGATTGTGTGATTGTGATTGTGTGATTGTGATTGTATGATTGTATTTGGGAGATTGTATTTGGGAGATTGTATTTGGGAGATTGTAATTGTATGATTGCGATTGTATGATTGTGATTGTACGATTGCGATTGTATGATTGTGATTGCATGATTGTGATGTATGATTGTAATTGTATGATTATGATTGTATGATTGTGATTGTATGATTGTGATTGTATGATTGTGATTGTATGATTGTATTTGGGAGATTGTATTTGGGATTTTGTAATTGTATGATTGCGATTGTATGATTGTGATTGTATGATTGCGATTGTATGATTGTGATTGCATGATTGTGATGTATGATTGTAATTGTATGATTATGATTGTATGATTGTGATTGTATGATTGTGATTGTA
Organism: Megachile rotundata; assembly: GCF_050947335.1. Lineage (NCBI taxonomy): Eukaryota > Metazoa > Arthropoda > Insecta > Hymenoptera > Megachilidae > Megachile > Megachile rotundata. The sequence continues at coordinate 223,713 of NW_027473341.1, read as the reverse complement.
TGATTGTGATTGTATGATTGTATTTGGGAGATTGTATTTGGGATTTTGTAATTGTATGATTGCGATTGTATGATTGTGATTGTATGATTGTGATTGTATGATTGTGATTGTATGATTGTATTTGGGAGATTGTATTTGGGATATTGTAATTGTATGATTGCGATTGTATGATTGTGATTGTATGAGTGTGATGTATGATTGTAATTGTATGATTATGATTGTATGATTGTGAGTGTATGATTGAGATTGTATGATTGTGATTGTATGCTTGCGATTGTATGATTGTGATTGTATGATTGTGATTGTATGATTGTGATTGTATGATTGTGATTGTATGATTGTGATTGTATGATTGTGATTGTGTGATTGTGATTGTATGATTGTGATTGTATGATTGTGATTGTATGATTGTGATAGTATGATTGTGATTGTATGATTGTGATTGTATGACTGTGATTGAATGATTGTGATTGTATGATTGTGAAAGTATGATTGTGATTGTATGATTGTGATTGTATGATTGTATTTGGGAGATTGTATTTGGGATATTGTAATTGTATGATTGCGATTGTATGATTGTGATTGTATGATTGTGATGTATGATTGTAATTGTATGATTGTGATTGCATAATTGTGATAGTATGATTGTGATTGTATGATTGTGATTGTATGATTGTGATTGTATGATTGTGATTGTATGATTGTGATTGTCTGATTGTGGTTGTATGATTGTGATTGTATGATTGAGATTGTATGATTGTGATTGTATGATTGCGATTGTATGATTGTGATTGTATGATTGTGATTGTATGATTGTGATTGTATGATTGTGATTGTATGATTGTGATTGTATGATTGTGATTGTATGATTGTGATTGTATGATTGTGAACGTATGATTGTGATTGTATGATTGTGATTGTATGATTGCGATTGTATGATTGTGATTGTATGATTGTGATGTATGATTCTAATTGTATGATTATGATTGTATGATTGTGATTGTATGATTGAGATTGTATGATTGTGATTGTATGCTGCGATTGTATGATTGTGATTGTATGATTGTGATTGTATGATTGTGATTGTATGATTGTGATTGTATGATTGTGATTGTATGATTGTGATTGTATGATTGTGATTGTATGATTGCGATTGTATGATTGTGATTGTATGATTGTGATTGTATGATTGTGATTGTACGATTGTGATTGTACGATTGTTATTGAATGATTGTGATTGTATGATTCTGATTGTATGATTGTGATTGCATGATTGTGATTGTATGATTGTGATTGTATGATTGTGATTGTATGATTGTGATGTATGATTGTAATTGTATGATTATGATTGTATGATTGTGAAAGTATGATTATGATTGTATGATTGTGATTGCATGATTGTGATTGTATGATTGTGATTGCATGATTTTGAATGTATGATTGTGATTGTATGATTGTGATTGTATGATTGTGATTGTATGATTGTGATTGTATGATTGTGATTGTATGACTGTGATTGTATGATTGTGATTGTATGATTGCGATTGTGTGATTGTATTTGGGAGATTGTATTTGGGATATTGTAATTGTATGATTGCGATTGTATGATTGTGATTGTATGAGTGTGATGTATGATTGTAATTGTATGATTATGATTGTATGATTGTGATTGTATGATTGAGATTGTATGATTGTGATTGTATGCTTGCGATTGTATGATTGTGATTGTATGATTGTGATTGTATGATTGTGATTCTTTGATTGTGATTGTATGATTGTGATTGTATGATTGTGATTGTATGATTGTGATTGTGTGATTGTGATTGTATGATTGTGATTGTATGATTGTGATTGTATGATTGTGATAGTATGATTGTGATTGTATGATTGTGATTGTATGACTGTGATTGTATGATTGTGATTGTATGATTGTGATTGTATGATTGTGAAAGTATGATTGTGATTGTATGATTGTGATTGCATGATTGTGATTGTATGATTGTGATTGCATGATTTTGAATGTATGATTGTGATTTTATGATTGTGATTGTATGATTGTAATTGTATGATTGTGATTGTCTGATTGTGATTGTATGATTGTGATTGTATGATTGTGATTGTATGATTGTGAAAGTATGATTGTGATTGTATGATTGTGATTGTATGATTGTGATTGTATGATTGTGATTGTATGAGTGTGATTGTGGGATTGTGGTTGTGCGATTGAGATTGTACGATTGTGATTGTACGATTGTGATTGAATGATTGTGATTGTATGATTATGATTGTATGATTGTGATTGCATGATTGTGATTGTATGATTGTGATTGCATGATTTTGAATGTATGATTGTGATTGTATGTTTGTGATTGTATGATTGTGATTGTATGATTGTGATTGTATGATTGTGATTGTATGATTGTGATTGTATGATTGTGATTGTATGATTGTGATTGTATGATTGTGATTGTATGATTGTGATTGTATGATTGTGATTGTCTGATTGTGATTGTATGATTGTGATTGTATGATTGTGATTGTATGATTGTGAAAGTATGATTGTGATTGTATGATTGTGATTGTATGATTGTGATTGTATGATTGTGATTGTATGATTGTGATTGTATGATTGTGATGTATGATTGTAATTGTATGATTATGATTGTATGATTGTGATTGTATGATTGAGATTGTATGATTGTGATTGTATGATTGCGATTGTATGATTGTGATTGTATGATTGTGATTGTATGATTGTGATTGTATGATTGTGATTGTATGATTGTGATGTATGATTGTAATTGTATGATTATGATTGTATGATTGTGATTGTATGATTGAGATTGTATGATTGTGATTGTATGCTTGCGATTGTATGATTGTGATTGTATGATTGTATTTGGGAGATTGTATTTGGGATATTGTAATTTTATGATTGCGATTGTATGATTGTGATTGTATGATTGTGATGTATGATTCTAATTGTATGATTATGATTGTATGATTGTGATTGTATGATTGTGATAGTATGATTGAGATTGTATGATTGTGATTGTATGATTGTGATTGTATGATTGTGATTGTATGATTGTGATTGTATGATTGTATTTGGGAGATGGTATTTGGGAGATTGTAATTGTATGATTGCGATTGTATGATTGTGATTGTATGATTGTGATTGTATGATTGTATTTGGGAGATTGTAGTTGGGAGATTGTATTTGGGAGATTGTATTTGGGAGATTTTAATTGTATGATTGCGGTTGTATGATTGTGATTGTATGATTGCGATTGTATGATTGTGATTGTATGATTGTGATGTATGATTGTAATATTATGATTATGATTGTATGATTGTGATTGTATGATTGCGATTGTATGATTGTATTTGGGAGATTGTAGTTGGGAGATTGTATTTGGGAGATTGTATTTGGGAGATTGTAATTGTATGATTGCGATTGTATGATTGTGATTGTATGATTGCGATTGTATGATTGTGATTGTATGACTATGATTGTATTTTTGTGATTGCATGATTGTGATTGTATGATTGTGATTGTATGATTGTGATTGTATGATTGTGATTGTATGATTGTGATTGTATGATTGCGATTGTATGAATGCGATTGTATGATTGTGATTGCATAATTGTGATTGTATGATTGTGATTGTATGATTGTGATTGTCTGATTGTGGTTGTATGATTGTGATTGTATGATTGTGATTGTATGATTGTGATTGTATGATTGTGATTGTATGATTGTATTTGGGAGATTGTATTTGGGATATTGTAATTGTATGATTGCGATTGTATGATTGTGATTGTATGATTGCGATTGTATGATTGTGATTGTATGATTGTGATGTATGATTGTAATTGTATGATTGTGATTGTATGATTGTGATGTATGATTGTAATTGTATGATTATGATTGTATGATTGTGATTGTATGATTATGATTGTATGATTGTGATTGCATGATTGTGATTGTATGATTGTGATTGCATGATTTTGAATGTATGATTGTGATTGTATGATTGTGATTGTATGATTGTGATTGTATGATTGTGATTGTATGATTGTGATTGTATGATTGTGATTGTATGATTGTGATTGTATGACTGTGATTGTATGACTGTGATTGTATGATTGTGATTGTATGATTGTGATTGTATGATTGTGATTGTATGATTGTATTTGGGAGATTGTATTTGGGAGATTGTATTTGGGAGATTGTAATTGTATGATTGCGATTGTATGATTGTGATTGTATGATTGCGATTGTATGATTGTGATTGCATGATTGTGATGTATGATTGTAATTGTATGATTATGATTGTATGATTGTGATTGTATGATTGTGATTGTATGATTGTATTTGGGAGATTGTATTTGGGATTTTGTAATTGTATGATTGCGATTGTATGATTGTGATTGTATGATTGTGATTGTATGATTGTGATTGTATGATTGTATTTGGGAGATTGTATTTGGGATATTGTAATTGTATGATTGCGATTGTATGATTGTGATTGCATGATTGTGATGTATGATTGTAATTGTATGATTATGATTGTATGATTGTGATTGTATGATTGTGATTGTATGATTGTGATTGTATGATTGTATTTGGGAGATTGTATTTGGGATTTTGTAATTGTATGATTGCGATTGTATGATTGTGATTGTATGATTGTGATTGTATGATTGTGATTGTATGATTGTATTTGGGATATTGTAATTGTATGATTGCGATTGTATGATTGTGATTGTATGAGTGTGATGTATGATTGTAATTGTATGATTATGATTGTATGATTGTGATTGTATGATTGAGATTGTATGATTGTGATTGTATGCTTGCGATTGTATGATTGTGATTGTATGATTGTGATTGTATGATTGTGATTGTATGATTGTGATTGTATGATTGTGATTGTATGATTGTGATTGTATGATTGTGATTGTGTGATTGTGATTGTATGATTGTGATTGTATGATTGTGATTGTATGATTGTGGTAGTATGATTGTGATTGTATGATTGTGATTGTATGACTGTGATTGAATGATTGTGATTGTATGATTGTGAAAGTATGATTGTGATTGTATGATTGTGATTGTATGATTGTATTTGGGAGATTGTATTTGGGATATTGTAATTGTATGATTGCGATTGTATGATTGTGATTGTATGATTGTGATGTATGATTGTAATTGTATGATTGTGATTGCATAATTGTGATAGTATGATTATGATTGTATGATTGTGAAAGTATGATTATGATTGTATGATTGTGATTGCATGATTGTGATTGTATGATTGTGATTGCATGATTTTGAATGTATGATTGTGATTGTATGATTGTGATTGTATGATTGTGATTGTATGATTGTGATTGTATGATTGTGATTGTATGATTGTGATTGTATGATTGAGATTGTATGATTGTGATTGTATGCTTGCGATTGTATGATTGTGATTGTATGATTGTGATTGTATGATTGAGATTGTATGATTGTGATTGTATGCTGCGATTGTATGATTGTGATTGTATGATTGTGATTCTTTGATTGTGATTGTATGATTGTGATTGTATGATTGTGATTGTATGATTGTGATTGTATGATTGTGATTGTATGATTGTGATTGTATGATTGTGATTGTATGATTGTGATTGTATGATTGTGATTGTATGATTGTGATTGTATGATTGTGATTGTATGATTGTGATTGTATGATTGTGATTGTATGATTGTGATTGTATGATTGTGATTGTATGATTGTGATTGTATGATTGTGATTGTATGAGTGTGATTGTCTGATTGTGGCTGTGAGATTGTGATTGTACGATTGTGATTGTACGATTGTTATTGAATGATTGTGATTGTATGATTCTGATTGTATGATTGTGATTGCATGATTGTGATTGTATGATTGTGATTGTATGATTGTGATTGTATGATTGTGATGTATGATTGTAATTGTATGATTATGATTGTATGATTGTGAAAGTATGATTATGATTGTATGATTGTGATTGCATGATTGTGATTGTATGATTGTGATTGCATGATTTTGAATGTATGATTGTGATTGTATGATTGTGATTGTATGATTGTGATTGTATGATTGTGATTGTATGATTGTGATTGTATGACTGTGATTGTATGATTGTGATTGTATGATTGCGATTGTGTGATTGTATTTGGGAGATTGTATTTGGGATATTGTAATTGTATGATTGCGATTGTATGATTGTGATTGTATGAGTGTGATGTATGATTGTAATTGTATGATTATGATTGTATGATTGTGATTGTATGATTGAGATTGTATGATTGTGATTGTATGACTGTGATTGTGTGATTGTGATTGTATGATTGTGATTGTATGATTGTGATTGTATGATTGTGATAGTATGATTGTGATTGTATGATTGTGATTGTATGACTGTGATTGTATGATTGTGATTGTATGATTGTGATTGTATGATTGTGAAAGTATGATTGTGATTGTATGATTGTGATTGTATGATTGTGATTGTATGATTGTGATTGTATGATTGCGATTGACCGATTGTGGTTGTGCGATTGTGATTGTACGATTGTGATTGTACGATTGTGATTGTAGGATTGTGATTGTATGATTATGATTGTATGATTGTGATTGCATGATTGTGATTGTATGATTGTGATTGCATGATTTTGAATGTATGATTGTGATTGTATGATTGTGATTGTATGATTGTAATTGTATGATTGTGATTGTCTGATTGTGATTGTATGATTGTGATTGTATGATTGTGATTGTATGATTGTATTTGGGAGATTGTATTTGGGATATTGTAATTGTATGATTGCGATTGTATGATTGTGATTGTATGATTGTGATTGTATGATTGTGATTGTATGATTGTGATGGTATGATTGTGATTGTATGACTGTGATTGTATGATTGTGATTGTATGATTGTGATTGTATGATTGTGAAAGTATGATTGTGATTGTGTGATTGTGATTGTGTGATTGTGATTGTGTGATTGTGATTGTGTGATTGTGATTGTGTGATTGTGATTGTGTGATTGTGATTGTGTGATTGTGATTGTGTGATTGTGATTGTGTGATTGTGATTGTGTGATTGTGATTGTGTGATTGTGATTGTGTGATTGTGATTGTGTGATTGTGATTGTGTGATTGTGATTGTGTGATTGTGATTGTGTGATTGTGATTGTGTGATTGTGATAGTGTGATTGTGATTGTGTGATTGTGATTGTGTGATTGTGATTGTGTGATTGTGATTGTGTGATTGTGATTGTGTGATTGTGATTGTGTGATTGTGATTGTGTGATTGTGATTGTGTGATTGTGATTGTGTGATTGTGATTGTGTGATTGTGATTGTGTGATTGTGATTGTGTGATTGTGATTGTGTGATTGTGATTGTGTGATTGTGATTGTGTGATTGTGATTGTGTGATTGTGATTGTGTGATTGTGATTGTATGATTGTATTTGGGAGATTGTATTTGGGAGATTGTATTTGGGAGATTGTAATTGTATGATTGCGATTGTATGATTGTGATTGTATGATTGCGATTGTATGATTGTGATTGCATGATTGTGATGTATGATTGTAATTGTATGATTATGATTGTATGATTGTGATTGTATGATTGTGATTGTATGATTGTGATTGTATGATTGTATTTGGGAGATTGTATTTGGGATTTTGTAATTGTATGATTGCGATTGTATGATTGTGATTGTATGATTGTGATTGTATGATTGTGATTGTATGATTGTATTTGGGAGATTGTATTTGGGATATTGTAATTGTATGATTGCGATTGTATGATTGTGATTGTATGAGTGTGATGTATGATTGTAATTGTATGATTATGATTGTATGATTGTGATTGTATGATTGAGATTGTATGATTGTGATTGTATGCTTGCGATTGTATGATTGTGATTGTATGATTGTGATTGTATGATTGTGATTGTATGATTGTGATTGTATGATTGTGATTGTATGATTGTGATTGTATGATTGTGATTGTATGATTGTGATTGTGTGATTGTGATTGTATGATTGTGATTGTATGATTGTGATTGTATGATTGTGGTAGTATGATTGTGATTGTATGATTGTGATTGTATGACTGTGATTGAATGATTGTGATTGTATGATTGTGAAAGTATGATTGTGATTGTATGATTGTGATTGTATGATTGTATTTGGGAGATTGTATTTGGGATATTGTAATTGTATGATTGCGATTGTATGATTGTGATTGTATGATTGTGATGTATGATTGTAATTGTATGATTGTGATTGCATAATTGTGATAGTATGATTGTGATTGTATGATTGTGATTGTATGATTGTGATTGTATGATTGTGATTGTATGATTGTGATTGTATGATTGTGATTGTATGATTGTGATTGTCTGATTGTGGTTGTATGATTGTGATTGTATGATTGAGATTGTATGATTGTGATTGTATGATTGCGATTGTATGATTGTGATTGTATGATTGTGATTGTATGATTGTGATTGTATGATTGTGATTGTATGATTGAGATTGTATGATTGTGATTGTATGCTGCGATTGTATGATTGTGATTGTATGATTGTGATTCTTTGATTGTGATTGTATGATTGTGATTGTATGATTGTGATTGTATGATTGTGATTGTATGATTGTGATTGTATGATTGTGATTGTATGATTGTGATTGTATGATTGTGATTGTATGATTGTGATTGTATGATTGTGATTGTATGATTGTGATTGTATGATTGTGATTGTATGATTGTGATTGTATGATTGTGATTGTATGATTGTGATTGTATGATTGTGATTGTATGAGTGTGATTGTCTGATTGTGGCTGTGAGATTGTGATTGTACGATTGTGATTGTACGATTGTTATTGAATGATTGTGATTGTATGATTCTGATTGTATGATTGTGATTGCATGATTGTGATTGTATGATTGTGATTGTATGATTGTGATTGTATGATTGTGATGTATGATTGTAATTGTATGATTATGATTGTATGATTGTGAAAGTATGATTATGATTGTATGATTGTGATTGCATGATTGTGATTGTATGATTGTGATTGCATGATTTTGAATGTATGATTGTGATTGTATGATTGTGATTGTATGATTGTGATTGTATGATTGTGATTGTATGATTGTGATTGTATGACTGTGATTGTATGATTGTGATTGTATGATTGCGATTGTGTGATTGTATTTGGGAGATTGTATTTGGGATATTGTAATTGTATGATTGCGATTGTATGATTGTGATTGTATGAGTGTGATGTATGATTGTAATTGTATGATTATGATTGTATGATTGTGATTGTATGATTGAGATTGTATGATTGTGATTGTATGCTTGCGATTGTATGATTGTGATTGTATGATTGTGATTGTATGATTGTGATTCTTTGATTGTGATTGTATGATTGTGATTGTATGATTGTGATTGTATGATTGTGATTGTGTGATTGTGATTGTATGATTGTGATTGTATGATTGTGATTGTATGATTGTGATAGTATGATTGTGATTGTATGATTGTGATTGTATGACTGTGATTGTATGATTGTGATTGTATGATTGTGATTGTATGATTGTGAAAGTATGATTGTGATTGTATGATTGTGATTGTATGATTGTGATTGTATGATTGTGATTGTATGATTGCGATTGACTGATTGTGGTTGTGCGATTGTGATTGTACGATTGTGATTGTACGATTGTGATTGTAGGATTGTGATTGTATGATTATGATTGTATGATTGTGATTGCATGATTGTGATTGTATGATTGTGATTGCATGATTTTGAATGTATGATTGTGATTGTATGATTGTGATTGTATGATTGTAATTGTATGATTGTGATTGTCTGATTGTGATTGTATGATTGTGATTGTATGATTGTGATTGTATGATTGTGATTGTATGATTGTGATTGTATGATTGTGATTGTCTGATTGTGATTGTATGATTGTGATTGTATGATTGTGATTGTATGATTGTGAAAGTATGATTGTGATTGTATGATTGTGATTGTATGATTGTGATTGTATGATTGTGATTGTATGATTGTGATTGTATGATTGTGATGTATGATTGTAATTGTATGATTATGATTGTATGATTGTGATTGTATGATTGAGATTGTATGATTGTGATTGTATGATTGCGATTGTATGATTGTGATTGTATGATTGTGATTGTATGATTGTGATTGTATGATTGTGATTGTATGATTGTGATGTATGATTGTAATTGTATGATTATGATTGTATGATAGTGATTGTATGATTGAGATTGTATGATTGTGATTGTATGCTTGCGATTGTATGATTGTGATTGTATGATTGTATTTGGGAGATTGTATTTGGGATATTGTAATTTTATGATTGCGATTGTATGATTGTGATTGTATGATTGTGATGTATGATTCTAATTGTATGATTATGATTGTATGATTGTGATTGTATGATTGTGATAGTATGATTGAGATTGTATGATTGTGATTGTATGATTGTGATTGTATGATTGTGATTGTATGATTGTGATTGTATGATTGTGATTGTATGATTGTATTTGGGAGATGGTATTTGGGAGATTGTAATTGTATGATTGCGATTGTATGATTGTGATTGTATGATTGTGATTGTATGATTGTATTTGGGAGATTGTAGTTGGGAGATTGTATTTGGGAGATTGTATTTGGGAGATTTTAATTGTATGATTGCGGTTGTATGATTGTGATTGTATGATTGCGATTGTATGATTGTGATTGTATGATTGTGATGTATGATTGTAATATTATGATTATGATTGTATGATTGTGATTGTATGATTGCGATTGTATGATTGTATTTGGGAGATTGTAGTTGGGAGATTGTATTTGGGAGATTGTATTTGGGAGATTGTAATTGTATGATTGCGATTGTATGATTGTGATTGTATGATTGCGATTGTATGATTGTGATTGTATGACTATGATTGTATTTTTGTGATTGTATGATTGTGATTGTATGATTGTGATTGTATGATTGTGATTGTATGATTGTGATTGTATGATTGCGATTGTATGAATGCGATTGTATGATTGTGATTGCATAATTGTGATTGTATGATTGTGATTGTATGATTGTGATTGTCTGATTGTGGTTGTATGATTGTGAGATTGTATGATTGTGATTGTATGATTGTGATTGTATGATTGTATTTGGGAGATTGTATTTGGGATATTGTAATTGTATGATTGCGTTTGTATGATTGTGATTGTATGATTGCGATTGTATGATTGTGATTGTATGATTGTGATGTATGATTGTAATTGTATGATTGTGATTGTATGATTGTGATGTATGATTGTAATTGTATGATTATGATTGTATGATTGTGATTGTATGATTATGATTGTATGATTGTGATTGCATGATTGTGATTGTATGATTGTGATTGCATGATTTTGAATGTATGATTGTGATTGTATGATTGTGATTGTATGATTGTGATTGTATGATTGTGATTGTATGATTGTGATTGTATGATTGTGATTGTATGACTGTGATTGTATGATTGTGATTGTATGATTGCGATTGTATGATTGTGATTGTATGATTGTGATTGTATGATTGTATTTGGGAGATTGTATTTGGGAGATTGTAATTGTATGATTGCGATTGTATGATTGTGATTGTATGATTGCGATTGTATGATTGTGATTGCATGATTGTGATGTATGATTGTAATTGTATGATTATGATTGTATGATTGTGATTGTATGATTGTGATTGTATGATTGTATTTGGGAGATTGTATTTAGGATTTTGTAATTGTATGATTGCGATTGTATGATTGTGATTGTATGATTGTGATTGTATGATTGTGATTGTATGATTGTGATTGTATGATTGTGATTGTATGATTGTGATTGTGTGATTGTGATTGTATGATTGTGATGTATGATTGTGATTGTATGATTGTGATAGTATGATTGTGATTGTATGATTGTGATTGTATGACTGTGATTGAATGATTGTGATTGTATGATTGTGAAAGTATGATTGTGATTGTATGATTGTGATTGTATGATTTGTATTTGGGAGATTGTATTTGGGATATTGTAATTGTATGATTGCGATTGTATGATTGTGATGTATGATTGTGATGTATGATTGTAATTGTATGATTGTGATTGCATAATTGTGATAGTATGATTGTGATTGTATGATTGTGATTGTATGATTGTAATTGTATGATTATGATTGTATGATTGTGATTGTATGATTGTGATGTATGATTGTGATTGTATGACTGTGATTGTATGATTGTGATTGTATGATTGTGATTGTATGATTGTGAAAGTATGATTGTGATTGTGTGATTGTGATTGTGTGATTGTGATTGTGTGATTGTGATTGTTGTGATTGTGATTGTGTGATTGTGATTGTGTGATTGTGATTGTGTGATTGTGATTGTGTGATTGTGATTGTGTGATTGTGATTGTGTGATTGTGATTGTGTGATTGTGATTGTGTGATTGTGATTGTGTGATTGTGATTGTGTGATTGTGATTGTGTGATTGTGATTGTGTGATTGTGATTGTGTGATTGTGATTGTGTGATTGTGATTGTATGAATGTATTTGGGAGATTGTATTTGGGAGATTGTATTTGGGAGATTGTAATTGTATGATTGCGATTGTACTGATTGTGATTGTATGATTGCGATTGTATGATTGTGATTGCATGATTGTGATGTATGATTGTAATTGTATGATTATGATTGTATGATTGTGATGTATGATTGTGATTGTATGATTGTGATTGTATGATTGTATTTGGGAGATTGTATTTGGGATTTTGTAATTGTATGATTGCGATTGTATGATTGTGATTGTATGATTGTGATTGTATGATTGTGATTGTATGATTGTATTTGGGAGATTGTATTTGGGATATTGTAATTGTATGATTGCGATTGTATGATTGTGATTGTATGAGTGTGATGTATGATTGTAATTGTATGATTATGATTGTATGATTGTGATTGTATGATTGAGATTGTATGATTGTGATTGTATGCTTGCGATTGTATGATTGTGATTGTATGATTGTGATTGTATGATTGTGATTGTATGATTGTGATTGTATGATTGTGATTGTATGATTGTGATTGTGTGATTGTGATTGTATGATTGTGATTGTATGATTGTGATTGTATGATTGTGATAGTATGATTGTGATTGTATGATTGTGATTGTATGACTGTGATTGAATGATTGTGATTGTATGATTGTGAAAGTATGATTGTGATTGTATGATTGTGATTGTATGATTGTATTTGGGAGATTGTATTTGGGATATTGTAATTGTATGATTGCGATTGTATGATTGTGATTGTATGATTGTGATGTATGATTGTAATTGTATGATTGTGATTGAATAATTGTGATAGTATGATTGTGATTGTATGATTGTGATTGTATGATTGTGATTGTATGATTGTGATTGTATGATTGTGATTGTATGATTGTGATTGTATGATTGTGATTGTCTGATTGTGGTTGTATGATTGTGATTGTATGATTGAGATTGTATGATTGTGATTGTATGATTGCGATTGTATGATTGTGATTGTATGATTGTGATTGTATGATTGTGATTGTATGATTGTGATTGTATGATTGTGATTGTATGATTGTGATTGTATGATTGTGATTGTATGATTGTGATTGTATGATTGTGAACGTATGATTGTGATTGTATGATTGTGATTGTATGATTGCGATTGTATGATTGTGATTGTATGATTGTGATGTATGATTCTAATTGTATGATTATGATTGTATGATTGTGATTGTATGATTGAGATTGCTATGATTGTGATTGTATGCTGCGATTGTATGATTGTGATTGTATGATTGTGATTCTTTGATTGTGATTGTATGATTGTGATTGTATGATTGTGATTGTATGATTGTGATTGTATGATTGTGATTGTATGATTGTGATTGTATGATTGTGATTGTATGATTGCGATTGTATGAATGCGATTGTATGATTGTGATTGCATAAATGTGATTGTATGATTGTGATTGTATGATTGTGATTGTCTGATTGTAGTTGTATGATTGTGATTGTATGATTGTGATTGTATGATTGTGATTGTATGATTGTATTTGGGAGATTGTATTTGGGAGATTGTATTTGGGATATTGTAATTGTATGATTGCGATTGTATGATTGTGATTGTATGATTGTGATGTATGATTGTGATTGTATGATTATGATTGTATGATTGTGATTGTATGATTGTGATTGTATGACTGTGATTGTCTGATTGTAATTGTGTGATTATGATTGTATGATTGTGATTGTATGATTGTGATGGTATGATTGTGATTGTATGACTGTGATTGTATGATTGTGATTGTATGATTGTGATTGTATGTTTGTGAAAGTATGATTGTGATGGTATGATTGTGATTGTATGATTGTGATTGCATGATTTTGAATGTATGATTGTGATTGTATGGTTGTGATTGCATGATTGTGATTGTATGATTGTGATTGTATGATTGTGATTGTACGATTGTGATTGTATGATTGAGATTGTATGATTGTGATTGTATGCTTGCGATTGTATGATTGTGATTGTATGATTGTATTTGGGAGATTGTAATTGTATGATTGCGATTGTATGATTGTGATTGTATGATTGTGATGTATGATTGTAATTGTATGATTATGATTGTATGATTGTGAAAGTATGATTATGATTGTATGATTGTGATTGCATGATTGTGATTGTATGATTGTGATTGCATGATTTTGAATGTATGATTGTGATTGTATGATTGTGATTGTATGATTGTGATTGTATGATTGTGATTGTATGATTGTGATTGTATGACTGTGATTGTATGATTGTGATTGTATGATTGCGATTGTGTGATTGTATTTGGGAGATTGTATTTGGGATATTGTAATTGTATGATTGCGATTGTATGATTGTGATTGTATGAGTGTGATGTATGATTGTAATTGTATGATTATGATTGTATGATTGTGATTGTATGATTGAGATTGTATGATTGTGATTGTATGCTTGCGATTGTATGATTGTGATTGTATGATTGTGATTCTTTGATTGTGATTGTCTGATTGTGATTGTATGATTGTGATTGTATGATTGTGATTGTGTGATTGTGATTGTATGATTGTGATTGTATGATTGTGATTGTATGATTGTGATAGTATGATTGTGATTGTATGATTGTGATTGTATGACTGTGATTGCTATGATTGTGATTGTATGATTGTGATTGTATGATTGTGAAAGTATGATTGTGATTGTATGATTGTGATTGTATGATTGTGATTGTATGATTGTGATTGTATGATTGCGATTGACTGATTGTGGTTGTGCGATTGTGATTGTACGAATGTGATTGTACGATTGTGATTGTAGGATTGTGATTGTATGATTATGATTGTAAGATTGTGATTGCATGATTGTGATTGTATGATTGTGATTGCATGATTTTGAATGTATGATTGTGATTGTATGATTGTGATTGTATGATTGTAATTGTATGATTGTGATTGTCTGATTGTGATTGTATGATTGTGATTGTATGATTGCGATTGTATGATTGTGAAAGTATGATTGTGATTGTATGATTGTGATTGTATGATTGTGATTGTATGATTGTGATTGTATGATTGTGATTGTATGAGTGTGATTGTGTGATTGTGGTTGTGCGATTGAGATTGTACGATTGTGATTGTACGATTGTGATTGAATGATTGTGATTGTATGATTATGATGTATGATTGTGATTGCATGATTGTGATTGTATGATTGTGATTGCATGATTTTGAATGTATGATTGTGATTGTATGTTTGTGATTGTATGATTGTGATTGTATGATTGTGATTGTATGATTGTGATTGTATGATTGTGATTGTATGATTGTGATTGTATGATTGTGATTGTATGATTGTGATTGTCTGATTGTGATTGTATGATTGTGATTGTATGATTGTGATTGTATGATTGTTGAAAGTATGATTGTGATTGTATGATTGTGATTGTATGATTGTGATTGTATGATTGTGATTGTATGATTGTGATTGTATGATGTGATTGTATGATTGTGATGTATGATTGTAATTGTATGATTATGATTGTATGATTGTGATTGTATGATTGAGATTG
Source organism: Megachile rotundata (assembly GCF_050947335.1). Taxonomy (NCBI): domain Eukaryota; kingdom Metazoa; phylum Arthropoda; class Insecta; order Hymenoptera; family Megachilidae; genus Megachile; species Megachile rotundata. Next base: position 207,445 of record NW_027473341.1, on the reverse strand, counting down.
TATGATTGTGATTGTATGATTGTGATTGTATGCTTGCGATTGTATGATTGTGATTGTATGATTGTATTTGGGAGATTGTATTTGGGATATTGTAATTTTATGATTGCGATTGTATGATTGTGATTGTATGATTGTGATGTATGATTCTAATTGTATGATTATGATTGTATGATTGTGATTGTATGATGTGATAGTATGATTGAGATTGTATGATTGTGATTGTATGATTGTGATTGTATGATTGTGATTGTATGATTGTGATTGTCTGATTGTGATTGTATGATTGTGATTGTATGATTGTGATTGTATGAATGTGATTGTATGATTGTATTTGGGAGATTGTATTTGGGGATATTGTAATTTTATGATTGCGATTTTATGATTGTGATTGTATGATTGTGATGTATGATTCTAATTGTATGATTATGATTGTATGATTGTGATTGTATGATTGTGATAGTATGATTGAGATTGTATGATTGTGATTGTATGATTGTGATTGTATGATTGTGATTGTATGATTGTGATTGTATGATTGTATTTGGGAGATGGTATTTGGGAGATTGTAATTGTATGATTGCGATTGTATGATTGTGATTGTATGATTGTGATTGTATGATTGTATTTGGGAGATTGTAGTTGGGAGATTGTATTTGGGAGATTGTATTTGGGAGATTTTAATTGTATGATTGCGGTTGTATGATTGTGATTGTATGATTGCGATTGTATGATTGTGATTGTATGATTGTGATGTATGATTGTAACTATTATGATTATGATTGTATGATTGTGATTGTATGATTGCGATTGTATGATTGTATTTGGGAGATTGTAGTTGGGAGATTGTATTTGGGAGATTGTATTTGGGAGATTGTAATTGTATGATTGCGATTGTATGATTGTGACTGTATGATTGCGATTGTATGATTGTGATTGTATGACTATGATTGTATTTTTGTGATTGTATGATTGTGATTGTATGATTGTGATTGTATGATTGTGATTGTATGATTGTGATTGTATGATTGCGATTGTATGAATGCGATTGTATGATTGTGATTGCATAATTGTGATTGTATGATTGTGATTGTATGATTGTGATTGTCTGATTGTGGTTGTATGATTGTGATTGTATGATTGTGATTGTATGATTGTGATTGTATGATTGTGATTGTATGATTGTATTTGGGAGATTGTATTTGGGATATTGTAATTGTATGATTGCGATTGTATGATTGTGATTGTATGATTGCGATTGTATGATTGTGATTGTATGATTGTGATGTATGATTGTAATTGTATGATTGTGATTGTATGATTGTGATGTATGATTGTAATTGTATGATTATGATTGTATGATTGTGATTGTATGATTATGATTGTATGATTGTGATTGCATGATTGTGATTGTATGATTGTGATTGCATGATTTTGAATGTATGATTGTGATTGTATGATTGTGATTGTATGATTGTGATTGTATGATTGTGATTGTATGATTGTGATTGTATGATTGTGATTGTATGATTGTGATTGTATGACTGTGATTGTATGATTGTGATTGTATGATTGCGATTGTATGATTGTGATTGTATGATTGTGATTGTATGATTGTGATTGTATGATTGTATTTGGGAGATTGTATTTGGGAGATTGTATTTGGGAGATTGTAATTGTATGATTGCGATTGTATGATTGTGATTGCATGATTGTGATGTATGATTGTAATTGTATGATTATGATTGTATGATTGTGATTGTATGATTGTGATTGTATGATTGTATTTGGGAGATTGTATTTGGGATTTTGTAATTGTATGATTGCGATTGTATGATTGTGATTGTATGATTGTGATTGTATGATTGTGATTGTATGATTGTATTTGGGAGATTGTATTTGGGATATTGTAATTGTATGACTGCGATTGTATGATTGTGATTGTATGAGTGTGATGTATGATTGTAATTGTATGATTATGATTGTATGATTGGGATTGTATGATTGAGATTGTATGATTGTGATTGTATGCTTGCGATTGTATGATTGTGATTGTATGATTGTGATTGTATGATTGTGATTGTATGATTGTGATTGTATGATTGTGATTGTATGATTGTGATTGTGTGATTGTGATTGTATGATTGTGATTGTATGATTGTGATTGTATGATTGTGATAGTATGATTGTGATTGTATGATTGTGATTGTATGACTGTGATTGAATGATTGTGATTGTATGATTGTGAAAGTATGATTGTGATTGTATGATTGTGATTGTATGATTGTGATTGTATGATTGTATTTGGGAGATTGTATTTGGGATATTGTAATTGTATGATTGCGATTGTATGATTGTGATTGTATGATTGTGATGTATGATTGTAATTGTATGATTGTGATTGCATAATTGTGATAGTATGATTGTGATTGTATGATTGTGATTGTATGATTGTAATTGTATGATTATGATTGTATGATTGTGATTGTATGATTGTGATGGTATGATTGTGATTGTATGACTGTGATTGTATGATTGTGATTGTATGATTGTGATTGTATGATTGTGAAAGTATGATTGTGATTGTGTGATTGTGATTGTGTGATTGTGATTGTGTGATTGTGATTGTGTGATTGTGATTGTGTGATTGTGATTGTGTGATTGTGATTGTGTGATTGTGATTGTGTGATTGTGATTGTGTGATTGTGATTGTGTGATTGTGATTGTGTGATTGTGATTGTGTGATTGTGATTGTGTGATTGTGATTGTGTGATTGTGATTGTGTGATTGTGATTGTGTGATTGTGATTGTGTGATTGTGATTGTGTGATTGTGATTGTGTGATTGTGATTGTGTGATTGTGTGATTGTGATTGTGTGATTGTGATTGTGTGATTGTGATTGTGTGATTGTGATTGTGTGATTGTGATTGTGTGATTGTGATTGTGTGATTGTGATTGTGTGATTGTGATTGTGTGATTGTGATTGTGTGATTGTGATTGTGTGATTGTGATTGTGTGATTGTGATTGTGTGATTGTGATTGTGTGATTGTGATTGTGTGATTGTGATTGTGTGATTGTGATTGTGTGATTGTGATTGTGTGATTGTGATTGTGTGATTGTGATTGTGTGATTGTGATTGTGTGATTGTGATTGTATGATTGTATTTGGGAGATTGTATTTGGGAGATTGTATTTGGGAGATTGTATTTGGGAGATTGTAATTGTATGATTGCGATTGTATGATTGTGATTGTATGATTGCGATTGTATGATTGTGATTGCATGATTGTGATGTATGATTGTAATTGTATGATTATGATTGTATGATTGTGATTGTATGATTGTGATTGTATGATTGTGATTGTATGATTGTGATTGTATGATTGTATTTGGGAGATTGTATTTGGGATTTTGTAATTGTATGATTGCGATTGTATGATTGTGATTGTATGATTGTGATTGTATGATTGTGATTGTATGATTGTATTTGGGAGATTGTATTTGGGATATTGTAATTGTATGATTGCGATTGTATGATTGTGATTGTATGAGTGTGATGTATGATTGTAATTGTATGATTATGATTGTATGATTGTGATTGTATGATTGAGATTGTATGATTGTGATTGTATGCTTGCGATTGTATGATTGTGATTGTATGATTGTGATTGTATGATTGTGATTGTATGATTGTGATTGTATGATTGTGATTGTGTGATTGTGATTGTATGATTGTGATTGTATGATTGTGATTGTATGATTGTGATAGTATGATTGTGATTGTATGATTGTGATTGTATGACTGTGATTGAATGATTGTGATTGTATGATTGTGAAAGTATGATTGTGATTGTATGATTGTGATTGTATGATTGTATTTGGGAGATTGTATTTGGGATATTGTAATTGTATGATTGCGATTGTATGATTGTGATTGTATGATTGTGATGTATGATTGTAATTGTATGATTGTGATTGCATGATTGTGATAGTATGATTGTGATTGTATGATTGTGATTGTATGATTGTGATTGTATGATTGTGATTGTATGATTGTGATTGTCTGATTGTGGTTGTATGATTGTGATTGTATGATTGAGATTGTATGATTGTGATTGTATGATTGCGATTGTATGATTGTGATTGTATGATTGTGATTGTATGATTGTGATTGTATGATTGTGATTGTATGATTGTGATTGTATGATTGTGATTGTATGATTGTGATTGTATGATTGTGATTGTATGATTGTGATTGTATGATTGTGAACGTATGATTGTGATTGTATGATTGTGATTGTATGATTGCGATTGTATGATTGTTATTGTATGATTGTGATGTATGATTCTAATTGTATGATTATGATTGTATGATTGTGATTGTATGATTGAGATTGTATGATTGTGATTGTATGCTGCGATTGTATGATTGTGATTGTATGATTGTGATTCTTTGATTGTGATTGTATGATTGTGATTGTATGATTGTGATTGTATGATTGTGATTGTATGATTGTCATTGTATGATTGTGATTGTATGATTGTGATTGTATGATTGTGATTGTATGATTGCGATTGTATGAATGCGATTGTATGATTGTGATTGCATAATTGTGATTGTATGATTGTGATTGTATGATTGTGATTGTCTGATTGTAGTTGTATGATTGTGATTGTATGATTGTGATTGTATGATTGTGATTGTATGATTGTATTTGGGAGATTGTATTTGGGAGATTGTATTTGGGATATTGTAATTGTATGATTGCGATTGTATGATTGTGATTGTATGATAGTGATGTATGATTGTGATTGTATGATTATGATTGTATGATTGTGATTGTATGATTGTGATTGTATGACTGTGATTGTCTGATTGTAATTGTGTGATTATGATTGTATGATTGTGATTGTATGATTGTGATGGTATGATTGTGATTGTATGACTGTGATTGTATGATTGTGATTGTATGATTGTGATTGTATGTTTGTGAAAGTATGATTGTGATGGTATGATTGTGATTGTATGATTGTGATTGCATGATTTTGAATGTATGATTGTGATTGTATGGTTGTGATTGCATGATTGTGATTGTATGATTGTGATTGTATGATTGCGATTGTATGAATGCGATTGTATGATTGTGATTGCATAATTGTGATTGTATGATTGTGATTGTATGATTGTGATTGTCTGATTGTGGTTGTATGATTGTGATTGTATGATTGAGATTGTATGATTGTGATTGTATGATTGCGATTGTATGATTGTGATTGTATGATTGTGATTGTATGATTGTGATTGTATGATTGTGATTGTATGATTGCGATTGTATGATTGTGATTGTATGATTGTGATTGTATGATTGTGATTGTACGATTGTGATTGTATGATTGAGATTGTATGATTGTGATTGTATGCTTGCGATTGTATGATTGTGATTGTATGATTGTATTTGGGAGATTGTATTTGGGATATTGTAATTGTATGATTGCGATTGTATGATTGTGATTGTATGATTGTGATGTATGATTCTAATTGTATGATTATGATTGTATGATTGTGATTGTATGATTGAGATTGTATGATTGTGATTGTATGCTGCGATTGTATGATTGTGATTGTATGATTGTGATTCTTTGATTGTGATTGTATGATTGTGACTGTATGATTGTGATTGTATGATTGTGATTGTATGATATTGATTGTATGATTGTGATTGTATGATTGTGATTGTATGATTGTGATTGTATGATTGTGATTGTATGATTGTGATTGTATGATTGTGATTGTATGATTGTGATTGTATGATTGTGATTGTATGATTGTGATTGTATGATTGTGATTGTATGATTGTGATTGTATGATTGTGATTGTATGATTGTGATTGTATGATTGTGATTGTATGATTGTGATTGTATGATTGTGATTGTATGATTGTGATTGTATGATTGTGATTGTATGATTGTGATTGTATGAGTGTGATTGTCTGATTGTGGCTGTGAGATTGTGATTGTACGATTGTGATTGTACGATTGTTATTGAATGATTGTGATTGTATGATTCTGATTGTATGATTGTGATTGCATGATTGTGATTGTATGATTGTGATTGCATGATTTTGAATGTATGATTGTGATTGTATGATTGTGATTGCATGATTGTGATTGCATGATTGTGATTGTATGATTGCGATTGTATGAATGCGATTGTATGATTGTGATTGCATAATTGTGATTGTATGATTGTGATTGTATGATTGTGATTGTATGATTGTGATTGTATGATTGTGATTGTCTGATTGTGGTTGTATGATTGTGATTGTATGATTGAGATTGTATGATTGTGATTGTATGATTGCGATTGTATGATTGTGATTGTATGATTGTGATTGTATGATTGTGATTGTATGATTGTGATTGTATGATTGTGATTGTATGATTGTGATTGTATGATTGTGATTGTATGATTGTGATTGTATGATTGTATTTGGGAGATTGTATTTGGGATATTGTAATTGTATGATTGCGATTGTATGATTGTGATTGTATGATTGTGATGTATGATTGTAATTGTATGATTATGATTGTATGATTGTGATTGTATGATTGTGATTGTATGACTGTGATTGTATGATTGTAATTGTATGATTATGATTGTATGATTGTGATTGTATGATTGTGATGGTATGATTGTGATTGTATGACTGTGATTGTATGATTGTGATTGTATGATTGTGATTGTATGATTGTGAAAGTATGATTGTGATTGTGTGATTGTGATTGTGTGATTGTGATTGTGTGATTGTGATTGTGTGATTGTGATTGTGTGATTGTGATTGTGTGATTGTGATTGTGTGATTGTGATTGTGTGATTGTGATTGTGTGATTGTGATTGTGTGATTGTGATTGTGTGATTGTGATTGTGTGATTGTGATTGTGTGATTGTGATTGTGTGATTGTGATTGTGTGATTGTGATTGTGTGATTGTGATTGTGTGATTGTGATTGTATGACTGTGATTGTATGATTGTGATTGTATGATTGTGATTGTATGATTGTGAAAGTATGATTGTGATGGTATGATTGTGATTGTATGATTGTGATTGTATGATTGTGATTGTATGAGTGTGATTGTCTGATTGTGGCTGTGCGATTGTGATTGTACGATTGTGATTGTACGATTGTGATTGTACGATTGTGATTGTACGATTGTTATTGAATGATTGTGATTGTATGATTCTGATTGTATGATTGTGATTGCATGATTGTGATTGTATGATTGTGATTGCATGATTTCGAATGTATGATTGTGATTGTATGATTGTGATTGCATGATTGTGATTGTATGATTGTGATTGTATGATTGCGATTGTATGAATGCGATTGTATGATTGTGATTGCATAATTGTGATTGTATGATTGTGATTGTATGATTGTGATTGTATGATTGTGATTGTATGATTGTGATTGTATGATTGTGATTGTCTGATTGTGGTTGTATGATTGTGATTGTATGACTGAGATTGTATGATTGTGATTGTATGCTTGCGATTGTATGATTGTGATTGTATGATTGTGATTGCATAATTGTGATTGTATGATTGTGATTGTATGATTGTGATTGTATGATTGTGATTGTCTGATTGTGGTTGTATGATTGCGATTGTATGATTGAGATTGTATGATTGTGATTGTATGATTGTGATGTATGATTGTAATTGTATGACTATGATTGTATGATTGTGATTGTATGATTGTGATTGTATGATTGTGATTGTATGACTGTGATTGTATGATTGTAATTGTATGATTATGATTGTATGATTGTGATTGTATGATTGTGATGGTATGATTGTGATTGTATGACTGTGATTGTATGATTGTGATTGTATGATTGCGATTGTATGATTGTGATTGTATGATTGTGATTGTATGATTGTGATTGTACGATTGTGATTGTATGATTGAGATTGTATGATTGTGATTGTATGCTTGCGATTGTATGATTGTGATTGTATGATTGTATTTGGGAGATTGTATTTGGGATATTGTAATTGTATGATTGCGATTGTATGATTGTGATTGTATGATTGTGATGTATGATTCTAATTGTATGATTATGATTGTATGATTGTGATTGTATGATTGAGATTGTATGATTGTGATTGTATGCTGCGATTGTATGATTGTGATTGTATGATTGTGATTCTTTGATTGTGATTGTATGATTGTGACTGTATGATTGTGATTGTATGATTGTGATTGTATGATATTGATTGTATGATTGTGATTGTATGATTGTGATTGTATGATTGTGATTGTATGATTGTGATTGTATGATTGTGATTGTATGATTGTGATTGTATGATTGTGATTGTATGATTGTGATTGTATGATTGTGATTGTATGATTGTGATTGTATGATTGTGATTGTATGATTGTGATTGTATGATTGTGATTGTATGATTGTGATTGTATGATTGTGATTGTATGATTGTGATTGTATGATTGTGATTGTATGATTGTGATTGTATGATTGTGATTGTATGAGTGTGATTGTCTGATTGTGGCTGTGAGATTGTGATTGTACGATTGTGATTGTACGATTGTTATTGAATGATTGTGATTGTATGATTCTGATTGTATGATTGTGATTGCATGATTGTGATTGTATGATTGTGATTGCATGATTTTGAATGTATGATTGTGATTGTATGATTGTGATTGCATGATTGTGATTGCATGATTGTGATTGTATGATTGCGATTGTATGAATGCGATTGTATGATTGTGATTGCATAATTGTGATTGTATGATTGTGATTGTATGATTGTGATTGTATGATTGTGATTGTATGATTGTGATTGTCTGATTGTGGTTGTATGATTGTGATTGTATGATTGAGATTGTATGATTGTGATTGTATGATTGCGATTGTATGATTGTGATTGTATGATTGTGATTGTATGATTGTGATTGTATGATTGTGATTGTATGATTGTGATTGTATGATTGTGATTGTATGATTGTGATTGTATGATTGTGATTGTATGATTGTATTTGGGAGATTGTATTTGGGATATTGTAATTGTATGATTGCGATTGTATGATTGTGATTGTATGATTGTGATGTATGATTGTAATTGTATGATTATGATTGTATGATTGTGATTGTATGATTGTGATTGTATGACTGTGATTGTATGATTGTAATTGTATGATTATGATTGTATGATTGTGATTGTATGATTGTGATGGTATGATTGTGATTGTATGACTGTGATTGTATGATTGTGATTGTATGATTGTGATTGTATGATTGTGAAAGTATGATTGTGATTGTGTGATTGTGATTGTGTGATTGTGATTGTGTGATTGTGATTGTGTGATTGTGATTGTGTGATTGTGATTGTGTGATTGTGATTGTGTGATTGTGATTGTGTGATTGTGATTGTGTGATTGTGATTGTGTGATTGTGATTGTGTGATTGTGATTGTGTGATTGTGATTGTGTGATTGTGATTGTGTGATTGTGATTGTGTGATTGTGATTGTGTGATTGTGATTGTGTGATTGTGATTGTATGACTGTGATTGTATGATTGTGATTGTATGATTGTGATTGTATGATTGTGAAAGTATGATTGTGATGGTATGATTGTGATTGTATGATTGTGATTGTATGATTGTGATTGTATGAGTGTGATTGTCTGATTGTGGCTGTGCGATTGTGATTGTACGATTGTGATTGTACGATTGTGATTGTACGATTGTGATTGTACGATTGTTATTGAATGATTGTGATTGTATGATTCTGATTGTATGATTGTGATTGCATGATTGTGATTGTATGATTGTGATTGCATGATTTCGAATGTATGATTGTGATTGTATGATTGTGATTGCATGATTGTGATTGTATGATTGTGATTGTATGATTGCGATTGTATGAATGCGATTGTATGATTGTGATTGCATAATTGTGATTGTATGATTGTGATTGTATGATTGTGATTGTATGATTGTGATTGTATGATTGTGATTGTATGATTGTGATTGTCTGATTGTGGTTGTATGATTGTGATTGTATGACTGAGATTGTATGATTGTGATTGTATGCTTGCGATTGTATGATTGTGATTGTATGATTGTGATTGCATAATTGTGATTGTATGATTGTGATTGTATGATTGTGATTGTATGATTGTGATTGTCTGATTGTGGTTGTATGATTGCGATTGTATGATTGAGATTGTATGATTGTGATTGTATGATTGTGATGTATGATTGTAATTGTATGACTATGATTGTATGATTGTGATTGTATGATTGTGATTGTATGATTGTGATTGTATGACTGTGATTGTATGATTGTAATTGTATGATTATGATTGTATGATTGTGATTGTATGATTGTGATGGTATGATTGTGATTGTATGACTGTGATTGTATGATTGTGATTGTATGATTGTGATTGTATGATTGTGATTGTATGATTGCGATTGTATGAATGCGATTGTATGATTGTGATTGCATAATTGTAATTGTATGATTGTGATTGTATGATTGTGATTGTATGATTGTGATTGTCTGATTGTGGTTGTATGATTGTGATTGTATGATTGAGATTGTATGATTGTGTTTGTATGATTGCGATTGTATGATTGTGATTGTATGATTGTGATTGTATGATTGTGATTGTATGATTGTGATTGTATGATTGTGATTGTATGATTGTGATTGTATGATTGTGATTGTATGATTGTGATTGTATGATTGTGAACGTATGATTGTGATTGTATGACTATGATTGTATGATTGTGATTGTATGATTGTGATTGTATGATTGTATTTGGGAGATTGTAATTGTATGATTGCGATTGTATGATTGTGATTGTATGATTGCGATTGTATGATTGCGATTGTATGATTGTGATGTATGATTGTAATTGTATGATTATGATTGTATGATTGTGATTGTATGATTGTGATTGTATGATTCTGATTGTATGATTGTGATTGCATGATTGTGATTGTATGATTGTGATTGCATGATTTTGAATGTATGATTGTGATTGTATGATTGTGATTGTATGATTGTGATTGTATGATTGTGAACGTATGATTGTGATTGTATGATTATGATTGTATGATTGTGATTGTATGATTGTGATTGTATGATTGTATTTGGGAGATTGTATTTGGGAGATTGTAATTGTATGATTGCGATTGTATGATTGTGATTGTATGACTGTGATTGTATGATTGTGATTGTATGATTGTGATTGTATGATTGTGAAAGTATGATTGTGATGGTATGATTATGATTGTATGATTGTGATTGTATGATTGTAATTGTATGACTGTGATTGTATGATTGTAATTGTATGATTATGATTGTATGATTGTTATTGAATGATTGTGATTGTATGATTCTGATTGTATGATTGTGATTGCATGATTGTGATTGTATGATTGTGATTGCATGATTTTGAATGTATGATTGTGATTGTATGATTGTGATTGCATGATTGTGATTGTATGATTGTGATTGTATGATTGCGATTGTATGAATGCGATTGTATGATTGTGATTGCATAATTGTGATTGTATGATTGTGATTGTATGGTTGTGATTGTATGATTGTGATTGTATGATTGTGATTGTCTGATTGTGTTTGTATGATTGTGATTGTATGATTGAGATTGTATGATTGTGATTGTATGATTGCGATTGTATGATTGTGATTGTATGATTGTGATTGTATGATTGTGATTGTATGATTGTGATTGTATGATTGTGATTGTATGATTGTGATTGTATGATTGTGATTGTATGATTGTGATTGTATGATTGTGAACGTATGATTGTGATTGTATGACTATGATTGTATGATTGTGATTGTATGATTGTGATTGTATGATTGTGATTGTATGATTGTATTTGGGAGATTGTATTTGGGAGATTGTAATTGTATGATTGCGATTGTATGATTATGATTGTATGATTGCGATTGTATGATTGCGATTGTATGATTGTGATGTATGATTGTAATTGTATGATTATGATTGTATGATTGTGATTGTATGATTGTGATTGTATGATTGTGATTGTATGATTGTGATTGTCTGATTGTGGTTGTATGATTGTGATTGTATGATTGTGATTGTATGATTGTGATTGCATGATTGTGATTGTATGATTGTATTTGGGAGATTGTATTTGGGATATTGTAATTGTATGATTGCGATTGTATGATTGTGATTGTATGATTGTGATGTATGATTGTAATTGTATGATTATGATTGTATGATTGTGATTGTATGATTGTGATTGTATGACTGTGATTGTATGATTGTAATTGTATGATTATGATTGTATGATTGTGATTGTATGATTGTGATGGTATGATTGTGATTGTATGACTGTGATTGTATGATTGTGATTGTATGATTGTGATTGTATGATTGTGAAAGTATGATTGTGATGGTATGATTGTGATTGTATGATTGTGATAGTATGAATATGATTGTATGAGTGTGATTGTCTGATTGTGGCTGTGCGATTGTGATTGTACGATTGTGATTGTACGATTGTTCTTGAATGATTGTGATTGTATGATTCTGATTGTATGATTGTGATTGCATGATTGTGATTGTATGATTGTGATTGCATGATTTTGAATGTATGATTGTGATTGTATGATTGTGATTGTATGATTGTGATTGTATGATTGTGAACGTATGATTGTGATTGTATGATTATGATTGTATGATTGTGATTGTATGATTGTGATTGTATGATTGTATTTGGGAGATTGTATTTGGGAGATTGTAATTGTATGATTGCGATTGTATGATTGTGATTGTATGATTGCGATTATATGATTGTGATTGTATGATTGTGATGTATGATTGTAATTGTATGATTATGATTGTATGATTGTGATTGTATGATTGTAATTGTATGATTATGATTGTATGATTGTGATTGTATGATTGTGATGGTATGATTGTGATTGTATGACTGTGATTGTATGATTGTGATTGTATGATTGTGATTGTATGATTGTATTTGGGAGATTGTATTTGGGATATTGTAATTGTATGATTGCGATTGTATGAATGCGATTGTATGATTGTGATTGCATAATTGTGATTGTATGATTGTGATTGTATGATTGTGATTGTCTGATTGTGGTTGTATGATTGTGATTGTATGATTGAGATTGTATGATTGTGATTGTATGATTGCGATTGTATGATTGTGATTGTATGATTGTGATTGTATGATTGTGATTGTATGATTGTGATTGTATGATTGCGATTGTATGATTGTGATTGTATGATTGTGATTGTATGATTGTGATTGTACGATTGTGATTGTATGATTGAGATTGTATGATTGTGATTGTATGCTTGCGATTGGATGATTGTGATTGTATGATTGTATTTGGGAGATTGTATTTGGGATATTGTAATTGTATGATTGCGATTGTATGATTGTGATTGTATGATTGTGATGTATGATTCTAATTGTATGATTATGATTGTATGATTGTGATTGTATGATTGAGATTGTATGATTGTGATTGTATGCTGCGATTGTATGATTGTGATTGTATGATTGTGATTCTTTGATTGTGATTGTATGATTGTGATTGTATGATTGTGATTGTATGATTGTGATTGTATGATTGTGATTGTATGATTGTGATTGTATGATTGTGATTGTATGATTGTGATTGTATGATGGTGATTGTATGATTGTGATTGTATGATTGTGATTGTATGATTGTGATTGTATGATTGTGATTGTATGATTGTGATTGTATGATTGTGATTGTATGATTGTGATTGTATGATTGTGATTGTATGATTGTGATTGTATGAGTGTGATTGTCTGATTGTGGCTGTGAGATTGTGATTGTACGATTGTGATTGTACGATTGTTATTGAATGATTGTGATTGTATGATTCTGATTGTATGATTGTGATTGCATGATTGTGATTGTATGATTGTGATTGCATGATTTTGAATGTATGATTGTGATTGTATGATTGTGATTGCATGATTGTGATTGCATGATTGTGATTGTATGATTGCGATTGTATGAATGCGATTGTATGATTGTGATTGCATAATTGTGATTGTATGATTGTGATTGTATGATTGTGATTGTATGATTGTGATTGTATGATTGTGATTGTCTGATTGTGGTTGTATGATTGTGATTGTATGATTGAGATTGTATGATTGTGATTGTATGATTGCGATTGTATGATTGTGATTGTATGATTGTGATTGTATGATTGTGATTGTATGATTGTGATTGTATGATTGTGATTGTATGATTGTGATTGTATGATTGTGATTGTATGATTGTGATTGTATGATTGTATTTGGGAGATTGTATTTGGGATATTGTAATTGTATGATTGCGATTGTATGATTGTGATTGTATGATTGTGATGTATGATTGTAATTGTATGATTATTATTGTATGATTGTGATTGTATGATTGTGATTGTATGACTGTGATTGTATGATTGTGATTGTATGACTGTGATTGTATGATTGTGATTGTATGATTGTGATTGTATGATTGTGAAAGTATGATTGTGATGGTATGATTGTGATTGTATGATTGTGATTGTATGATTGTGATTGTATGAGTGTGATTGTCTGATTGTGGCTGTGCGATTGTGATTGTACGATTGTGATTGTACGATTGTGATTGTACGATTGTGATTGTACGATTGTTATTGAATGATTGTGATTGTATGATTCTGATTGTATGATTGTGATTGCATGATTGTGATTGTATGATTGTGATTGCATGATTTCGAATGTATGATTGTGATTGTATGATTGTGATTGTATGATTGTGATTGTATGACTGTGATTGTCTGATTGTAATTGTGTGATTATGATTGTATGATTGTGATTGTATGATTGTGATGGTATGATTGTGATTGTATGACTGTGATTGTATGATTGTGATTGTATGATTGTGATTGTATGTTTGTGAAAGAATGATTGTGATGGTATGATTGTGATTGTATGATTGTGATTGCATGATTTTGAATGTATGATTGTGATTGTATGGTTGTGATTGCATGATTGTGATTGTATGATTGTGATTGTATGATTGCGATTGTATGAATGCGATTGTATGATTGTGATTGCATAATTGTGATTGTATGATTGTGATTGTATGATTGTGATTGTCTGATTGTGGTTGTATGATTGTGATTGTATGATTGAGATTGTATGATTGTGATTGTATGATTGCGATTGTATGATTGTGATTGTATGATTGTGATTGTATGATTGTGATTGTATGATTGTGATTGTATGATTGCGATTGTATGATTGTGATTGTATGATTGTGATTGTATGATTGTGATTGTACGATTGTGATTGTATGATTGAGATTGTATGATTGTGATTGTATGCTTGCGATTGTATGATTGTGATTGTATGATTGTATTTGGGAGATTGTATTTGGGATATTGTAATTGTATGATTGCGATTGTATGATTGTGATTGTATGATTGTGATGTATGATTCTAATTGTATGATTATGATTGTATGATTGTGATTGTATGATTGAGATTGTATGATTGTGATTGTATGCTGCAATTGTATGATTGTGATTGTATGATTGTGATTCTTTGATTGTGATTGTATGATTGTGACTGTATGATTGTGATTGTATGATTGTGATTGTATGATTGTGATTGTATGATTGTGATTGTATGATTGTGATTGTATGATTGTGATTGTATGATTGTGATTGTATGATTGTGATTGTATGATTGTGATTGTATGATTGTGATTGTATGATTGTGATTGTATGATTGTGATTGTATGATTGTGATTGTATGATTGTGATTGTATGATTGTGATTGTATGATTGTGATTGTATGATTGTGATTGTATGATTGTGATTGTATGAGTGTGATTGTCTGATTGTGGCTGTGAGATTGTGATTGTACGATTGTGATTGTACGATTGTTATTGAATGATTGTGATTGTATGATTCTGATTGTATGATTGTGATTGCATGATTGTGATTGTATGATTGTGATTGCATGATTTTGAATGTATGATTGTGATTGTATGATTGTGATTGCATGATTGTGATTGCATGATTGTGATTGTATGATTGCGATTGTATGAATGCGATTGTATGATTGTGATTGCATAATTGTGATTGTATGATTGTGATTGTATGATTGTGATTGTATGATTGTGATTGTATGATTGTGATTGTCTGATTGTGGTTGTATGATTGTGATTGTATGATTGAGATTGTATGATTGTGATTGTATGATTGCGATTGTATGATTGTGATTGTATGATTGTGATTGTATGATTGTGATTGTATGATTGTGATTGTATGATTGTGATTGTATGATTGTGATTGTATGATTGTGATTGTATGCTTGCGATTGGATGATTGTGATTGTATGATTGTATTTGGGAGATTGTATTTGGGATATTGTAATTGTATGATTGCGATTGTATGATTGTGATTGTATGATTGTGATGTATGATTCTAATTGTATGATTATGATTGTATGATTGTGATTGTATGATTGAGATTGTATGATTGTGATTGTATGCTGCGATTGTATGATTGTGATTGTATGATTGTGATTCTTTGATTGTGATTGTATGATTGTGATTGTATGATTGTGATTGTATGATTGTGATTGTATGATTGTGATTGTATGATTGTGATTGTATGATTGTGATTGTATGATTGTGATTGTATGATTGTGATTGTATGATGGTGATTGTATGATTGTGATTGTATGATTGTGATTGTATGATTGTGATTGTATGATTGTGATTGTATGATTGTGATTGTATGATTGTGATTGTATGATTGTGATTGTATGATTGTGATTGTATGATTGTGATTGTATGAGTGTGATTGTCTGATTGTGGCTGTGAGATTGTGATTGTACGATTGTGATTGTACGATTGTTATTGAATGATTGTGATTGTATGATTCTGACTGTATGATTGTGATTGCATGATTGTGATTGTATGATTGTGATTGCATGATTTTGAATGTATGATTGTGATTGTATGATTGTGATTGCATGATTGTGATTGCATGATTGTGATTGTATGATTGCGATTGTATGAATGCGATTGTATGATTGTGATTGCATAATTGTGATTGTATGATTGTGATTGTATGATTGTGATTGTATGATTGTGATTGTATGATTGTGATTGTCTGATTGTGGTTGTATGATTGTGATTGTATGATTGAGATTGTATGATTGTGATTGTATGATTGCGATTGTATGATTGTGATTGTATGATTGTGATTGTATGATTGTGATTGTATGATTGTGATTGTATGATTGTGATTGTATGATTGTGATTGTATGATTGTGATTGTATGATTGTGATTGTATGATTGTATTTGGGAGATTGTATTTGGGATATTGTAATTGTATGATTGCGATTGTATGATTGTGATTGTATGATTGTGATGTATGATTGTAATTGTATGATTATTATTGTATGATTGTGATTGTATGATTGTGATTGTATGACTGTGATTGTATGATTGTGATTGTATGACTGTGATTGTATGATTGTGATTGTATGATTGTGATTGTATGATTGTGAAAGTATGATTGTGATGGTATGATTGTGATTGTATGATTGTGATTGTATGATTGTGATTGTATGAGTGTGATTGTCTGATTGTGGCTGTGCGATTGTGATTGTACGATTGTGATTGTACGATTGTGATTGTACGATTGTGATTGTACGATTGTTATTGAATGATTGTGATTGTATGATTCTGATTGTATGATTGTGATTGCATGATTGTGATTGTATGATTGTGATTGCATGATTTCGAATGTATGATTGTGATTGTATGATTGTGATTGTATGATTGTGATTGTATGACTGTGATTGTCTGATTGTAATTGTGTGATTATGATTGTATGATTGTGATTGTATGATTGTGATGGTATGATTGTGATTGTATGACTGTGATTGTATGATTGTGATTGTATGATTGTGATTGTATGTTTGTGAAAGTATGATTGTGATGGTATGATTGTGATTGTATGATTGTGATTGCATGATTTTGAATGTATGATTGTGATTGTATGGTTGTGATTGCATGATTGTGATTGTATGATTGTGATTGTATGATTGCGATTGTATGAATGCGATTGTATGATTGTGATTGCATAATTGTGATTGTATGATTGTGATTGTATGATTGTGATTGTCTGATTGTGGTTGTATGACTGTGATTGTATGATTGAGATTGTATGATTGTGATTGTATGATTGCGATTGTATGATTGTGATTGTATGATTGTGATTGTATGATTGTGATTGTATGATTGTGATTGTATGATTGCGATTGTATGATTGTGATTGTATGATTGTGATTGTATGATTGTGATTGTACGATTGTGATTGTATGATTGAGATTGTATGATTGTGATTTTATGCTTGCGATTGTATGATTGTATTTGGGAGATTGTATTTGGGATATTGTAATTGTATGATTGCGATTGTATGATTGTGATTGTATGATTGTGATGTATGATTCTAATTGTATGATTATGATTGTATGATTGTGATTGTATGATTGAGATTGTATGATTGTGATTGTATGCTGCGATTGTATGATTGTGATTGTATGATTGTGATTCTTTGATTGTGATTGTATGATTGTGACTGTATGATTGTGATTGTATGATTGTGATTGTATGATTGTGATTGTATGATTGTGATTGTATGATTGTGATTGTATGATTGTGATTGTATGATTGTGATTGTATGATTGTGATTGTATGATTGTGATTGTATGATTGTGATTGTATGATTGTGATTGTATGATTGTGATTGTATGATTGTGATTGTATGATTGTGATTGTATGATTGTGATTGTATGATTGTGATTGTATGATTGTGATTGTATGAGTGTGATTGTCTGATTGTGGCTGTGAGATTGTGATTGTACGATTGTGATTGTACGATTGTTATTGAATGATTGTGATTGTATGATTCTGATTGTATGATTGTGATTGCATGATTGTGATTGTATGATTGTGATTGCATGATTTTGAATGTATGATTGTGATTGTATGATTGTGATTGCATGATTGTGATTGCATGATTGTGATTGTATGATTGCGATTGTATGAATGCGATTGTATGATTGTGATTGCATAATTGTGATTGTATGATTGTGATTGTATGATTGTGATTGTATGATTGTGATTGTATGATTGTGATTGTCTGATTGTGGTTGTATGATTGTGATTGTATGATTGAGATTGTATGATTGTGATTGTATGATTGCGATTGTATGATTGTGATTGTATGATTGTGATTGTATGATTGTGATTGTATGATTGTGATTGTATGATTGTGATTGTATGATTGTGATTGTATGACTGTGATTGTATGATTGTAATTGTATGATTATGATTGTATGATTGTGATTGTATGATTGTGATGGTATGATTGTGATTGTATGACTGTGATTGTATGATTGTGATTGTATGATTGTGATTGTATGATTGTGAAAGTATGATTGTGATTGTGTGATTGTGATTGTGTGATTGTGATTGTGTGATTGTGATTGTGTGATTGTGATTGTGTGATTGTGATTGTGTGATTGTGATTGTGTGATTGTGATTGTGTGATTGTGATTGTGTGATTGTGATTGTGTGATTGTGATTGTGTGATTGTGATTGTGTGATTGTGATTGTGTGATTGTGATTGTGTGATTGTGATTGTGTGATTGTGACTGTGTGATTGTGATTGTGTGATTGTGATTGTATGACTGTGATTGTATGATTGTGATTGTATGATTGTGATTGTATGATTGTGAAAGTATGATTGTGATGGTATGATTGTGATTGTATGATTGTGATTGTATGATTGTGATTGTATGAGTGTGATTGTCTGATTGTGGCTGTGCGATTGTGATTGTACGATTGTGATTGTACGATTGTGATTGTACGATTGTGATTGTACGATTGTGATTGTACGATTGTTATTGAATGATTGTGATTGTATGATTCTGATTGTATGATTGTGATTGCATGATTGTGATTGTATGATTGTGATTGCATGATTTCGAATGTATGATTGTGATTGTATGATTGTGATTGCATGATTGTGATTGTATGATTGTGATTGTATGATTGCGATTGTATGAATGCGATTGTATGATTGTGATTGCATAATTGTGATTGTATGATTGTGATTGTATGATTGTGATTGTATGATTGTGATTGTATGATTGTGATTGTATGATTGTGATTGTATGATTGTGATTGTATGATTGTGATTGTCTGATTGTGGTTGTATGATTGTGATTGTATGACTGAGATTGTATGATTGTGATTGTATGCTTGCGATTGTATGATTGTGATTGTATGATTGTGATTGCATAATTGTGATTGTATGATTGTGATTGTATGATTGTGATTGTATGATTGTGATTGTATGATTGTGATTGTATGATTGTGATTGTATGATTGTATTTGGGAGATTGTATTTGGGATATTGTAATTGTATGATTGCGATTGTATGATTGTGATTGTATGATTGTGATGTATGATTGTAATTGTATGATTATTATTGTATGATTGTGATTGTATGATTGTGATTGTATGACTGTGATTGTATGATTGTGATTGTATGACTGTGATTGTATGATTGTGATTGTATGATTGTGATTGTATGATTGTGAAAGTATGATTGTGATGGTATGATTGTGATTGTATGATTGTGATTGTATGATTGTGATTGTATGAGTGTGATTGTCTGATTGTGGCTGTGCGATTGTGATTGTACGATTGTGATTGTACGATTGTGATTGTACGATTGTGATTGTACGATTGTTATTGAATGATTGTGATTGTATGATTCTGATTGTATGATTGTGATTGCATGATTGTGATTGTATGATTGTGATTGCATGATTTCGAATGTATGATTGTGATTGTATGATTGTGATTGTATGATTGTGATTGTATGACTGTGATTGTCTGATTGTAATTGTGTGATTATGATTGTATGATTGTGATTGTATGATTGTGATGGTATGATTGTGATTGTATGACTGTGATTGTATGATTGTGATTGTATGATTGTGATTGTATGTTTGTGAAAGTATGATTGTGATGGTATGATTGTGATTGTATGATTGTGATTGCATGATTTTGAATGTATGATTGTGATTGTATGGTTGTGATTGCATGATTGTGATTGTATGATTGTGATTGTATGATTGCGATTGTATGAATGCGATTGTATGATTGTGATTGCATAATTGTGATTGTATGATTGTGATTGTATGATTGTGATTGTCTGATTGTGGTTGTATGATTGTGATTGTATGATTGAGATTGTATGATTGTGATTGTATGATTGCGATTGTATGATTGTGATTGTATGATTGTGATTGTATGATTGTGATTGTATGATTGTGATTGTATGATTGCGATTGTATGATTGTGATTGTATGATTGTGATTGTATGATTGTGATTGTACGATTGTGATTGTATGATTGAGATTGTATGATTGTGATTGTATGCTTGCGATTGTATGATTGTGATTGTATGATTGTATTTGGGAGATTGTATTTGGGATATTGTAATTGTATGATTGCGATTGTATGATTGTGATTGTATGATTGTGATGTATGATTCTAATTGTATGATTATGATTGTATGATTGTGATTGTATGATTGAGATTGTATGATTGTGATTGTATGCTGCGATTGTATGATTGTGATTGTATGATTGTGATTCTTTGATTGTGATTGTATGATTGTGACTGTATGATTGTGATTGTATGATTGTGATTGTATGATTGTGATTGTATGATTGTGATTGTATGATTGTGATTGTATGATTGTGATTGTATGATTGTGATTGTATGATTGTGATTGTATGATTGTGATTGTATGATTGTGATTGTATGATTGTGATTGTATGATTGTGATTGTATGATTGTGATTGTATGATTGTGATTGTATGATTGTGATTGTATGATTGTGATTGTATGATTGTGATTGTATGATTGTGATTGTATGAGTGTGATTGTCTGATTGTGGCTGTGAGATTGTGATTGTACGATTGTGATTGTACGATTGTTATTGAATGATTGTGATTGTATGATTCTGATTGTATGATTGTGATTGCATGATTGTGATTGTATGATTGTGATTGCATGATTTTGAATGTATGATTGTGATTGTATGATTGTGATTGCATGATTGTGATTGCATGATTGTGATTGTATGATTGCGATTGTATGAATGCGATTGTATGATTGTGATTGCATAATTGTGATTGTATGATTGTGATTGTATGATTGTGATTGTATGATTGTGATTGTGTGATTGTGATTGTCTGATTGTGGTTGTATGATTGTGATTGTATGATTGAGATTGTATGATTGTGATTGTATGATTGCGATTGTATGATTGTGATTGTATGATTGTGATTGTATGATTGTGATTGTATGATTGTGATTGTATGATTGTGATTGTATGATTGTGATTGTATGATTGTGATTGTATGATTGTGATTGTATGATTGTGATTGTATGATTGTATTTGGGAGATTGTATTTGGGATATTGTAATTGTATGATTGCGATTGTATGATTGTGATTGTATGATTGTGATGTATGATTGTAATTGTATGATTATTATTGTATGATTGTGATTGTATGATTGTGATTGTATGACTGTGATTGTATGATTGTGATTGTATGACTGTGATTGTATGATTGTGATTGTATGATTGTGATTGTATGATTGTGAAAGTATGATTGTGATGGTATGATTGTGATTGTATGATTGTGATTGTATGATTGTGATTGTATGAGTGTGATTGTCTGATTGTGGCTGTGCGATTGTGATTGTACGATTGTGATTGTACGATTGTGATTGTACGATTGTGATTGTACGATTGTTATTGAATGATTGTGATTGTATGATTCTGATTGTATGATTGTGATTGCATGATTGTGATTGTATGATTGTGATTGCATGATTTCGAATGTATGATTGTGATTGTATGATTGTGATTGTATGATTGTGATTGTATGACTGTGATTGTCTGATTGTAATTGTGTGATTATGATTGTATGATTGTGATTGTATGATTGTGATGGTATGATTGTGATTGTATGACTGTGATTGTATGATTGTGATTGTATGATTGTGATTGTATGTTTGTGAAAGTATGATTGTGATGGTATGATTGTGATTGTATGATTGTGATTGCATGATTTTGAATGTATGATTGTGATTGTATGGTTGTGATTGCATGATTGTGATTGTATGATTGTGATTGTATGATTGCGATTGTATGAATGCGATTGTATGATTGTGATTGCATAATTGTGATTGTATGATTGTGATTGTATGATTGTGATTGTCTGATTGTGGTTGTATGATTGTGATTGTATGATTGAGATTGTATGATTGTGATTGTATGATTGCGATTGTATGATTGTGATTGTATGATTGTGATTGTATGATTGTGATTGTATGATTGTGATTGTATGATTGCGATTGTATGATTGTGATTGTATGATTGTGATTGTATGATTGTGATTGTACGATTGTGATTGTATGATTGAGATTGTATGATTGTGATTGTATGCTTGCGATTGTATGATTGTGATTGTATGATTGTATTTGGGAGATTGTATTTGGGATATTGTAATTGTATGATTGCGATTGTATGATTGTGATTGTATGATTGTGATGTATGATTCTAATTGTATGATTATGATTGTATGATTGTGATTGTATGATTGAGATTGTATGATTGTGATTGTATGCTGCGATTGTATGATTGTGATTGTATGATTGTGATTCTTTGATTGTGATTGTATGATTGTGACTGTATGATTGTGATTGTATGATTGTGATTGTATGATTGTGATTGTATGATTGTGATTGTATGATTGTGATTGTATGATTGTGATTGTATGATTGTGATTGTATGATTGTGATTGTATGATTGTGATTGTATGATTGTGATTGTATGATTGTGATTGTATGATTGTGATTGTATGATTGTGATTGTATGATTGTGATTGTATGATTGTGATTGTATGATTGTGATTGTATGATTGTGATTGTATGATTGTGATTGTATGAGTGTGATTGTCTGATTGTGGCTGTGAGATTGTGATTGTACGATTGTGATTGTACGATTGTTATTGAATGATTGTGATTGTATGATTCTGATTGTATGATTGTGATTGCATGATTGTGATTGTATGATTGTGATTGCATGATTTTGAATGTATGATTGTGATTGTATGATTGTGATTGCATGATTGTGATTGCATGATTGTGATTGTATGATTGCGATTGTATGAATGCGATTGTATGATTGTGATTGCATAATTGTGATTGTATGATTGTGATTGTATGATTGTGATTGTATGATTGTGATTGTATGATTGTGATTGTCTGATTGTGGTTGTATGATTGTGATTGTATGATTGAGATTGTATGATTGTGATTGTATGATTGCGATTGTATGATTGTGATTGTATGATTGTGATTGTATGATTGTGATTGTATGATTGTGATTGTATGATTGTGATTGTATGATTGTGATTGTATGATTGTGATTGTATGATTGTGATTGTATGATTGTATTTGGGAGATTGTATTTGGGATATTGTAATTGTATGATTGCGATTGTATGATTGTGATTGTATGATTGTGATGTATGATTGTAATTGTATGATTATGATTGTATGATTGTGATTGTATGATTGTGATTGTATGACTGTGATTGTATGATTGTAATTGTATGATTATGATTGTATGATTGTGATTGTATGATTGTGATGGTATGATTGTGATTGTATGACTGTGATTGTATGATTGTGATTGTATGATTGTGATTGTATGATTGTGAAAGTATGATTGTGATTGTGTGATTGTGATTGTGTGATTGTGATTGTGTGATTGTGATTGTGTGATTGTGATTGTGTGATTGTGATTGTGTGATTGTGATTGTGTGATTGTGATTGTGTGATTGTGATTGTGTGATTGTGATTGTGTGATTGTGATTGTGTGATTGTGATTGTGTGATTGTGATTGTGTGATTGTGATTGTGTGATTGTGATTGTGTGATTGTGATTGTATGACTGTGATTGTATGATTGTGATTGTATGATTGTGATTGTATGATTGTGAAAGTATGATTGTGATGGTATGATTGTGATTGTATGATTGTGATTGTATGATTGTGATTGTATGAGTGTGATTGTCTGATTGTGGCTGTGCGATTGTGATTGTACGATTGTGATTGTACGATTGTGATTGTACGATTGTGATTGTACGATTGTTATTGAATGATTGTGATTGTATGATTCTGATTGTATGATTGTGATTGCATGATTGTGATTGTATGATTGTGATTGCATGATTTCGAATGTATGATTGTGATTGTATGATTGTGATTGCATGATTGTGATTGTATGATTGTGATTGTATGATTGCGATTGTATGAATGCGATTGTATGATTGTGATTGCATAATTGTGATTGTATGATTGTGATTGTATGATTGTGATTGTATGATTGTGATTGTATGATTGTGATTGTATGATTGTGATTGTCTGATTGTGGTTGTATGATTGTGATTGTATGACTGAGATTGTATGATTGTGATTGTATGCTTGCGATTGTATGATTGTGATTGTATGATTGTGATTGCATAATTGTGATTGTATGATTGTGATTGTATGATTGTGATTGTATGATTGTGATTGTATGATTGTGATTGTCTGATTGTGGTTGTATGATTGCGATTGTATGATTGAGATTGTATGATTGTGATTGTATGATTGTGATGTATGATTGTAATTGTATGACTATGATTGTATGATTGTGATTGTATGATTGTGATTGTATGATTGTGATTGTATGACTGTGATTGTATGATTGTAATTGTATGATTATGATTGTATGATTGTGATTGTATGATTGTGATGGTATGATTGTGATTGTATGACTGTGATTGTATGATTGTGATTGTATGATTGTGATTGTATGATTGTGATTGTATGATTGCGATTGTATGAATGCGATTGTATGATTGTGATTGCATAATTGTAATTGTATGATTGTGATTGTATGATTGTGATTGTATGATTGTGATTGTCTGATTGTGGTTGTATGATTGTGATTGTATGATTGAGATTGTATGATTGTGTTTGTATGATTGCGATTGTATGATTGTGATTGTATGATTGTGATTGTATGATTGTGATTGTATGATTGTGATTGTATGATTGTGATTGTATGATTGTGATTGTATGATTGTGATTGTATGATTGTGAACGTATGATTGTGATTGTATGACTATGATTGTATGATTGTGATTGTATGATTGTGATTGTATGATTGTATTTGGGAGATTGTAATTGTATGATTGCGATTGTATGATTGTGATTGTATGATTGCGATTGTATGATTGCGATTGTATGATTGTGATGTATGATTGTAATTGTATGATTATGATTGTATGATTGTGATTGTATGATTGTGATTGTATGATTCTGATTGTATGATTGTGATTGCATGATTGTGATTGTATGATTGTGATTGCATGATTTTGAATGTATGATTGTGATTGTATGATTGTGATTGTATGATTGTGATTGTATGATTGTGAACGTATGATTGTGATTGTATGATTATGATTGTATGATTGTGATTGTATGATTGTGATTGTATGATTGTATTTGGGAGATTGTATTTGGGAGATTGTAATTGTATGATTGCGATTGTATGATTGTGATTGTATGACTGTGATTGTATGATTGTGATTGTATGATTGTGATTGTATGATTGTGAAAGTATGATTGTGATGGTATGATTATGATTGTATGATTGTGATTGTATGATTGTGATTGTATGACTGTGATTGTATGATTGTAATTGTATGATTATGATTGTATGATTGTTATTGAATGATTGTGATTGTATGATTCTGATTGTATGATTGTGATTGCATGATTGTGATTGTATGATTGTGATTGCATGATTTTGAATGTATGATTGTGATTGTATGATTGTGATTGCATGATTGTGATAGTATGATTGTGATTGTATGATTGCGATTGTATGAATGCGATTGTATGATTGTGATTGCATAATTGTGATTGTATGATTGTGATTGTATGGTTGTGATTGTATGATTGTGATTGTATGATTGTGATTGTCTGATTGTGTTTGTATGATTGTGATTGTATGATTGAGATTGTATGATTGTGATTGTATGATTGCGATTGTATGATTGTGATTGTATGATTGTGATTGTATGATTGTGATTGTATGATTGTGATTGTATGATTGTGATTGTATGATTGTGATTGTATGATTGTGAACGTATGATTGTGATTGTATGACTATGATTGTATGATTGTGATTGTATGATTGTGATTGTATGATTGTGATTGTATGATTGTATTTGGGAGATTGTATTTGGGAGATTGTAATTGTATGATTGCGATTGTATGATTATGATTGTATGATTGCGATTGTATGATTGCGATTGTATGATTGTGATGTATGATTGTAATTGTATGATTATGATTGTATGATTGTGATTGTATGATTGTGATTGTATGATTGTGATTGTATGATTGTGATTGTCTGATTGTGGTTGTATGATTGTGATTGTATGATTGTGATTGTATGATTGTGATTGCATGATTGTGATTGTATGATTGTATTTGGGAGATTGTATTTGGGATATTGTAATTGTATGATTGCGATTGTATGATTGTGATTGTATGATTGTGATGTATGATTGTAATTGTATGATTATGATTGTATGATTGTGATTGTATGATTGTGATTGTATGACTGTGATTGTATGATTGTAATTGTATGATAATGATTGTATGATTGTGATTGTATGATTGTGATGGTATGATTGTGATTGTATGACTGTGATTGTATGATTGTGATTGTATGATTGTGATTGTATGATTGTGAAAGTATGATTGTGATGGTATGATTGTGATTGTATGATTGTGATAGTATGAATATGATTGTATGAGTGTGATTGTCTGATTGTGGCTGTGCGATTGTGATTGTACGATTGTGATTGTACGATTGTTCTTGAATGATTGTGATTGTATGATTCTGATTGTATGATTGTGATTGCATGATTGTGATTGTATGATTGTGATTGCATGATTTTGAATGTATGATTGTGATTGTATGATTGTGATTGTATGATTGTGATTGTATGATTGTGAACGTATGATTGTGATTGTATGATTATGATTGTATGATTGTGATTGTATGATTGTGATTGTATGATTGTATTTGGGAGATTGTATTTGGGAGATTGTAATTGTATGATTGCGATTGTATGATTGTGATTGTATGATTGCGATTATATGATTGTGATTGTATGATTGTGATGTATGATTGTAATTGTATGATTATGATTGTATGATTGTGATTGTATGATTGTGATTGTATGTTTGTGATTGTATGATTGTGATTGTCTGATTGTGGTTGTATGAATGTGATTGTATGGTTGTGATTGTATGATTGTGATTGCATGATTGTGATTGTATGATTGTATTTGGGAGATTGTATTTGGGATATTGTAATTGTATGATTGCGATTGTATGATTGTGATTGTATGATTGTGATGTATGATTGTAATTGTATGATTATGATTGTATGATTGTGATTGTATGATTGTGATTGTATGACTGTGATTGTATGATTGTAATTGTATGATTATGATTGTATGATTGTGATTGTATGATTGTGATGGTATGATTGTGATTGTATGACTGTGATTGTATGATTGTGATTGTATGATTGTGATTGTATGATTGTATTTGGGAGATTGTATTTGGGATATTGTAATTGTATGATTGCGATTGTATGAATGCGATTGTATGATTGTGATTGCATAATTGTGATTGTATGATTGTGATTGTATGATTGTGATTGTCTGATTGTGGTTGTATGATTGTGATTGTATGATTGAGATTGTATGATTGTGATTGTATGATTGCGATTGTATGATTGTGATTGTATGATTGTGATTGTATGATTGTGATTGTATGATTGTGATTGTATGATTGCGATTGTATGATTGTGATTGTATGATTGTGATTGTATGATTGTGATTGTACGATTGTGATTGTATGATTGAGATTGTATGATTGTGATTGTATGCTTGCGATTGGATGATTGTGATTGTATGATTGTATTTGGGAGATTGTATTTGGGATATTGTAATTGTATGATTGCGATTGTATGATTGTGATTGTATGATTGTGATGTATGATTCTAATTGTATGATTATGATTGTATGATTGTGATTGTATGATTGAGATTGTATGATTGTGATTGTATGCTGCGATTGTATGATTGTGATTGTATGATTGTGATTCTTTGATTGTGATTGTATGATTGTGATTGTATGATTGTGATTGTATGATTGTGATTGTATGATTGTGATTGTATGATTGTGATTGTATGATTGTGATTGTATGATTGTGATTGTATGATGGTGATTGTATGATTGTGATTGTATGATTGTGATTGTATGATTGTGATTGTATGATTGTGATTGTATGATTGTGATTGTATGATTGTGATTGTATGATTGTGATTGTATGATTGTGATTGTATGATTGTGATTGTATGAGTGTGATTGTCTGATTGTGGCTGTGAGATTGTGATTGTACGATTGTGATTGTACGATTGTTATTGAATGATTGTGATTGTATGATTCTGATTGTATGATTGTGATTGCATGATTGTGATTGTATGATTGTGATTGCATGATTTTGAATGTATGATTGTGATTGTATGATTGTGATTGCATGATTGTGATTGCATGATTGTGATTGTATGATTGCGATTGTATGAATGCGATTGTATGATTGTGATTGCATAATTGTGATTGTATGATTGTGATTGTATGATTGTGATTGTATGATTGTGATTGTATGATTGTGATTGTCTGATTGTGGTTGTATGATTGTGATTGTATGATTGAGATTGTATGATTGTGATTGTATGATTGCGATTGTATGATTGTGATTGTATGATTGTGATTGTATGATTGTGATTGTATGATTGTGATTGTATGATTGTGATTGTATGATTGTGATTGTATGATTGTGATTGTATGATTGTGATTGTATGATTGTGATTGTATGATTGTATTTGGGAGATTGTATTTGGGATATTGTAATTGTATGATTGCGATTGTATGATTGTGATTGTATGATTGTGATGTATGATTGTAATTGTATGATTATTATTGTATGATTGTGATTGTATGATTGTGATTGTATGACTGTGATTGTATGATTGTGATTGTATGACTGTGATTGTATGATTGTGATTGTATGATTGTGATTGTATGATTGTGAAAGTATGATTGTGATGGTATGATTGTGATTGTATGATTGTGATTGTATGATTGTGATTGTATGAGTGTGATTGTCTGATTGTGGCTGTGCGATTGTGATTGTACGATTGTGATTGTACGATTGTGATTGTACGATTGTGATTGTACGATTGTTATTGAATGATTGTGATTGTATGATTCTGATTGTATGATTGTGATTGCATGATTGTGATTGTATGATTGTGATTGCATGATTTCGAATGTATGATTGTGATTGTATGATTGTGATTGTATGATTGTGATTGTATGACTGTGATTGTCTGATTGTAATTGTGTGATTATGATTGTATGATTGTGATTGTATGATTGTGATGGTATGATTGTGATTGTATGACTGTGATTGTATGATTGTGATTGTATGATTGTGATTGTATGTTTGTGAAAGTATGATTGTGATGGTATGATTGTGATTGTATGATTGTGATTGCATGATTTTGAATGTATGATTGTGATTGTATGGTTGTGATTGCATGATTGTGATTGTATGATTGTGATTGTATGATTGCGATTGTATGAATGCGATTGTATGATTGTGATTGCATAATTGTGATTGTATGATTGTGATTGTATGATTGTGATTGTCTGATTGTGGTTGTATGATTGTGATTGTATGATTGAGATTGTATGATTGTGATTGTATGATTGCGATTGTATGATTGTGATTGTATGATTGTGATTGTATGATTGTGATTGTATGATTGTGATTGTATGATTGCGATTGTATGATTGTGATTGTATGATTGTGATTGTATGATTGTGATTGTACGATTGTGATTGTATGATTGAGATTGTATGATTGTGATTGTATGCTTGCGATTGTATGATTGTGATTGTATGATTGTATTTGGGAGATTGTATTTGGGATATTGTAATTGTATGATTGCGATTGTATGATTGTGATTGTATGATTGTGATGTATGATTCTAATTGTATGATTATGATTGTATGATTGTGATTGTATGATTGAGATTGTATGATTGTGATTGTATGCTGCGATTGTATGATTGTGATTGTATGATTGTGATTCTTTGATTGTGATTGTATGATTGTGATTGTATGATTGTGATTGTATGATTGTGATTGTATGAGTGTGATTGTCTGATTGTGGCTGTGAGATTGTGATTGTATGATTGTGATTGTATGATTGTGATTGTATGATTGCGATTGACTGATTGTGGTTGTGCGATTGTGATTGTACGATTGTGATTGTACGATTGTGATTGAATGATTGTGATTGTATGATTCTGATTGTATGATTGTGATTGCATGATTGTGATTGTATGATTGTGATTGCATGATTTTGAATGTATGATTGTGATTGTATGATTGTGATTGCATGATTGTGATTGCATGATTGTGATTGTATGATTGCGATTGTATGAATGCGATTGTATGACTGTGATTGCATAATTGTGATTGTATGATTGTGATTGTATGATTGTGATTGTATGATTGTGATTGTATGATTGTGATTGTCTGATTGTGGTTGTATGATTGTGATTGTATGATTGAGATTGTATGATTGCGATTGTATGATTGCGATTGTATGATTGTGATTGTATGATTGTGATTGTATGATTGTGATTGTATGATTGTGATTGTATGATTGTGATTGTATGATTGTATTTGGGAGATTGTATTTGGGATATTGTAATTGTATGATTGCGATTGTATGATTGTGATTGTATGATTGTGATGTATGATTGTAATTGTATGATTATTATTGTATGATTGTGATTGTATGATTGTGATTGTATGACTGTGATTGTATGATTGTGATTGTATGACTGTGATTGTATGATTGTGATTGTATGATTGTGATTGTCTGATTGTGATTGTATGATTGCGATTGTATGAATGCGATTGTATGACTGTGATTGCATAATTGTGATTGTATGACTGTGATTGTATGATTGTGATTGTATGACTGTGATTGTCTGATTGTAATTGTGTGATTATGATTGTATGATTGTGATTGTATGATTGTGATGGTATGATTGTGATTGTATGACTGTGATTGTATGATTGTGATTGTATGATTGTGATTGTATGTTTGTGAAAGTATGATTGTGATGGTATGATTGTGATTGTATGATTGTGATTGCATGATTTTGAATGTATGATTGTGATTGTATGGTTGTGATTGCATGATTGTGATTGTATGATTGTGATTGTATGATTGTGATTGTATGATTGTGATTGTATGATTGTGAACGTATGATTGTGATTGTATGACTATGATTGTATGATTGTGATTGTATGATTGTGATTGTATGATTGTATTTGGGAGATTGTATTTGGGAGATTGTAATTGTATGATTGCGATTGTATGATTGTGATTGTATGATTGCGATTGTATGATTGCGATTGTATGATTGTGATGTATGATTGTAATTGTATGATTATGATTGTATGATTGTGATTGTATGATTGTGATTGTATGATTGTGATTGTATGATTGTGAACGTATGATTGTGATTGTATGATTATGATTGTATGATTGTGATTGTATGATTGTGATTGTATGATTGTATTTGGGAGATTGTATTTGGGAGATTGTAATTGTATGATTGCGATTGTATGATTATGATTGTATGACTGTGATTGTATGATTGTGATTGTATGATTGTGATTGTATGATTGTGAAAGTATGATTGTGATGGTATGATTATGATTGTATGATTGTGATTGTATGATTGTGATTGTATGACTGTGATTGTATGATTGTAATTGTATGATTATGATTGTATGATTGTTATTGAATGATTGTGATTGTATGATTCTGATTGTATGATTGTGATTGCATGATTGTGATTGTCTGATTGTGGTTGTATGATTGTGATTGTATGACTGAGATTGTATGATTGTGATTGTATGATTGCGATTGTATGATTGTGATTGTATGATTGTGATTGCATAATTGTGATTGTATGATTGTGATTGTATGATTGTGATTGTATGATTGTGATTGTATGATTGTGATTGTCTGATTGTGGTTGTATGATTGTGATTGTATGATTGAGATTGTATGATTGTGATTGTATGATTGTGATGTATGATTGTAATTGTATGACTATGATTGTATGATTGTGATTGTATGATTGTGATTGTATGATTGTGATTGTATGACTGTGATTGTATGATTGTAATTGTATGATTATGATTGTATGATTGTGATTGTATGATTGTGATGGTATGATTGTGATTGTATGACTGTGATTGTATGATTGTGATTGTATAATTGTGATTGTATGATTGTGATTGCATGATTGCGATTGTATGAATGCGATTGTATGATTGTGATTGCATAATTGTAATTGTATGATTGTGATTGTATGATTGTGATTGTATGATTGTGATTGTCTGATTGTGGTTGTATGATTGTGATTGTATGATTGAGATTGTATGATTGTGTTTGTATGATTGCGATTGTATGATTGTGATTGTATGATTGTGATTGTATGATTGTGATTGTATGATTGTGATTGTATGATTGTGATTGTATGATTGTGATTGTATGATTGTGATTGTATGATTGTGATTGTATGATTGTGATTGTATGATTGTGAACGTATGATTGTGATTGTATGACTATGATTGTATGATTGTGATTGTATGATTGTGATTGTATGATTGTATTTGGGAGATTGTATTTGGGAGATTGTAATTGTATGATTGCGATTGTATGATTGTGATTGTATGATTGCGATTGTATGATTGCGATTGTATGATTGTGATGTATGATTGTAATTGTATGATTATGATTGTATGATTGTGATTGTATGATTGTGATTGTATGATTGTGATTGTATGATTGTGAACGTATGATTGTGATTGTATGATTATGATTGTATGATTGTGATTGTATGATTGTGATTGTATGATTGTATTTGGGAGATTGTATTTGGGAGATTGTAATTGTATGATTGCGATTGTATGATTATGATTGTATGACTGTGATTGTATGATTGTGATTGTATGATTGTGATTGTATGATTGTGAAAGTATGATTGTGATGGTATGATTATGATTGTATGATTGTGATTGTATGATTGTGATTGTATGACTGTGATTGTATGATTGTAATTGTATGATTATGATTGTATGATTGTTATTGAATGATTGTGATTGTATGATTCTGATTGTATGATTGTGATTGCATGATTGTGACTGTATGATTGTGATTGCATGATTTTGAATGTAAGATTGTGATTGTATGATTGTGATTGCATGATTGTGATTGTATGATTGTGATTGTATGATTGCGATTGTATGAATGCGATTGTATGATTGTGATTGCATAATTGTGATTGTATGATTGTGATTGTATGATTGTGATTGTATGATTGTGATTGTATGATTGTGATTGTCTGATTGTGGTTGTATGATTGTGATTGTATGATTGAGATTGTATGATTGTGATTGTATGATTGCGATTGTATGATTGTGATTGTATGATTGTGATTGTATGATTGTGATTGTATGATTGTGATTGTATGATTGTGATTGTATGATTGTGATTGTATGATTGTGATTGTATGATTGTGAACGTATGATTGTGATTGTATGACTATGATTGTATGATTGTGATTGTATGATAGTGATTGTATGATTGTGATTGTATGATTGTATTTGGGAGATTGTATTTGGGAGATTGTAATTGTATGATTGCGATTGTATGATTGTGATTGTATGATTGCGATTGTATGATTGCGATTGTATGATTGTGATGTATGATTGTAATTGTATGATTATGATTGTATGATTGTGATTGTATGATTGTGATTGTATGATTGTGATTGTATGATTGTGATTGTATGATTGTAATTGTCTGATTGTGGTTGTATGATTGTGATTGTATGATTGTGATTGTATGATTGTGATTGCATGATTGTGATTGTATGATTGTATTTGGGAGATTGTATTTGGGATATTGTAATTGTATGATTGCGATTGTATGATTGTGATTGTATGACTGTGATTGTATGATTGTAATTGTATGATTATGATTGTATGATTGTGATTGTGTGATTGTGATGGTATGATTGTGATTGTATGACTGTGATTGTATGATTGTGATTGTATGATTGTGATTGTATGATTGTGAAAGTATGATTGTGATGGTATGATTGTGATTGTATGATTGTGATAGTATGAATATGATTGTATGAGTGTGATTGTCTGATTGTGGCTGTGCGATTGTGATTGTACGATTGTGATTGTACGATTGTTCTTGAATGATTGTGATTGTATGATTCTGATTGTATGATTGTGATTGCATGATTGTGATTGTATGATTGTGATTGCATGATTTTGAATGTATGATTGTGATTGTATGATTGTGATTGTATGATTGTGATTGTATGATTGTGAACGTATGATTGTGATTGTATGATTATGATTGTATGATTGTGATTGTATGATTGTGATTGTATGATTGTATTTGGGAGATTGTATTTGGGAGATTGTAATTGTATGATTGCGATTGTATGATTGTGATTGTATGATTGCGATTATATGATTGTGATTGTATGATTGTGATGTATGATTGTAATTGTATGATTATGATTGTATGATTGTGATTGTATGATTGTGATTGTATGTTTGTGATTGTATGATTGTGATTGTCTGATTGTGGTTGTATGAATGTGATTGTATGGTTGTGATTGTATGATTGTGATTGCATGATTGTGATTGTATGATTGTATTTGGGAGATTGTATTTGGGATATTGTAATTGTATGATTGCGATTGTATGATTGTGATTGTATGATTGTGATGTATGATTGTAATTGTATGATTATGATTGTATGATTGTGATTGTATGATTGTGATTGTATGACTGTGATTGTATGATTGTAATTGTATGATTATGATTGTATGATTGTGATTGTATGATTGTGATGGTATGATTGTGATTGTATGACTGTGATTGTATGATTGTGATTGTATGATTGTGATTGTATGATTGTATTTGGGAGATTGTATTTGGGATATTGTAATTGTATGATTGCGATTGTATGATTGTGATTGTATGATTGTGATGTATGATTGTAATTGTATGATTATGATTGTATGATTGTGATTGTATGATTGTGATTGTATGACTGTGATTGTAAGATTGTAATTGTATGATTATGATTGTATGATTGTGATTGTATGATTGTGATGGTATGATTGTGATTGTATGACTGTGATTGTATGATTGTGATTGTATGATTGTGATTGTATGATTGTGAAAGTATGATTGTGATGGTATGATTGTGATTGTATGATTGTGATTGTATGATTGTGATTGTATGAGTGTGATTGTCTGATTGTGGCTGTGCGATTGTGATTGTACGATTGTGATTGTACGATTGTTATTGAATGATTGTGATTGTATGATTCTGATTGTATGATTGTGATTGCATGATTGTGATTGTATGATTGTGATTGCATGATTTTGAATGTATGATTGTGATTGTATGATTGTGATTGCATGATTGTGATTGTATGATTGTGATTGTATGATTGCGATTGTATGAATGCGATTGTATGATTGTGATTGTATGATTGTGATTGTATGATTGCGATTGTATGATTGTGATTGTATGATTGTGATTGTATGATTGTATTTGGGAGATTGTAGTTGGGAGATTGTATTTGGGAGATTGTATTTGGGAGATTGTAATTGTATGATTGCGGTTGTATGATTGTGATTGTATGTTTGCGATTGTATGATTGTGATTGTATGATTGTGATGTATGATTGTAATTGTATGATTATGATTGCATGATTGTGATTGTATGATTGCGATGGTATGATTGTGATTGTATGATTGCGATTGTATGATTGTATTTGGGAGATTGTAGTTGGGAGATTGTATTTGGGAGATTGTATTTGGGAGATTGTAATTGTATGATTGCGATTGTATGATTGTGATTGTATGATTGCGATTGTATGATTGTGATTGTATGATTATGATTGTATTTTTGTGATTATATGATTGTGATTGTATGATTGTGATTGTATGATTGTGATTGTATGATTGCGATTGTATGAATGCGATTGTATGATTGTGATTGCATAATTGTGATTGTATAATTGTGATTGTATGATTGTGATTGTCTGATTGTGGTTGTATGATTGTGATTGTATGATTGTGATTGTATGATTGTGATTGTATGATTGTGATTGTATGATTGTATTTGGGAGATTGTATTTGGGATATTGTAATTGTATGATTGCGATTGTATGATTGTGATTGTATGATTGTGATGTATGATTGCAATTGTATGATTATGATTGTATGATTGTGATTGTATGATTGTGATTGTATGACTGTGATTGTATGATTGTAATTGTATGATTATGATTGTATGATTGTGATTGTATGATTGTGATGGTATGATTGTGATTGTATGACTGTGATTGTATGGTTGTGAAAGTATGATTGTGATTGTATGATTGTGATTGTATGATTGTGATTGTATGATTGTGATTGTATGATTGTGAAAGTATGATTGTGATGGTATGATTGTGATTGTATGATTGTGATTGTATGATTGTGATTGTATGAGTGTGATTGTCTGATTGTGGCTGTGCGATTGTGATTGTACGATTGCGATTGTATGATTGTGATGTGTGATTGTAATTGTATGATTATGATTGTATGATTGTGATTGTATGATTGTGATTGTATGATTGTGATTGTATGGTTGTGAAAGTATGATTGTGATTGTATGATTGTGATTGTATGATTGTGATTGTATGATTGTGATTGTATGAGTGTGATTGCCTGATTGTGGTTGTGCGATTGTGATTGTACGATTGTGAATGTACGATTGTGATTGTATGATTGTGATTGTATGAATATGATTGTATGATTGTGATTGCATGATTGTAATTGTATGATTGTGATTGCATGATTTTGAATGTATGATTGTGATTGTATGATTGTGATTGTATGATTGTGATTGTATGATTGTGAAGTATGATTGTAATTGTATGATTGTGATTGTATGATTGTGATTGTATGATTGTGAAAGTATGATTGTGATTGTATGATTGTGATTGTATGATTGTGATTGTATGATTGTGATTGTATGATTGTGATTGTATGATTGTGATTGTATGAGTGTGATTGCCTGATTGTGGTTGTGCGATTGTGATTGTACGATTGTGAATGTACGATTGTGATTGTATGATTGTGATTGTATGAATATGATTGTATGATTGTGATTGCATGATTGTGATTGTATGATTGTGATTGCATGATTTTGAATGTATGATTGTGATTGTATGATTGTGATTGTCTGATTGTGGTTGTATGATTGTGATTCTTTGATTGTGATTGTATGATTGTGATTGTATGATTGTGATTGCATGATTGTGATTGTATGATTGTGATTGTATGATTGTGATTGTATGATTGTGATTGTATGATTGTGATTGTATGATTGTGATTGTATGATTGTGATTGTATGATTGTGATTTTTTGATTGTATTTGGGAGATTGTATTTGGGAGATTGTATTTGGGAGATTGTATTTGGGAGATTGTATTTGGGAGATTGTATTTGGGAGATTGTAATTGTATGATTGCGATTGAATGATTGTGATTGTATGATTGCGATTGTATGATTGTGATTGTATGATTGTGATTGTATGATTGTGATTGTATGATTGTGATTGTATGATTGTATTTGGGAGATTGTAGTTGGGAGATTGTATTTGGGAGATTGTATTTGGGAGATTGTAATTGTATGATTGCGGTTGTATGATTGTGATTGTATGTTTGCGATTGTATGATTGTGATTGTATGATTGTGATTGCATGATTTTGAATGTATGATTGTGATTGTATGATTGTGATGGTATGATTGTGATTGTATGACTGTGATTGTATGATTGTGATTGTATGATTGTGATTGTATGATTGTATTTGGGAGATTGTATTTGGGATATTGTAATTGTATGATTGCGATTGTATGAATGCGATTGTATGATTGTGATTGCATAATTGTGATTGTATGATTGTGATTGTATGATTGTGATTGTCTGATTGTGGTTGTATGATTGTGATTGTATGATTGAGATTGTATGATTGTGATTGTATGATTGCGATTGTATGATTGTGATTGTATGATTGTGATTGTATGATTGTGATTGTATGATTGTGATTGTATGATTGCGATTGTATGATTGTGATTGTATGATTGTGATTGTATGATTGTGATTGTACGATTGTGATTGTATGATTGAGATTGTATGATTGTGATTGTATGCTTGCGATTGGATGATTGTGATTGTATGATTGTATTTGGGAGATTGTATTTGGGATATTGTAATTGTATGATTGCGATTGTATGATTGTGATTGTATGATTGTGATGTATGATTCTAATTGTATGATTATGATTGTATGATTGTGATTGTATGATTGAGATTGTATGATTGTGATTGTATGCTGCGATTGTATGATTGTGATTGTATGATTGTGATTCTTTGATTGTGATTGTATGATTGTGATTGTATGATTGTGATTGTATGATTGTGATTGTATGATTGTGATTGTATGATTGTGATTGTATGATTGTGATTGTATGATTGTGATTGTATGATGGTGATTGTATGATTGTGATTGTATGATTGTGATTGTATGATTGTGATTGTATGATTGTGATTGTATGATTGTGATTGTATGATTGTGATTGTATGATTGTGATTGTATGATTGTGATTGTATGATTGTGATTGTATGAGTGTGATTGTCTGATTGTGGCTGTGAGATTGTGATTGTACGATTGTGATTGTACGATTGTTATTGAATGATTGTGATTGTATGATTCTGATTGTATGATTGTGATTGCATGATTGTGATTGTATGATTGTGATTGCATGATTTTGAATGTATGATTGTGATTGTATGATTGTGATTGCATGATTGTGATTGCATGATTGTGATTGTATGATTGCGATTGTATGAATGCGATTGTATGATTGTGATTGCATAATTGTGATTGTATGATTGTGATTGTATGATTGTGATTGTATGATTGTGATTGTCTGATTGTGGTTGTATGATTGTGATTGTATGATTGAGATTGTATGATTGTGATTGTATGATTGCGATTGTATGATTGTGATTGTATGATTGTGATTGTATGATTGTGATTGTATGATTGTGATTGTATGATTGTGATTGTATGATTGTGATTGTATGATTGTGATTGTATGATTGTGATTGTATGATTGTATTTGGGAGATTGTATTTGGGATATTGTAATTGTATGATTGCGATTGTATGATTGTGATTGTATGATTGTGATGTATGATTGTAATTGTATGATTATTATTGTATGATTGTGATTGTATGATTGTGATTGTATGACTGTGATTGTATGATTGTGATTGTATGACTGTGATTGTATGATTGTGATTGTATGATTGTGATTGTATGATTGTGAAAGTATGATTGTGATGGTATGATTGTGATTGTATGATTGTGATTGTATGATTGTGATTGTATGAGTGTGATTGTCTGATTGTGGCTGTGCGATTGTGATTGTACGATTGTGATTGTACGATTGTGATTGTACGATTGTGATTGTACGATTGTTATTGAATGATTGTGATTGTATGATTCTGATTGTATGATTGTGATTGCATGATTGTGATTGTATGATTGTGATTGCATGATTTCGAATGTATGATTGTGATTGTATGATTGTGATTGTATGATTGTGATTGTATGACTGTGATTGTCTGATTGTAATTGTGTGATTATGATTGTATGATTGTGATTGTATGATTGTGATGGTATGATTGTGATTGTATGACTGTGATTGTATGATTGTGATTGTATGATTGTGATTGTATGTTTGTGAAAGTATGATTGTGATGGTATGATTGTGATTGTATGATTGTGATTGCATGATTTTGAATGTATGATTGTGATTGTATGGTTGTGATTGCATGATTGTGATTGTATGATTGTGATTGTATGATTGCGATTGTATGAATGCGATTGTATGATTGTGATTGCATAATTGTGATTGTATGATTGTGATTGTATGATTGTGATTGTCTGATTGTGGTTGTATGATTGTGATTGTATGATTGAGATTGTATGATTGTGATTGTATGATTGCGATTGTATGATTGTGATTGTATGATTGTGATTGTATGATTGTGATTGTATGATTGTGATTGTATGATTGCGATTGTATGATTGTGATTGTATGATTGTGATTGTATGATTGTGATTGTACGATTGTGATTGTATGATTGAGATTGTATGATTGTGATTGTATGCTTGCGATTGTATGATTGTGATTGTATGATTGTATTTGGGAGATTGTATTTGGGATATTGTAATTGTATGATTGCGATTGTATGATTGTGATTGTATGATTGTGATGTATGATTCTAATTGTATGATTATGATTGTATGATTGTGATTGTATGATTGAGATTGTATGATTGTGATTGTATGCTGCGATTGTATGATTGTGATTGTATGATTGTGATTCTTTGATTGTGATTGTATGATTGTGATTGTATGATTGTGATTGTATGATTGTGATTGTATGATTGTGATTGTATGATTGTGATTGTATGATTGTGATTGTATGATTGTGATTGTATGATTGTGATTGTATGATTGTGATTGTATGATTGTGATTGTATGATTGTGATTGTATGATTGTGATTGTATGATTGTGATTGTATGATTGTGATTGTATGATTGTGATTGTATGAGTGTGATTGTCTGATTGTGGCTGTGAGATTGTGATTGTATGATTGTGATTGTATGATTGTGATTGTATGATTGCGATTGACTGATTGTGGTTGTGCGATTGTGATTGTACGATTGTGATTGTACGATTGTGATTGAATGATTGTGATTGTATGATTCTGATTGTATGATTGTGATTGCATGATTGTGATTGTATGATTGTGATTGCATGATTTTGAATGTATGATTGTGATTGTATGATTGTGATTGCATGATTGTGATTGCATGATTGTGATTGTATGATTGCGATTGTATGAATGCGATTGTATGATTGTGATTGCATAATTGTGATTGTATGATTGTGATTGTATGATTGTGATTGTATGATTGTGATTGTATGATTGTGATTGTCTGATTGTGGTTGTATGATTGTGATTGTATGATTGAGATTGTATGATTGTGATTGTATGATTGCGATTGTATGATTGTGATTGTATGATTGTGATTGTATGATTGTGATTGTATGATTGTGATTGTATGATTGTGATTGTATGATTGTGATTGTATGATTGTATTTGGGAGATTGTATTTGGGATATTGTAATTGTATGATTGCGATTGTATGATTGTGATTGTATGATTGTGATGTATGATTGTAATTGTATGATTATTATTGTATGATTGTGATTGTATGATTGTGATTGTATGACTGTGATTGTATGATTGTGATTGTATGCCTGTGATTGTATGATTGTGATTGTATGATTGTGATTGTATGATTGTGAAAGTATGATTGTGATGGTATGATTGTGATTGTATGATTGTGATTGTATGATTGTGATTGTATGAGTGTGATTGTCTGATTGTGGCTGTGCGATTGTGATTGTACGATTGTGATTGTACGATTGTGATTGTACGATTGTGATTGTACGATTGTTATTGAATGATTGTGATTGTATGATTCTGATTGTATGATTGTGATTGCATGATTGTGATTGTATGATTGTGATTGCATGATTTCGAATGTATGATTGTGATTGTATGATTGTGATTGCATGATTGTGATTGTATGATTGTGATTGTATGATTGCGATTGTATGAATGCGATTGTATGATTGTGATTGCATAATTGTGATTGTATGATTGTGATTGTATGATTGTGATTGTATGATTGTGATTGTATGATTGTGATTGTCTGATTGTGGTTGTATGATTGTGATTGTATGACTGAGATTGTATGATTGTGATTGTATGATTGCGATTGTATGATTGTGATTGTATGATTGTGATTGCATAATTGTGATTGTATGATTGTGATTGTATGATTGTGATTGTATGATTGTGATTGTATGATTGTGATTGTCTGATTGTGGTTGTATGATTGTGATTGTATGATTGAGATTGTATGATTGTGATTGTATGATTGTGATGTATGATTGTAATTGTATGACTATGATTGTATGATTGTGATTGTATGATTGTGATTGTATGATTGTGATTGTATGACTGTGATTGTATGATTGTAATTGTATGATTATGATTGTATGATTGTGATTGTATGATTGTGATGGTATGATTGTGATTGTATGACTGTGATTGTATGATTGTGATTGTATGATTGTGATTGTATGATTGTGATTGCATGATTGCGATTGTATGAATGCGATTGTATGATTGTGATTGCATAATTGTAATTGTATGATTGTGATTGTATGATTGTGATTGTATGATTGTGATTGTCTGATTGTGGTTGTATGATTGTGATTGTATGATTGAGATTGTATGATTGTGTTTGTATGATTGCGATTGTATGATTGTGATTGTATGATTGTGATTGTATGATTGTGATTGTATGATTGTGATTGTATGATTGTGATTGTATGATTGTGATTGTATGATTGTGATTGTATGATTGTGAACGTATGATTGTGATTGTATGACTATGATTGTA
The DNA here is from genome assembly GCF_050947335.1 of Megachile rotundata. NCBI lineage: Eukaryota > Metazoa > Arthropoda > Insecta > Hymenoptera > Megachilidae > Megachile > Megachile rotundata. The sequence continues at coordinate 163,267 of NW_027473341.1, read as the reverse complement.
TGATTGTGATTGTATGATTGTGATTGTATGATTGTATTTGGGAGATTGTATTTGGGAGATTGTAATTGTATGATTGCGATTGTATGATTGTGATTGTATGATTGCGATTGTATGATTGCGATTGTATGATTGTGATGTATGATTGTAATTGTATGATTATGATTGTATGATTGTGATTGTATGATTGTGATTGTATGATTGTGATTGTATGATTGTGAACGTATGATTGTGATTGTATGATTATGATTGTATGAATGCGATTGTATGATTGTGATTGCATAATTGTGATTGTATGATTGTGATTGTATGATTGTGATTGTATGATTGTGATTGTATGATTGTGATTGTCTGATTGTGGTTGTATGATTGTGATTGTATGATTGAGATTGTATGATTGTGATTGTATGATTGCGATTGTATGATTGTGATTGTATGATTGTGATTGTATGATTGTGATTGTATGATTGTGATTGTATGATTGTGATTGTCTGATTGTGGTTGTATGATTGTGATTGTATGATTGTGATTGTATGATTGTGATTGCATGATTGTGATTGTATGATTGTATTTGGGAGATTGTATTTGGGATATTGTAATTGTATGATTGCGATTGTATGATTGTGATTGTATGACTGTGATTGTATGATTGTAATTGTATGATTATGATTGTATGATTGTTATTGAATGATTGTGATTGTATGATTCTGATTGTATGATTGTGATTGCATGATTGTGATTGTATGATTGTGATTGCATGATTTTGAATGTATGATTGTGATTGTATGATTGTGATTGCATGATTGTGATTGTATGATTGTGATTGTATGATTGCGATTGTATGAATGCGATTGTATGATTGTGATTGCATAATTGTGATTGTATGATTGTGATTGTATGATTGTGATTGTATGATTGTGATTGTATGATTGTGATTGTCTGATTGTGGTTGTATGATTGTGATTGTATGATTGAGATTGTATGATTGTGATTGTATGATTGCGATTGTATGATTGTGATTGTATGATTGTGATTGTATGATTGTGATTGTATGATTGTGATTGTATGATTGTGATTGTATGATTGTGATTGTATGATTGTGATTGTATGATTGTGAACGTATGATTGTGATTGTATGACTATGATTGTATGATTGTGATTGTATGATTGTGATTGTATGATTGTGATTGTATGATTGTATTTGGGAGATTGTATTTGGGAGATTGTAATTGTATGATTGCGATTGTATGATTGTGATTGTATGATTGCGATTGTATGATTGCGATTGTATGATTGTGATGTATGATTGTAATTGTATGATTATGATTGTATGATTGTGATTGTATGATTGTGATTGTATGATTGTGATTGTATGATTGTGATTGTATGATTGTGATTGTCTGATTGTGGTTGTATGATTGTGATTGTATGATTGTGATTGTATGATTGTGATTGCATGATTGTGATTGTATGATTGTATTTGGGAGATTGTATTTGGGATATTGTAATTGTATGATTGCGATTGTATGATTGTGATTGTATGACTGTGATTGTATGATTGTAATTGTATGATTATGATTGTATGATTGTGATTGTATGATTGTGATGGTATGATTGTGATTGTATGACTGTGATTGTATGATTGTGATTGTATGATTGTGATTGTATGATTGTGAAAGTATGATTGTGATGGTATGATTGTGATTGTATGATTGTGATAGTATGAATATGATTGTATGAGTGTGATTGTCTGATTGTGGCTGTGCGATTGTGATTGTACGATTGTGATTGTACGATTGTTCTTGAATGATTGTGATTGTATGATTCTGATTGTATGATTGTGATTGCATGATTGTGATTGTATGATTGTGATTGCATGATTTTGAATGTATGATTGTGATTGTATGATTGTGATTGTATGATTGTGATTGTATGATTGTGAACGTATGATTGTGATTGTATGATTATGATTGTATGATTGTGATTGTATGATTGTGATTGTATGATTGTATTTGGGAGATTGTATTTGGGAGATTGTAATTGTATGATTGCGATTGCATGATTTTGAATGTATGATTGTGATTGTATGATTGTGATTGTATGATTGTGATTGTATGATTGTGAACGTATGATTGTGATTGTATGATTATGATTGTATGATTGTGATTGTATGATTGTGATTGTATGATTGTATTTGGGAGATTGTATTTGGGAGATTGTAATTGTATGATTGCGATTGTATGATTGTGATTGTATGATTGCGATTATATGATTGTGATTGTATGATTGTGATGTATGATTGTAATTGTATGATTATGATTGTATGATTGTGATTGTATGATTGTGATTGTATGTTTGTGATTGTATGATTGTGATTGTCTGATTGTGGTTGTATGAATGTGATTGTATGGTTGTGATTGTATGATTGTGATTGCATGATTGTGATTGTATGATTGTATTTGGGAGATTGTATTTGGGATATTGTAATTGTATGATTGCGATTGTATGATTGTGATTGTATGATTGTGATGTATGATTGTAATTGTATGATTATGATTGTATGATTGTGATTGTATGATTGTGATTGTATGACTGTGATTGTATGATTGTAATTGTATGATTATGATTGTATGATTGTGATTGTATGATTGTGATGGTATGATTGTGATTGTATGACTGTGATTGTATGATTGTGATTGTATGATTGTGATTGTATGATTGTATTTGGGAGATTGTATTTGGGATATTGTAATTGTATGATTGCGATTGTATGATTGTGATTGTATGATTGTGATGTATGATTGTAATTGTATGATTATGATTGTATGATTGTGATTGTATGATTGTGATTGTATGACTGTGATTGTAAGATTGTAATTGTATGATTATGATTGTATGATTGTGATTGTATGATTGTGATGGTATGATTGTGATTGTATGACTGTGATTGTATGATTGTGATTGTATGATTGTGATTGTATGATTGTGAAAGTATGATTGTGATGGTATGATTGTGATTGTATGATTGTGATTGTATGATTGTGATTGTATGAGTGTGATTGTCTGATTGTGGCTGTGCGATTGTGATTGTACGATTGTGATTGTACGATTGTTATTGAATGATTGTGATTGTATGATTCTGATTGTATGATTGTGATTGCATGATTGTGATTGTATGATTGTGATTGCATGATTTTGAATGTATGATTGTGATTGTATGATTGTGATTGCATGATTGTGATTGTATGATTGTGATTGTATGATTGCGATTGTATGAATGCGATTGTATGATTGTGATTGTATGATTGTGATTGTATGATTGCGATTGTATGATTGTGATTGTATGATTGTGATTGTATGATTGTATTTGGGAGATTGTAGTTGGGAGATTGTATTTGGGAGATTGTATTTGGGAGATTGTAATTGTATGATTGCGGTTGTATGATTGTGATTGTATGTTTGCGATTGTATGATTGTGATTGTATGATTGTGATTGTATGATTGCGATTGTATGAATGCGATTGTATGATTGTGATTGCATAATTGTGATTGTATAATTGTGATTGTATGATTGTGATTGTCTGATTGTGGTTGTATGATTGTGATTGTATGATTGTGATTGTATGATTGTGATTGTATGATTGTGATTGTATGATTGTGATTGTATGATTGTATTTGGGAGATTGTATTTGGGATATTGTAATTGTATGATTGCGATTGTATGATTGTGATTGTATGATTGTGATGTATGATTGCAATTGTATGATTATGATTGTATGATTGTGATTGTATGATTGTGATTGTATGACTGTGATTGTATGATTGTAATTGTATGATTATGATTGTATGATTGTGATTGTATGATTGTGATGGTATGATTGTGATTGTATGACTGTGATTGTATGGTTGTGAAAGTATGATTGTGATTGTATGATTGTGATTGTATGATTGTGATTGTATGATTGTGATTGTATGATTGTGAAAGTATGATTGTGATGGTATGATTGTGATTGTATGATTGTGATTGTATGGTTGTGATTGTATGAGTGTGATTGTCTGATTGTGGCTGTGCGATTGTGATTGTACGATTGCGATTGTATGATTGTGATGTGTGATTGTAATTGTATGATTATGATTGTATGATTGTGATTGTATGATTGTGATTGTATGATTGTGATTGTATGGTTGTGAAAGTATGATTGTGATTGTATGATTGTGATTGTATGATTGTGATTGTATGATTGTGATTGTATGAGTGTGATTGCCTGATTGTGGTTGTGCGATTGTGATTGTACGATTGTGAATGTACGATTGTGATTGTATGATTGTGATTGTATGAATATGATTGTATGATTGTGATTGCATGATTGTAATTGTATGATTGTGATTGCATGATTTTGAATGTATGATTGTGATTGTATGATTGTGATTGTATGATTGTGATTGTATGATTGTGAAGTATGATTGTAATTGTATGATTGTAATTGTATGATTGTGATTGTATGATTGTGAAAGTATGATTGTGATTGTATGATTGTGATTGTATGATTGTGATTGTATGATTGTGATTGTATGATTGTGATTGTATGATTGTGATTGTATGAGTGTGATTGCCTGATTGTGGTTGTGCGATTGTGATTGTACGATTGTGAATGTACGATTGTGATTGTATGATTGTGATTGTATGAATATGATTGTATGATTGTGATTGCATGATTGTGATTGTATGATTGTGATTGCATGATTTTGAATGTATGATTGTGATTGTATGATTGTGATTGTCTGATTGTGGTTGTATGATTGTGATTCTTTGATTGTGATTGTATCATTGTGATTGTATGATTGTGATTGCATGATTGTGATTGTATGATTGTGATTGTATGATTGTGATTGTATGATTGTGATTGTATGATTGTGATTGTATGATTGTGATTGTATGATTGTATTTGGGAGATTGTATTTGGGATATTGTAATTGTATGATTGCGATTGTATGATTGTGATTGTATGATTGTGATGTATGATTGTAATTGTATGATTATGATTGTATGATTGTGATTGTATGATTGTGATTGTATGACTGTGATTGTATGATTGTAATTGTATGATTATGATTGTATGATTGTGATTGTATGATTGTGATGGTATGATTGTGATTGTATGACTGTGATTGTATGATTGTGATTGTATGATCGTGATTGTATGATTGTGAAAGTATGATTGTGATGGTATGATTGTGATTGTATGATTGTGATTGTGATTTTATGAGTGTGATTGTCTGATTGTGGCTGTGCGATTGTGATTGTACGATTGTGATTGTACGATTGTTATTGAATGATTGTGATTGTATGATTCTGATTGTATGATTGTGATTGCATGATTGTGATTGTATGATTGTGATTGCATGATTTTGAATGTATGATTGTGATTGTAAGATTGTGATTGCATGATTGTGATTGTATGATTGTGATTGTATGATTGCGATTGTATGAATGCGATTGTATGATTGTGATTGCATAATTGTGATTGTATGATTGTGATTGTATGATTGTGATTGTATGATTGTGATTGTATGATTGTGATTGTCTGATTGTGGTTGTATGATTGTGATTGTATGATTGAGATTGTATGATTGCGATTGTATGATTGCGATTGTATGATTGTGATTGTATGATTGTGATTGTATGATTGTGATTGTATGATTGTGATTGTATGATTGTGATTGTATGATTGTGATTGTATGATTGTGAACGTATGATTGTGATTGTATGATTATGATTGTATGATTGTGATTGTATGATTGTGATTGTATGATTGTATTTGGGAGATTGTATTTGGGAGATTGTAATTGTATGATTGCATTTGTATGATTGTGATTGTATGATTGCGATTGTATGATTGCGATTGTATGATTGTGATGTATGATTGTAATTGTATGATTATGATTGTATGATTGTGATTGTATGATTGTGATTGTATGTTTGTGATTGTATGATTGTGATTGTCTGATTGTGGTTGTATGATTGTGATTGTATGATTGTGATTGTATGATTGTGATTGCATGATTGTGATTGTATGATTGTATTTGGGAGATTGTATTTGGGATATTGTAATTGAATGATTGCGATTGTATGATTGTGATTGTATGATTGTGATGTATGATTGTAATTGTATGATTATGATTGTATGATTGTGATTGTATGATTGTGATTGTATGACTGTGATTGTATGATTGTAATTGTATGATTATGATTGTATGATTGTGATTGTATGATTGTGATGGTATGATTGTGATTGTATGACTGTGATTGTATGATTGTGATTGTATGATTGTGATTGTATGATTGTGAAAGTATGATTGTGATGGTATGATTGTGATTGTATGATTGTGATTGTATGATTGTGATTGTATGAGTGTGATTGTCTGATTGTGGCTGTGAGATTGTGATTGTACGATTGTGATTGTACGATTGTTATTGAATGATTGTGATTGTATGATTCTGATTGTATGATTGTGATTGCATGATTGTGATTGTATGATTGTGATTGCATGATTTTGAATGTATGATTGTGATTGTATGATTGTGATTGCATGATTGTGATTGCATGATTGTGATTGTATGATTGCGATTGTATGAATGCGATTGTATGATTGTGATTGCATAATTGTGATTGTATGATTGTGATTGTATGATTGTGATTGTATGATTGTGATTGTATGATTGTGATTGTCTGATTGTGGTTGTATGATTGTGATTGTATGGTTGAGATTGTATGACTGTGATTGTATGATTGCGATTGTATGATTGTGATTGTATGATTGTGATTGTATGATTGTGATTGTATGATTGTGATTGTATGATTGTGATTGTATGATTGTGATTGTATGATTGTGATTGTATGACTGTGAACGTATGATTGTGATTGTATGATTATGATTGTATGATTGTGATTGTATGATTGTGATTGTATGATTGTGATTGTATGAGTGTGATTGCCTGATTGTGGTTGTGCGATTGTGATTGTACGATTGTGAATGTACGATTGTGATAGTATGATTGTGATTGTATGAATATGATTGTATGATTGTGATTGCATGATTCTGATTGTATGATTGTGATTGCATGATTTTGAATGTATGATTGTGATTGTATGATTGTGATTGTCTGATTGTGGTTGTATGATTGTGATTCTTTGATTGTGATTGTATGATTGTGATTGTATGATTGTGATTGTATGATTGTGATTGTATGATTGTGATTTTTTGATTGTATTTGGGAGATTGTATTTGGGAGATTGTATTTGGGAGATTGTATTTGGGAGATTGTATTTGGGAGATTGTAATTGTATGATTGCGATTGTATGATTGTGATTGTATGATTGCGATTGTATGATTGTGATTGTATGATTGTGATTGTATGATTGTGATTGTATGATTGTGATTGTATGATTGTATTTGGGAGATTGTAGTTGGGAGATTGTATTTGGGAGATTGTATTTGGGAGATTGTAATTGTATGATTGCATTTGTATGATTGTGATTGTATGATTGCGATTGTATGATTGCGATTGTATGATTGTGATGTATGATTGTAATTGTATGATTATGATTGTATGATTGTGATTGTATGATTGTGATTGTATGTTTGTGTTTGTATGATTGTGATTGTCTGATTGTGGTTGTATGATTGTGATTGTATGATTGTGATTGTATGATTGTGATTGCATGATTGTGATTGTATGATTGTATTTGGGAGATTGTATTTGGGATATTGTAATTGAATGATTGCGATTGTATGATTGTGATTGTATGATTGTGATGTATGATTGTAATTGTATGATTATGATTGTATGATTGTGATTGTATGATTGTGATTGTATGACTGTGATTGTATGATTGTAATTGTATGATTATGATTGTATGATTGTGATTGTATGATTGTGATGGTATGATTGTGATTGTATGACTGTGATTGTATGATTGTGATTGTATGATTGTGATTGTATGATTGTGAAAGTATGATTGTGATGGTATGATTGTGATTGTATGATTGTGATTGTATGATTGTGATTGTATGAGTGTGATTGTCTGATTGTGGCTGTGAGATTGTGATTGTACGATTGTGATTGTACGATTGTTATTGAATGATTGTGATTGTATGATTCTGATTGTATGATTGTGATTGCATGATTGTGATTGTATGATTGTGATTGCATGATTTTGAATGTATGATTGTGATTGTATGATTGTGATTGCATGATTGTGATTGCATGATTGTGATTGTATGATTGCGATTGTATGAATGCGATTGTATGATTGTGATTGCATAATTGTGATTGTATGATTGTGATTGTATGATTGTGATTGTATGATTGTGATTGTATGATTGTGATTGTCTGATTGTGGTTGTATGATTGTGATTGTATGGTTGAGATTGTATGACTGTGATTGTATGATTGCGATTGTATGATTGTGATTGTATGATTGTGATTGTATGATTGTGATTGTATGATTGTGATTGTATGATTGTGATTGTATGATTGTGATTGTATGATTGTGATTGTATGACTGTGAACGTATGATTGTGATTGTATGATTATGATTGTATGATTGTGATTGTATGATTGTGATTGTATGATTGTGATTGTATGAGTGTGATTGCCTGATTGTGGTTGTGCGATTGTGATTGTACGATTGTGAATGTACGATTGTGATAGTATGATTGTGATTGTATGAATATGATTGTATGATTGTGATTGCATGATTCTGATTGTATGATTGTGATTGCACGATTTTGAATGTATGATTGTGATTGTATGATTGTGATTGTCTGATTGTGGTTGTATGATTGTGATTCTTTGATTGTGATTGTATGATTGTGATTGTATGATTGTGATTGTATGATTGTGATTGTATGATTGTGATTTTTTGATTGTATTTGGGAGATTGTATTTGGGAGATTGTATTTGGGAGATTGTATTTGGGAGATTGTATTTGGGAGATTGTAATTGTATGATTGCGATTGTATGATTGTGATTGTATGATTGCGATTGTATGATTGTGATTGTATGATTGTGATTGTATGATTGTGATTGTATGATTGTGATTGTATGATTGTATTTGGGAGATTGTAGTTGGGAGATTGTATTTGGGAGATTGTATTTGGGAGATTGTAATTGTATGATTGCGGTTGTATGATTGTGATTGTATGTTTACGATTGTATGATTGTGATTGTATGATTGTGATGTATGATTGTAATTGTATGATTATGATTGCATGATTGTGATTGTATGATTGTGATGGTATGATTGTGATTGTATGATTGCGATTGTATGATTGTATTTGGGAGATTGTAGTTGGGAGATTGTATTTGGGAGATTGTATTTGGGAGATTGTAATTGTATGATTGTATTTGGGAGATTGTATTTGGGAGATTGTATTTGGGAGATTGTAATTGTATGATTGCGATTGTATGATTGTGATTGTATGATTGCGATTGTATGATTGTGATTGTATGATTATGATTGTATTTTTGTGATTATATGATTGTGATTGTATGATTGTGATTGTATGATTGTGATTGTATGATTGCGATTGTATGAATGCGATTGTATGATTGTGATTGCATAATTGTGATTGTATGATTGTGATTGTATGATTGTGATTGTCTGATTGTGGTTGTATGATTGTGATTGTATGATTGTGATTGTATGATTGTGATTGTATGATTGTGATTGTATGATTGTGATTGTATGATTGTATTTGGGAGATTGTATTTGGGATATTGTAATTGTATGATTGCGATTGTATGATTGTGATTGTATGATTGTGATGTATGATTGTAATTGTATGATTATGATTGTATGATTGTGATTGTATGATTGTGATTGTATGACTGTGATTGTATGATTGTAATTGTATGATTATGATTGTATGATTGTGATTGTATGATTGTGATGGTATGATTGTGATTGTATGACTGTGATTGTATGATTGTGATTGTATGATTGTGATTGTATGATTGTGAAAGTATGATTGTGATGGTATGATTGTGATTGTATGATTGTGATTGTGATTGTATGAGTGTGATTGTCTGATTGTGGCTGTGCGATTGTGATTGTACGATTGTGATTGTACGATTGTTATTGAATGATTGTGATTGTATGATTCTGATTGTATGATTGTGATTGCATGATTGTGATTGTATGATTGTGATTGCATGATTTTGAATGTATGATTGTGATTGTAAGATTGTGATTGCATGATTGTGATTGTATGATTGTGATTGTATTATTGCGATTGTATGAATGCGATTGTATGATTGTGATTGCATAATTGTGATTGTATGATTGTGATTGTATGATTGTGATTGTATGATTGTGATTGTATGATTGTGATTGTCTGATTGTGGTTGTATGATTGTGATTGTATGATTGAGATTGTATGATTGCGATTGTATGATTGCGATTGTATGATTGTGATTGTATGATTGTGATTGTATGATTGTGATTGTATGATTGTGATTGTATGATTGTGATTGTATGATTGTGATTGTATGATTGTGAACGTATGATTGTGATTGTATGATTATGATTGTATGATTGTGATTGTATGATTGTGATTGTATGATTGTATTTGGGAGATTGTATTTGGGAGATTGTAATTGTATGATTGCATTTGTATGATTGTGATTGTATGATTGCGATTGTATGATTGCGATTGTATGATTGTGATGTATGATTGTAATTGTATGATTATGATTGTATGATTGTGATTGTATGATTGTGATTGTATGTTTGTGATTGTATGATTGTGATTGTCTGATTGTGGTTGTATGATTGTGATTGTATGATTGTGATTGTATGATTGTGATTGCATGATTGTGATTGTATGATTGTATTTGGGAGATTGTATTTGGGATATTGTAATTGAATGATTGCGATTGTATGATTGTGATTGTATGATTGTGATGTATGATTGTAATTGTATGATTATGATTGTATGATTGTGATTGTATGATTGTGATTGTATGACTGTGATTGTATGATTGTAATTGTATGATTATGATTGTATGATTGTGATTGTATGATTGTGATGGTATGATTGTGATTGTATGACTGTGATTGTATGATTGTGATTGTATGATTGTGATTGTATGATTGTGAAAGTATGATTGTGATGGTATGATTGTGATTGTATGATTGTGATTGTATGATTGTGATTGTATGAGTGTGATTGTCTGATTGTGGCTGTGAGATTGTGATTGTACGATTGTGATTGTACGATTGTTATTGAATGATTGTGATTGTATGATTCTGATTGTATGATTGTGATTGCATGATTGTGATTGTATGATTGTGATTGCATGATTTTGAATGTATGATTGTGATTGTATGATTGTGATTGCATGATTGTGATTGCATGATTGTGATTGTATGATTGCGATTGTATGAATGCGATTGTATGATTGTGATTGCATAATTGTGATTGTATGATTGTGATTGTATGATTGTGATTGTATGATTGTATTTGGGAGATTGTATTTGGGAGATTGTAATTGTATGATTGCATTTGTATGATTGTGATTGTATGATTGCGATTGTATGATTGCGATTGTATGATTGTGATGTATGATTGTAATTGTATGATTATGATTGTATGATTGTGATTGTATGATTGTGATTGTATGACTGTGATTGTATGATTGTAATTGTATGATTATGATTGTATGATTGTGATTGTATGATTGTGATGGTATGATTGTGATTGTATGACTGTGATTGTATGATTGTGATTGTATGATTGTGATTGTATGATTGTGAAAGTATGATTGTGATGGTATGATTGTGATTGTATGATTGTGATTGTATGATTGTGATTGTATGAGTGTGATTGTCTGATTGTGGCTGTGAGATTGTGATTGTACGATTGTGATTGTACGATTGTTATTCAATGATTGTGATTGTATGATTCTGATTGTATGATTGTGATTGCATGATTGTGATTGCATGATTGTGATTGTATGATTGTGATTGCATGATTTTGAATGTATGATTGTGATTGTATGATTGTGATTGCATGATTGTGATTGCATGATTGTGATTGTATGATTGCAATTGTATGAATGCGATTGTATGATTGTGATTGCATAATTGTGATTGTATGATTGTGATTGTATGATTGTGATTGTATGATTGTGATTGTATGATTGTGATTGTCTGATTGTGGTTGTATGATTGTGATTGTATGGTTGAGATTGTATGACTGTGATTGTATGATTGCGATTGTATGATTGTGATTGTATGATTGTGATTGTATGATTGTGATTGTATGATTGTGATTGTATGATTGTGATTGTATGATTGTGATTGTATGATTGTGATTGTATGATTGTGAACGTATGATTGTGATTGTATGATTATGATTGTATGATTGTGATTGTATGATTGTGATTGTATGATTGTATTTGGGAGATTGTATTTGGGAGATTGTAATTGTATGATTGCGATTGTATGATTGTGATTGTATGATTGCGATTGTATGATTGTGATGTATGATTGTAATTGTATGATTATGATTGTATGATTGTGATTGCCTGATTGTGGTTGTGCGATTGTGATTGTACGATTGTGAATGTACGATTGTGATTGTATGATTGTGATTGTATGAATATTATTGTATGATTGTGATTGCATGATTGTGATTGTATGATTGTGATTGCATGATTTTGAATGTATGATTGTGATTGTATGATTGTGATTGTCTGATTGTGGTTGTATGATTGTGATTCTTTGATTGTGATTGTATGATTGTGATTGTATGATTGTGATTGTATGATTGTGATTGTATGATTGTGATTGTATGATTGTGATTGTATGATTGTGATTGTATGATTGTGATTGTATGATTGTGATTTTTTGATTGTATTTGGGAGATTGTATTTGGGAGATTGTATTTGGGAGATTGTATTTGGGAGATTGTAATTGTATGATTGCGATTGTATGATTGTGATTGTATGATTGCGATTGTATGATTGTGATTGTATGATTGTGATTGTATGATTGTGATTGTATGATTGTGATTGTATGATTGTGAACGTATGATTGTGATTGTATGATTATGATTGTATGATTGTGATTGTATGATTGTGATTGTATGATTGTATTTGGGAGATTGTATTTGGGAGATTGTAATTGTATGATTGCATTTGTATGATTGTGATTGTATGATTGCGATTGTATGATTGCGATTGTATGATTGTGATGTATGATTGTAATTGTATGATTATGATTGTATGATTGTGATTGTATGATTGTGATTGTATGTTTGTGATTGTATGATTGTGATTGTCTGATTGTGGTTGTATGATTGTGATTGTATGATTGTGATTGCATGATTGTGATTGTATGATTGTATTTGGGAGATTGTATTTGGGATATTGTAATTGTATGATTGCGATTGTATGATTGTGATTGTATGATTGTGATGTATGATTGTAATTGTATGATTATGATTGTATGATTGTGATTGTATGATTGTGATTGTATGACTGTGATTGTATGATTGTAATTGTATGATTGTGAAAGTATGATTGTGATGGTATGATTGTGATTGTATGATTGTGATTGTATGATTGTGATTGTATGAGTGTGATTGTCTGATTGTGGCTGTGAGATTGTGATTGTACGATTGTGATTGTACGATTGTTATTGAATGATTGTGATTGTATGATTCTGATTGTATGATTCTGATTGTATGATTGTGATTGCATGATTGTGATTGTATGATTGTGATTGCATGATTTTGAATGTATGATTGTGATTGTATGATTGTGATTGCATGATTGTGATTGCATGATTGTGATTGTATGATTGCGATTGTATGAATGCGATTGTATGATTGTGATTGCATAATTGTGATTGTATGATTGTGATTGTATGATTGTGATTGTATGATTGTGATTGTATGATTGTGATTGTCTGATTGTGGTTGTATGATTGTGATTGTATGGTTGAGATTGTATGACTGTGATTGTATGATTGCGATTGTATGATTGTGATTGTATGATTGTGATTGTATGATTGTGATTGTATGATTGTGATTGTATGATTGTGATTGTATGATTGTGATTGTATGATTGTGATTGTATGATTGTGAACGTATGATTGTGATTGTATGATTATGATTGTATGATTGTGATTGTATGATTGTGATTGTATGATTGTATTTGGGAGATTGTATTTGGGAGATTGTAATTGTATGATTGCGATTGTATGATTGTGATTGTATGATTGCGATTGTATGATTGCGATTGTATGATTGTGATGTATGATTGTAATTGTATGATTATGATTGTATGATTGTGATTGTATGATTGTGATTGTATGATTGTGATTGTATGGTTGTGAAAGTATGATTGTGATTGTATGATTGTGATTGTATGATTGTGATTGTATGATTGTGATTGTATGAGTGTGATTGCCTGATTGTGGTTGTGCGATTGTGATTGTACGATTGTGAATGTACGATTGTGATTGTATGATTGTGATTGTATGAATATGATTGTATGATTGTGATTGCATGATTGTGATTGTATGATTGTGATTGCATGATTTTGAATGTATGATTGTGATTGTATGATTGTGATTGTATGATTGTGATTGTATGATTGTGATTGTATGATTGTGATGTATGATTGTAATTGTATGATTGTGATTGTATGATTGTGATTGTATGATTGTGAAAGTATGATTGTGATTGTATGATTGTGATTGTATGATTGTGATTGTATGATTGTGATTGTATGATTGTGATTGTATGATTGTGATTGTATGAGTGTGATTGCCTGATTGTGGTTGTGCGATTGTGATTGTACGATTGTGAATGTACGATTGTGATTGTATGATTGTGATTGTATGAATATGATTGTATGATTGTGATTGCATGATTGTGATTGTATGATTGTGATTGCATGATTTTGAATGTATGATTGTGATTGTATGATTGTGACTGTATGATTGTGATTGTATGATTGTGATTGTATGATTGTGATTGTATGATTGGAATTGTGTGATTATGATTGTATGATTGTGATTGTATGATTGTGATGGCATGATTGTGATTGTATGACTGTGATTGTATGATTGTGATTGTATGATTGTGATTGTATGATTGTATTTGGGATATTGTAATTGTATGATTGCGATTGTATGATTGTGATTGTATGATTGTGATTGTATGATTGTGATTGTATGATTGTGATTGTATGATTGTGATTGTATGATTGTAATTGTGTGATTATGATTGTATGATTGTGATTGTATGATTGTGATGGCATGATTGTGATTGTATGACTGTGATTGTATGATTGTGATTGTATGATTGTGATTGTATGATTGTATTTGGGATATTGTAATTGTATGATTGCGATTGTATGATTGTGATTGTATGATTGTGATGTATGATTGTAATTGTATGATTATGATTGTATGATTGTGATTGTATGATTGTGATTGTATGACTGTGATTGTATGATTGTAATTGTGTGATTATGATTGTATGATTGTGATTGTATGATTGTGATGGTATGATTGTGATTGTATGACTGTGATTGTATGATTGTGATTGTATGATTGTGATTGTATGATTGTGAAAGTATGATTGTGATGGTATGATTGTGACTGTATGATTGTGATTGTATGATTGTGATTGTATGAGCGTGATTGTCTGATTGTGGCTGTGCGATTGTGATTGTACGATTGTGATTGTATGCTGCGATTGTATGATTGTGATTGTATGATTGTGATTGTATGATTGTGATTGTATGATTGTGATTGTATGATTGTGATTGTATGATTGTGATTGTATGATTGTGATTGTATGATTGTGATTGTATGATTGTGAACGTATGATTGTGATTGTATGATTATGATTGTATGATTGTGATTGTATGATTGTGATTGTATGATTGTATTTGGGAGATTGTATTTGGGAGATTGTAATTGTATGATTGCGATTGTATGATTGTGATTGTATGATTGCGATTGTATGATTGCGATTGTATGATTGTGATGTATGATTGTAATTGTATGATTATGATTGTATGATTGTGATTGTATGATTGTGATTGTATGATTGTGATTGTATGGTTGTGAAAGTATGATTGTGATTGTATGATTGTGATTGTATGATTGTGATTGTATGATTGTGATTGTATGATTGTGATTGTATGAGTGTGATTGCCTGATTGTGGTTGTGCGATTGTGATTGTACGATTGTGAATGTACGATTGTGATTGTATGATTGTGATTGTATGAATATGATTGTATGATTGTGATTGCATGATTGTGATTGTATGATTGTGATTGCATGATTTTGAATGTATGATTGTGATTGTATGATTGTGATTGTATGATTGTGATTGTATGATTGTGATTGTATGATTGTGATTGTATGATTGTGATGTATGATTGTAATTGTATGATTGTGATTGTATGATTGTGATTGTATGATTGTGAAAGTATGATTGTGATTGTATGATTGTGATTGTATGATTGTGATTGTATGATTGTGATTGTATGATTGTGATTGTATGATTGTGATTGTATGAGTGTGATTGCCTGATTGTGGTTGTGCGATTGTGATTGTACGATTGTGAATGTACGATTGTGATTGTATGATTGTGATTGTATGAATATGATTGTATGATTGTGATTGCATGATTGTGATTGTATGATTGTGATTGCATGATTTTGAATGTATGATTGTGATTGTATGATTGTGACTGTATGATTGTGATTGTATGATTGTGATTGTATGATTGTGATTGTATGATTGGAATTGTGTGATTATGATTGTATGATTGTGATTGTATGATTGTGATGGCATGATTGTGATTGTATGACTGTGATTGTATGATTGTGATTGTATGATTGTGATTGTATGATTGTATTTGGGATATTGTAATTGTATGATTGCGATTGTATGATTGTGATTGTATGATTGTGATTGTATGATTGTGATTGTATGATTGTGATTGTATGATTGTGATTGTATGATTGTGATTGTATGATTGTAATTGTGTGATTATGATTGTATGATTGTGATTGTATGATTGTGATGGCATGATTGTGATTGTATGACTGTGATTGTATGATTGTGATTGTATGATTGTGATTGTATGATTGTATTTGGGATATTGTAATTGTATGATTGCGATTGTATGATTGTGATTGTATGATTGTGATGTATGATTGTAATTGTATGATTATGATTGTATGATTGTGATTGTATGATTGTGATTGTATGACTGTGATTGTATGATTGTAATTGTGTGATTATGATTGTATGATTGTGATTGTATGATTGTGATGGTATGATTGTGATTGTATGACTGTGATTGTATGATTGTGATTGTATGATTGTGATTGTATGATTGTGAAAGTATGATTGTGATGGTATGATTGTGACTGTATGATTGTGATTGTATGATTGTGATTGTATGATTGTGATTGTCTGATTGTGGCTGTATGATTGTGATTGTATGATTGTGATTGTATGATTGTGATTGTATGATTGTGATTGTATGATTGTGATTGTATGATTGTGATTGTATGATTGTGATTGTTTGATTGTATTTGGGAGATTGTATTTGGGAGATTGTATTTGGGAGATTGTATTTGGGAGATTGTAATTGTATGATTGCGATTGTATGATTGTGATTGTATGATTGTGATTGTATGATTGTGATTGTATGATTGTGATTGTATGATTGTGATTGTATGATTGTGAACGTATGATTGTGATTGTATGATTATGATTGTATGATTGTGATTGTATGATTGTGATTGTATGATTGTATTTGGGAGATTGTATTTGGGAGATTGTAATTGTATGATTGCATTTGTATGATTGTGATTGTATGATTGCGATTGTATGATTGCGATTGTATGATTGTGATGTATGATTGTAATTGTATGATTATGATTGTATGATTGTGATTGTATGATTGTGATTGTATGTTTGTGATTGTATGATTGTGATTGTCTGATTGTGGTTGTATGATTGTGATTGTATGATTGTGATTGTATGATTGTGATTGCATGATTGTGATTGTATGATTGTATTTGGGAGATTGTATTTGGGATATTGTAATTGTATGATTGCGATTGTATGATTGTGATTGTATGATTGTGATGTATGATTGTAATTGTATGATTATGATTGTATGATTGTGATTGTATGATTGTGATTGTATGACTGTGATTGTATGATTGTAATTGTATGATTATGATTGTATGATTGTGATTGTATGATTGTGATGGTATGATTGTGATTGTATGACTGTGATTGTATGATTGTGATTGTATGATTGTGATTGTATGATTGTGAAAGTATGATTGTGATGGTATGATTGTGATTGTATGATTGTGATTGTATGATTGTGATTGTATGAGTGTGATTGTCTGATTGTGGCTGTGAGATTGTGATTGTACGATTGTGATTGTACGATTGTTATTGAATGATTGTGATTGTATGATTCTGATTGTATGATTGTGATTGCATGATTGTGATTGTATGATTGTGATTGCATGATTTTGAATGTATGATTGTGATTGTATGATTGTGATTGCATGATTGTGATTGCATGATTGTGATTGTATGATTGCGATTGTATGAATGCGATTGTATGATTGTGATTGCATAATTGTGATTGTATGATTGTGATTGTATGATTGTGATTGTATGATTGTGATTGTATGATTGTGATTGTCTGATTGTGGTTGTATGATTGTGATTGTATGGTTGAGATTGTATGACTGTGATTGTATGATTGCGATTGTATGATTGTGATTGTATGATTGTGATTGTATGATTGTGATTGTATGATTGTGATTGTATGATTGTGATTGTATGATTGTGATTGTATGATTGTGATTGTATGATTGTGATTGTATGATTGTGATTGTATGATTGTGAACGTATGATTGTGATTGTATGATTATGATTGTATGATTGTGATTGTATGATTGTGATTGTATGATTGTATTTGGGAGATTGTATTTGGGAGATTGTAATTGTATGATTGCGATTGTATGATTGTGATTGTATGATTGCGATTGTATGATTGCGATTGTATGATTGTGATGTATGATTGTAACTGTATGATTATGATTGTATGATTGTGATTGTATGATTGTGATTGTATGATTGTGATTGTATGGTTGTGAAAGTATGATTGTGATTGTATGATTGTGATTGTATGATTGTGATTGTATGATTGTGATTGTATGAGTGTGATTGCCTGATTGTGGTTGTGCGATTGTGATTGTACGATTGTGAATGTACGATTGTGATTGTATGATTGTGATTGTATGAATATGATTGTATGATTGTGATTGCATGATTGTGATTGTATGATTGTGATTGCATGATTTTGAATGTATGATTGTGATTGTATGATTGTGATTGTATGATTGTGATTGTATGATTGTGATTGTATGATTGTGATTGTATGATTGTGATGTATGATTGTAATTGTATGATTGTGATTGTATGATTGTGATTGTATGATTGTGAAAGTATGATTGTGATTGTATGATTGTGATTGTATGATTGTGATTGTATGATTGTGATTGTATGATTGTGATTGTATGAGTGTGATTGCCTGATTGTGGTTGTGCGATTGTGATTGTGCGATTGTGAATGTACGATTGTGATTGTATGATTGTGATTGTATGAATATGATTGTATGATTGTGATTGCATGATTGTGATTGTATGATTGTGATTGCATGATTTTGAATGTATGATTGTGATTGTATGATTGTGATTGTATGATTGTGATTGTATGATTGTGATTGTATGATTGTAATTGTGTGATTATGATTGTATGATTGTGATTGTATGATTGTGATGGCATGATTGTGATTGTATGACTGTGATTGTATGATTGTGATTGTATGATTGTGATTGTATGATTGTATTTGGGATATTGTAATTGTATGATTGCGATTGTATGATTGTGATTGTATGATTGTGATTGTATGATTGTGATTGTATGATTGTGATTGTATGATTGTAATTGTGTGATTATGATTGTATGATTGTGATTGTATGATTGTGATGGCATGATTGTGATTGTATGACTGTGATTGTATGATTGTGATTGTATGATTGTGATTGTATGATTGTATTTGGGATATTGTAATTGTATGATTGCGATTGTATGATTGTGATTGTATGATTGTGATGTATGATTGTAATTGTATGATTATGATTGTATGATTGTGATTGTATGATTGTGATTGTATGACTGTGATTGTATGATTGTAATTGTGTGATTATGATTGTATGATTGTGATTGTATGATTGTGATGGTATGATTGTGATTGTCTGACTGTGATTGTATGATTGTGATTGTATGATTGTGATTGTATGATTGTGAAAGTATGATTGTGATGGTATGATTGTGACTGTATGATTGTGATTGTATGATTGTGATTGTATGAGCGTGATTGTCTGATTGTGGCTGTGCGATTGTGATTGTACGATTGTGATTGTATGCTGCGATTGTATGATTGTGATTGTATGATTGTGATTGTATGATTGTGATTGTATGATTGTGATTGTATGATTGTGATTGTATGATTGTGATTGTATGATTGTGATTGTATGATTGTGATTGTCTGATTGTGGTTGTATGATTGTGATTGTATGATTGTGATTGTATGATTGTGATTGTATGATTGTGATTATATGATTGTGAACGTATGATTGTGATTGTATGATTATTATTGTATGATTGTGATTGTATGATTGTGATTGTATGATTGTGATTGTATGATTGTGATTGTATGATTGCGATTGTATGAATGCGTTTGTATGATTGTGATTGCATAATTGTGATTGTATGATTGTGATTGTATGATTGTGATTGTATGATTGTGATTGTATGATTGTGATTGTATGATTGTGATTGTATGATTGTGATTGTCTGATTGTGGTTGTATGATTGTGATTGTATGACTGAGATTGTATGATTGTGATTGTATGATTGCGATTGTATGATTGTGATTGTATGATTGTGATTGTATGATTGTGATTGTATGATTGTGATTGTATGATTGTGATTGTATGATTGTGATTGTATGATTGTGATTGTATGATTGTGATTATATGATTGTGAACGTATGATTGTGATTGTATGATTATGATTGTATGATTGTGATTGTATGATTGTGATTGTATGATTGTATTTGGGAGATTGTCTTTGGGAGATTGTAATTGTATGATTGCGATTGTATGATTGTGATTGTATAATTGCGATTGTATGATTGCGATTGTATGATTGTGATGTATGATTGTAATTGTATGATTATGATTGTATGATTGTGATTGTATGATTGTGATTGTATGATTGTGATTGTATGATTGTGAATGTACGATTGTGATTGTATGATTGTGATTGTATGAATATGATTGTATGATTGTGATTGCATGATTGTGATTGTATGATTGTGATTGCATGATTTTGAATGTATGATTGTGATTGTATGATTGTGATTGTATGATTGTGATCGTATGATTGTGATTGTATGATTGTGATTGTATGATTGCGTTAGTATGATTGTGATTGTATGATTGTGATTGTATGATTGTGATGTATGATTGTAATTGTATGATTATGATTGTATGATTGTGATTCTATGATTGTGATTGTATGATTGTGATTGTATGATTGTGATTGTATGATTGCGATAGTATGATTGTGATTGTATGATTGTGATTGTATGGTTGTGATGTATGATTGTAAATGTATGATTATGATTGTATGATTGTGATTCTATGATTGTGATTGTATGATTGTGATTGTATGATTGTGATTGTATGATTGTGATTGTATGATTGTGATGTATGATTGTAATTGTATGATTGTGATAGTATGATTGTGATAGTATGATTGTGATAGTATGATTGTGATTATATGATTGTTATTGTATGACTGTGATTGTATGATTGTTATTGTATGATTGTGATAGTATGATTGTGAAAGTATGATTGTGATTGTATGATTGTGATTGTATGATTGTGATTCTATGATTGTGATTGTATGATTGTGATTGTATGATTGTGATTGTATGGTTGTGATTGTCTGATTGTGGTTGTGCGATTGTGATTGTACGATTGTGATTGTACGATTGTGATAGTATGATTGTGATTGTATGATTGTGATTGTATGATTGTGATTGTATGATTGTGATTGTTTGATTGTATTTGGGAGATTGTATTTGGGAGATTGTAATTGTATGATTGCGATTGTATGATTGTGATGTATGATTGTAATTGTATGATTATGATTGTATGATTGTGATTGTATGATTGTGATTGTATGATTGTGATTGTATGATTGTGATTGTATGGTTGTGAAAGTATGATTGTGATTGTATGATTGTGATTGTATGATTGTGATTGTATGATTGTGATTGTATGCGTGTGATTGCCTGATTGTGGTTGTGCGATTGTGATTGTACGATTGTGAATGTACGATTGTGATTGTATGATTGTGATTGTATGAATATGATTGTATGATTGTGATTGCATGATTGTGATTGTATGATTTTGAATGTATGATTTTGAATGTATGATTGTGATTGTATGATTGTGATTGTATGATTGTGATCGTATGATTGTGATTGTATGATTGTGATTGTATGATTGCGTTAGTATGATTGTGATTGTATGATTGTGATTGTATGATTGTGATGTATGATTGTAATTGTATGATTATGATTGTATGATTGTGATTCTATGATTGTGATTGTATGATTGTGATTGTATGATTGTGATTGTATGATTGTGATTGTATGATTGTGATGTATGATTGTAATTGTATGATTGTGATAGTATGATTGTGATTATATGATTGTTATTGTATGACTGTGATTGTATGATTGTGATTGTATGATTGCGATAGTATGATTGTGAAAGTATGATTGTGATTGTATGATTGTGATTGTATGATTGTGATTCTATGATTGTGATTGTATGATTGTGATTGTATGATTGTGATTGTATGATTGTGATTGTCTGATTGTGGTTGTGCGATTGTGATTGTACGATTGTGATTGTACGATTGTGATAGTATGATTGTGATTGTATGATTGTGATTGTATGATTGTGATTGTATGATTGTGATTGTATGATTGTGATTGTTTGATTGTATTTGGGAGATTGTATTTGGGAGATTGTAATTGTATGATTGCGATTGTATGATTGTGATTGTATGATTGCGATTGTATGATTGTGATTGTATGTTTGTGTGTTAAGTTATCCTATCTGAGCACAATTCAACACCACAATGAACAATTTTGCTCGTTTTGCACGAATTTTGCTCGTTTTGAACGAATTTTGCTCATTTTCGAACGATTCAGCCTCTAATTCGCACATATCCGCTGTAATGCGACTCTGTACTATCTAGTTATGTTAAGTTATCCTATCTGAGCACAACTCAACACCACAATGAACAATTTTGCTCGTTTTGCACGAATTTTGCTCGTTTTGAACGAATTTTGCTCATTTTCGAACGATTCAGCCTCTAATTCGCACATATCCGCTGTCATTCGCCTCTGTACTATCTAGTTATGTTATGTTATCCTATCTGAGCACAATTCAACACCACAATGAACAATTTTGCTCGTTTTGCACGAATTATGCTCATTTTCGCACGATTCAGCCTCTAATTCGCACATATCCGCTGTGATTCGACTCTGTACTATCTACTTATGTTAAGTTATCGTAACTGAGCACAATTCAACACCACAATGAACAATTTTGCTCGTTTTGAACGAATTATGCTCACTTTCGCACGATTCAGCCTCTAATTCGCACATATCCGCTGTAATTCGACTCTGTACTATCGAGTTATGTTAAGTTATCCTATCTGAGCACAATTCAACACCGCAATGAACAATTTTGCTCGTTTTGCACGAATTTTGCTCGTTTTGAACGATTCAGCCTCTAATTCGCACATATCCGCTGTAATTCGACTCTGTACTATCTAGTCATGTTAAGTTATCGTAACTGAGCACAATTCAACACCATAATGAACAATTTTGCTCGTTCTGCACGAATTATGCTCATTTTCGCACGATTCAGCCTCTAATTCGCACATGTCCGCTGCAATTCGACTCTGTACTATCTAGTTATGTCATGTTATCCTATCTGAGCACAATTCAACACCACAATGAGCAATTTTGCTCGCTTTGCACGAATTTTGGTCGTTTTGAACGAATTTTGCTCATTTTCGAACGATTCAGCCTCTAATTCGCACATATCCGCTGCAATTCGACTCTGTACTATCTAGTTATGTTAAGCTATCCTATCTGAGCACAATTCAACACCACAATGAACAATTTTGCTCGTTTTGCACGAATTTTGCTCGTTTTGAACGAATTTTGCTCATTTTCGAACGATTCAGCCTCTAATTCGCACATATCCGCTGTAATTCGCCTCTGTACTATCTAGTTATGTTAAGTTATCCTATCTGAGCACAATTCAACACCACAATGAACAATTTTGCTCGATTTGCACGAATTATGCTCATTTTCGCACGATTCAGCCTCTAATTCGCACATATCCGCTGCAATTCGACTCTGTACTATCTAGTTATGTTAAGTTATCCTATCTGAGCACAATTCAACACCACAATGAACAATTTTGCTCGTTTTGCACGAATTTTGCTCGTTTTGAACGAATTTTGCTCATTTTCGAACGATTCAGCCTCTAATTCGCACATATCCGCTGTAATTCGACTCTGTACTATCTAGTCATGTTAAGTTATCCTATCTGAGCACAATTCAACACCACAAGGAACAATTTTGCTCGTTTTGCACGAATTTTGCTCGTTTTGAACGATTCAGCCTCTAAATCGCACATATCCGCTGCAATTCGACTCTGTACTATGTAGTTATGTTAAGTTATCCTATCTGAGCACAATTCAACACCACAATGAACAATTTTGCTCGTTTTGCACGAATTTTGCTCGTTTTGAACGAATTTTGCTCATTTTCGAACGATTCAGCCTCTAATTCGCACATATCCGCTGTGATTCGACTCTGTCCCATCTAGATATGTTAAGTTATCGTAACTGAGCACAATTCGATACCACAATGAACAATTTTGCTCGTAATGAAAGAATAATGCTCATTTTCGCACGATTCAGCCTCTAATTCGCACATATCCGCTGTAATTTGACTCTGTACTATCTAGTCATGTTTAGTTATCGTAACTGAGCACAATTCAACACCACAATGAACAATTTTGCTCGTTCTGCACGAATTATGCTCATTTTCGCACGATTCAGCCTCTAATTCGCACATATCCGCTGCAATTCGACTCTGTACTATCTAGTTATGTTAAGTTATCCTATCTGAGCACAATTCAACACCACAATGAACAATTTTGCTCGTTTTGCACGAATTTTGCTCGTTTTGAACGAATTTTGCTCATTTTCGAACGATTCAGCCTCTAATTCGCACATATCCGCTGTAATTCGCCTCTGTACTATCTAGTTATGTTACGTTATCCTATCTGAGCACAATTCAACACCACAATGAACAATTTTGCTCGTTTTGCACGAATTATGCTCATTTTCGCACGATTCAGCCTCTAATTCGCACATATCCGCTGCGATTCGACTCTGTCCCATCTAGATATGTTAAGTTATCGTAACTGAGCACAATTCGACACCACAATGAACAATTTTGCTCGAAATGAAAGAATAATGCTCATTTTCGCACGATTCAGCCTCTAATTCGCACATATCTTCTGTAATTCGACTCTGTACTATCTAGTTATGTTCGGTTATGGTAACTGAGGACAGTTCAACACCACAATGAACAATTTTGCTCGTTTTGAACGAATTATGCTCATTTTCGCACGATTCAGCCTCTAATTCGCACATATCTTCTGTAATTCGACTCTGTACTATCTAGTTATGTTAGGTTATGGTAACTGAGGACAATTCAACACCACAATGAACAATTTTGCTCGTTTTGAACGAATTATGCTCATTTACGCACGATTCAGCCTCTAATTCGCACATATCCGCAGTAATTCGACTCTGTACTATCTAGTCATGTTAAGTTATCGTAACTGAGCACAATTCAACACCACAATCAACAATTTTGCTCGTTTTGGACGAATTATGCTCATTTTCGCACGATTCAGCCTCTAATTCGCACATATCATCTGTAATTCGACTCTGTACTATCTAGTTATGTTAGGTTATGGTAACTGAGCACAATTCAACACCACAATGTACAATTTTGCTCGTTTTGAACGAATTATGCTCATTTTCGCACGATTCAGCCTCTAATTCGCACATATCCGCTGTGATTCGACTCTGTCCCATCTAGATATGTTAAGTTATCGTAACTGAGCACAATTCGACACCGCAATGAACAATTTTGCTCGTAATGAAAGAATAATGCTCATTTTCGCACGATTCAGCCTCTAATTCGCACATATCTTCTGTAATTCGACTCTGTACTATCTAGTTATGTTAGGTTATGGTAACTGAGGACAATTCAACACCACAATGAACAATTTTGCTCGTTTTGAACGAATTATGCTCATTTTCGCAAGATTCAGCCTCTAATTCGCACATATCCGCAGTAATTCGACTCTGTACTATCTAGTCATGTTAAGTTTTCGTAACTGAGCACAATTCAACACCACAATGAACAATTTTGCTCGTTCTGCACGAATTATGCTCATTTTCGCACGATTCAGCCTCTAATTCGCACATATCCGCTGCAATTCGACTCTGTACTATCTAGTTATGTCATGTTATCCTATCTGAGCACAATTCAACACCACAATGAACAATTTTGCTCGTTTTGCACGAATTTTGCTCGTTCTGCACGAATTATGCTCATTTTCGCACGATTCAGCCTCTAATTCGCACATATCCGCTGCAATTCGACTCTGTACTATCTAGTTATGTTAAGTTATCGTATCTGAGCACAATTCAACACCACAATGAACAATTTTGCTCGTTTTGCACGAATTTTGCTCGTTTTGAACGAATTTTGCTCATTTTCGAACGATTCAGCCTCTAATTCGCACATATCCGCTGTAATTCGCCTCTGTACTATCTAGTTATGTTAAGTTATCCTATCTGAGCACAATTCAACACCACAATGAACAATTTTGCTCGTTTTGCACGAATTATGCTCATTTTCGCACGATTCAGCCTCTAATTCGCACATATCCGCTGTGATTCGACTCTGTCCCATCTAGATATGTTAAGTTATCGTAACTGAGCACAATTCGACACCACAATGAACAATTTTGCTCGAAATGAAAGAATAATGCTCATTTTCGCACGATTCAGCCTCTAATTCGCACATATCTTCTGTAATTCGACTCTGTACTATCTAGTTATGTTAGGTTATGGTAACTGAGCACAATTCAACACCACAATGAACAATTTTGCTCGTTTTGAACGAATTATGCTCATTTTCGCACGATTCAGACTCTAATTCGCACATATCTTCTGTAATTCGACTCTGTACTATCTAGTTATGTTAAGTTATCCTATCTGAGCACAATTCAACACCACAATGAACAATTTTGCTCGTTTTGCACGAATTACGCTCATTTTCGCACGATTCAGCCTCTAATTCGCACATATCCGCTGTGATTCGACTCTGTCCCATCTAGATATGTTAAGTTATCGTAACTGAGCACAATTCGACACCGCAATGAACAATTTTGCTCGTAATGAAAGAATAATGCTCATTTTCGCACGATTCAGCTTCTAATTCGCACATATCTTCTGTAATTCGACTCTGTACTATCTAGTTATGTTAGGTTATGGTAACTGAGGACAATTCAACACCACAATGAACAATTTTGCTCGTTTTGAACGAATTATGCTCATTTTCGCACGATTCAGCCTCTAATTCGCACATATCCGCAGTAATGTGACTCTGTACTATCTAGTCATGTTAAGTTATCGTAACTGAGCACAATTCAACACCACAATGAACAATTTTGCTCGTTCTGCACGAATTATGCTCATTTTCGCACGATTCAGCCTCTAATTCGCACATATCCGCTGCAATTCGACTCTGTACTATCTAGTTATGTCATGTTATCCTATCTGAGCACAATTCAACACCACAATGAACAATTTTGCTCGTTTTGCACGAATTTTGCTCGTTTTGAACGAATTTTGCTCATTTTCGAACGATTCAGCCTCTAATTCGCACATATCCGCTGTAATTCGACTCTGTACTATCTAGTTATGTTAAGTTATCCTATCTGAGCACAATTCAACACCGCAACGAACAATTTTGCTCGTTCTGCACGAATTATGCTCATTTTCGCACGATTCAGCCTCTAATTCGCACATATCCGCTGCAATTCGACTCTGTACTATCTAGTCATGTTAAGCTATCGTATCTGAGCACAATTCAACACCACAATGAACAATTTTGCTCGTTTTGCACGAATTTGCTCGTTTTGAACGAATTTTGCTCATTTTCGAACGATTCAGCCTCTAATTCGCACATATCCGCTGTAATTCGCCTCTGTACTATCTAGTTATGTTAAGTTATCCTATCTGAGCACAATTCAACACCACAATGAACAATTTTGCTCGTTTTGCACGAATTATGCTCATTTTCGCACGATTCAGCCTCTAATTCGCACATATCCGCTGTGATTCGACTCTGTACTATCTAGTTATGTTAAGTTATCGTAACTGAGCACAATTCAACACCACAATGAACAATTTTGCTCGTTTTGAACGAATTATGCTCACTTTCGCACGATTCAGCCTCTAATTCGCACATATCCGCTGTAATTCGACTCTGTACTATCGAGTTATGTTAAGTTATCCTATCTGAGCACAATTCAACACCACAATGAACAATTTTGCTCGTTTTGCACGAATTTTGCTCGTTTTGAACGATTCAGCCTCTAATTCGCACATATCCGCTGTAATTCGACTCTGTACTATCTAGTCATGTTAAGTTATCGTAACTGAGCACAATTCAACACCACAATGAACAATTTTGCTCGTTCTGCACGAATTATGCTCATTTTCGCACGATTCAGCCTCTAATTCGCACATATCCGCTGCAATTCGACTCTGTACTATCTAGTTATGTTAAGCTATCCTATCTGAGCACACTTCAACACTACAATGAACAATTTTGCTCGTTTTGCACGAATTTTGCTCGTTTTGAACGAATTTTGCTCATTTTCGAACGATTCAGCCTCTAATTCGCACATATCCGCTGTAATTCGCCTCTGTACTATCTAGTTATGTTAAGTTATCCTATCTGAGCACAATTCAACACCACAATGAACAATTTTGCTCGATTTGCACGAATTATGCTCATTTTCGCACGATTCAGCCTCTAATTCGCACATATCCGCTGCAATTCGACTCTGTACTATCTAGTTATGTTAAGTTATCCTATCTGAGCACAATTCAACACCACAATGAACAATTTTGCTCGTTTTGCACGAATTTTGCTCGTTTTGAACGAATTTTGCTCATTTTCGAACGATTCAGCCTCTAATTCGCACATATCCGCTGTAATTCGACTCTGTACTATCTAGTCATGTTAAGTTATCCTGTCTGAGCACAATTCAACACCACAAGGAACAATTTTGCTCGTTTTGCACGAATTTTGCTCGTTTTGAACGATTCAGCCTCTAAATCGCACATATCCGCTGCAATTCGACTCTGTACTATGTAGTTATGTTAAGTTATCCTATCTGAGCACAATTCAACACCACAATGAACAATTTTGCTCGTTTTGCACGAATTTTGCTCGTTTTGAACGAATTTTGCTCATTTTCGAACGATTCAGCCTCTAATTCGCACATATCCGCTGTGATTCGACTCTGTCCCATCTAGATATGTTAAGTTATCGTAACTGAGCACAATTCGACACCACAATGAACAATTTTGCTCGTAATGAAAGAATAATGCTCATTTTCGCACGATTCAGCCTCTAATTCGCACATATCCGCTGTAATTTGACTCTGTACTATCTAGTCATGTTTAGTTATCGTAACTGAGCACAATTCAACACCACAATGAACAATTTTGCTCGTTCTGCACGAATTATGCTCATTTTCGCACGATTCAGCCTCTAATTCGCACATATCCGCTGCAATTCGACTCTGTACTATCTAGTTATGTCATGTTATCCTATCTGAGCACAATTCAACACCACAATGAACAATTTTGCTCGTTTTGCACGAATTTTGCTCGTTTTGAACGAATTTTGCTCATTTTCGAACGATTCAGCCTCTAATTCGCACATATCCGCTGTAATTCGACAATGTACTATCTAGTTATGTTAAGTTATCCTATCTGAGCACAATTCAACACCGCAACGAACAATTTTGCTCGTTCTGCACGAATTATGTTCATTTTCGCACGATTCAGCCTCTAATTCGCACATATCCGCTGCAATTCGACTCTGTACTATCTAGTTATGTTAAGTTATCCTATCTGAGCACAATTCAACACCACAATGAACAATTTTGCTCGTTTTGCACGAATTTTGCTCGTTTTGAACGAATTTTGCTCATTTTCGAACGATTCAGCCTCTAATTCGCACATATCCGCTGTAATTCGCCTCTGTACTATCTAGTTATGTTACGTCATCCTATCTGAGCACAATTCAACACCACAATGAACAATTTTGCTCGTTTTGCACGAATTATGCTCATTTTCGCACGATTCAGCCTCTAATTCGCACATATCCGCTGTGATTCGACTCTGTCCCATCTAGATATGTTAAGTTATCGTAACTGAGCACAATTCGACACCACAATGAACAATTTTGCTCGAAATGAAAGAATAATGCTCATTTTCGCACGATTCAGCCTCTAATTCGCACATATCTTCTGTAATTCGACTCTGTACTATCT
This sequence comes from Megachile rotundata, assembly GCF_050947335.1. Lineage (NCBI taxonomy): Eukaryota > Metazoa > Arthropoda > Insecta > Hymenoptera > Megachilidae > Megachile > Megachile rotundata. Next base: position 132,308 of record NW_027473341.1, on the reverse strand, counting down.
AGTTATGTTCGGTTATGGTAACAGAGCACAATTCAACACCACAATGAACAATTTTGCTCGTTTTGAACGAATTATGCTCATTTTCGCACGATTCAGCCTCTAATTCGCACATATCTTCTGTAATTCGACTCTGTACTATCTAGTTATGTTAGGTTATGGTAACTGAGGACAATTCAACACCACAATGAACAATTTTGCTCGTTTTGAACGAATTATGCTCATTTACGCACGATTCAGCCTCTAATTCGCACATATCCGCAGTAATTCGACTCTGTACTATCTAGTCATGTTAAGTTATCGTAACTGAGCACAATTCATCACCACAATCAACAATTTTGCTCGTTTTGGACGAATTATGCTCATTTTCGCACGATTCAGCCTCTAATTCGCACATATCATCTGTAATTCGACTCTGTACTATCTAGTTATGTTAGGTTATGGTAACTGAGCACAATTCAACACCACAATGAACAATTTTGCTCGTTTTGAACGAATTATGCTCATTTTCGCACGATTAAGCCTCTAATTCGCACATATCTTCTGTAATTCGACTCTGTACTATCTAGTTATGTTAGGTTATGGTAACTGAGGACAATTCAACACCACAATGAACAATTTTGCTCGTTTTGAACGAATTATGCTCATTTCAGCACGATTCAGCCTCTAATTCGCACATATCCGCAGTAATTCGACTCTGTACTATCTAGTCATGTTAAGTTATCGTAACTGAGCACAATTCAACACCACAATGAACAATTTTGCTCGTTTTGAACGAATTGTGCTCATTTTCGCACGATTCAGCCTCTAATTCGCACATATCCGCTGTAATTTGACTCTGTACTATCTAGTCATGTTTAGTTATCGTAACTGAGCACAATTCAACACCACAATGAACAATTTTGCTCGTTCTGCACGAATTATGCTCATTTTCGCACGATTCAGCCTCTAATTCGCACATATCCGCTGCAATTCGACTCTGTACTATCTAGTTATGTCATGTTATCCTATCTGAGCACAATTCAACACCACAATGAACAATTTTGCTCGTTTTGCACGAATTTTGCTCGTTTTGAACGAATTTTGCTCATTTTCGAACGATTCAGCCTCTAATTCGCACATATCCGCTGTAATTCGACTCTGTACTATCTAGTTATGTTAAGTTATCCTATCTGAGCACAATTCAACACCGCAACGAACAATTTTGCTCGTTCTGCACGAATTATGCTCATTTTCGCACGATTCAGCCTCTAATTCGCACATATCCGCTGTGATTCGACTCTGTACTATCTACTTATGTTAAGTTATCGTAACTGAGCACAATTCAACACCACAATGAACAATTTTGCTCGTTTTGAACGAATTATGCTCACTTTCGCACGATTCAGCCTCTAATTCGCACATATCCGCTGTAATTCGACTCTGTACTATCGAGTTATGTTAAGTTATCCTATCTGAGCACAATTCAACACCGCAATGAACAATTTTGCTCGTTTTGCACGAATTTTGCTCGTTTTGAACGATTCAGCCTCTAATTCGCACATATCCGCTGTAATTCGACTCTGTACTATCTAGTCATGTTAAGTTATCGTAACTGAGCACAATTCAACACCACAATGAACAATTTTGCTCGTTCTGCACGAATTATGCTCATTTTCGCACGATTCAGCCTCTAATTCGCACATGTCCGCTGCAATTCGACTCTGTACTATCTAGTTATGTCATGTTATCCTATCTGAGCACAATTCAACACCACAATGAGCAATTTTGCTCGCTTTGCACGAATTTTGGTCGTTTTGAACGAATTTTGCTCATTTTCGAACGATTCAGCCTCTAATTCGCACATATCCGCTGCAATTCGACTCTGTACTATCTAGTTATGTTAAGCTATCCTATCTGAGCACAATTCAACACCACAATGAACAATTTTGCTCGTTTTGCACGAATTTTGCTCGTTTTGAACGAATTTTGCTCATTTTCGAACGACTCAGCCTCTAATTCGCACATATCCGCTGTAATTCGCCTCTGTACTATCTAGTTATGTTAAGTTATCCTATCTGAGCACAATTCAACACCACAATGAACAATTTTTCTCGATTTGCACGAATTATGCTCATTTTCGCACGATTCAGCCTCTAATTCGCACATATCCGCTGCAATTCGACTCTGTACTATCTAGTTATGTTAAGTTATCCTATCTGAGCACAATTCAACACCACAATGAACAATTTTGCTCGTTTTGCACGAATTTTGCTCGTTTTGAACGAATTTTGCTCATTTTCGAACGATTCAGCCTCTAATTCGCACATATCCGCTGTAATTCGACTCTGTACTATCTAGTCATGTTAAGTTATCCTATCTGAGCACAATTCAACACCACAAGGAACAATTTTGCTCGTTTTGCACGAATTTTGCTCGTTTTGAACGATTCAGCCTCTAAATCGCACATATCCGCTGCAATTCGACTCTGTACTATGTAGTTATGTTAAGTTATCCTATCTGAGCACAATTCAACACCACAATGAACAATTTTGCTCGTTTTGCACGAATTTTGCTCGTTTTGAACGAATTTTGCTCATTTTCGAACGATTCAGCCTCTAATTCGCACATATCCGCTGTGATTCGACTCTGTCCCATCTAGATATGTTAAGTTATCGTAACTGAGCACAATTCGACACCACAATGAACAATTTTGCTCGTAATGAAAGAATAATGCTCATTTTCGCACGATTCAGCCTCTAATTCGCACATATCCGCTGTAATTTGACTCTGTACTATCTAGTCATGTTTAGTTATCGTAACTGAGCACAATTCAACACCACAATGAACAATTTTGCTCGTTCTGCACGAATTATGCTCATTTTCGCACGATTCAGCCTCTAATTCGCACATATCCGCTGCAATTCGACTCTGTACTATCTAGTTATGTTAAGTTATCCTATCTGAGCACAATTCAACACCACAATGAAGAATTTTGCTCGTTTTGCACGAATTTTGCTCGTTTTGAACGAATTTTGCTCATTTTCGAACGATTCAGCCTCTAATTCGCACATATCCGCTGTAATTCGCCTCTGTACTATCTAGTTATGTTACGTTATCCTATCTGAGCACAATTCAACACCACAATGAACAATTTTGCTCGTTTTGCACGAATTATGCTCATTTTCGCACGATTCAGCCTCTAATTCGCACATATCCGCTGCGATTCGACTCTGTCCCATCTAGATATGTTAAGTTATCGTAACTGAGCACAATTCGACACCACAATGAACAATTTTGCTCGAAATGAAAGAATAATGCTCATTTTCGCACGATTCAGCCTCTAATTCGCACATATCTTCTGTAATTCGACTCTGTACTATCTAGTTATGTTCGGTTATGGTAACTGAGGACAATTCAACACCACAATGAACAATTTTGCTCGTTTTGAACGAATTATGCTCATTTTCGCACGATTCAGCCTCTAATTCGCACATATCTTCTGTAATTCGACTCTGTACTATCTAGTTATGTTAGGTTATGGTAACTGAGGACAATTCAACACCACAATGAACAATTTTGCTCGTTTTGAACGAATTATGCTCATTTACGCACGATTCAGCCTCTAATTCGCACATATCCGCAGTAATTCGACTCTGTACTATCTAGTCATGTTAAGTTATCGTAACTGAGCACAATTCAACACCACAATCAACAATTTTGCTCGTTTTGGACGAATTATGCTCATTTTCGCACGATTCAGCCTCTAATTCGCACATATCATCTGTAATTCGACTCTGTACTATCTAGTTATGTTAGGTTATGGTAACTGAGCACAATTCAACACCACAATGAACAATTTTGCTCGTTTTGAACGAATTATGCTCATTTTCGCACGATTCAGCCTCTAATTCGCACATATCCGCTGCAATTCGACTCTGTACTATCTAGTTATGTTAAGTTATCCTATCTGAGCACAATTCAACACCACAATGAACAATTTTGCTCGTTTTGCACGAATTTTGCTCGTTTTGAACGAATTTTGCTCATTTTCGAACGATTCAGCCTCTAATTCGCACATATCCGCTGTAATTCGCCTCTGTACTATCTAGTTATGTTACGTTATCCTATCTGAGCACAATTCAACACCACAATGAACAATTTTGCTCGTTTTGCACGAATTATGCTCATTTTCGCACGATTCAGCCTCTAATTCGCACATATCCGCAGTAATTCGACTCTGTACTATCTAGTCATGTTAAGTTATCGTAACTGAGCACAATTCAACACCACAATCAACAATTTTGCTCGTTTTGGACGAATTATGCTCATTTTCGCACGATTCAGCCTCTAATTCGCACATATCATCTGTAATTCGACTCTGTACTATCTAGTTATGTTAGGTTATGGTAACTGAGCACAATTCAACACCACAATGAACAATTTTGCTCGTTTTGAACGAATTTTGCTCATTTTCGAACGATTCAGCCTCTAATTCGCACATATCCGCTGTAATTCGACTCTGTACTATCTAGTTATGTTAAGTTATCCTATCTGAGCACAATTCAACACCGCAACGAACAATTTTGCTCGTTCTGCACGAATTATGCTCATTTTCGCACGATTCAGCCTCTAATTCGCACATATCCGCTGCAATTCGACTCTGTACTATCTAGTTATGTTAAGTTATCGTATCTGAGCACAATTCAACACCACAATGAACAATTTTGCTCGTTTTGCACGAATTTTGCTCGTTTTGAACGAATTTTGCTCATTTTCGAACGATTCAGCCTCTAATTCACACATATCCGCTGTAATTCGCCTCTGTACTATCTAGTTATGTTAAGTTATCCTATCTGAGCACAATTCAACACCACAATGAACAATTTTGCTCGTTTTGCACGAATTATGCTCATTTTCGCACGATTCAGCCTCTAATTCGCACATATCCGCTGTGATTCGACTCTGTCCCATCTAGATATGTTAAGTTATCGTAACTGAGCACAATTCGACACCACAATGAACAATTTTGCTCGAAATGAAAGAATAATGCTCATTTTCGCACGATTCAGCCTCTAATTCGCACATATCTTCTGTAATTCGACTCTGTACTATCTAGTTATGTTAGGTTATGGTAACTGAGCACAATTCAACACCACAATGAACAATTTTGCTCGTTTTGAACGAATTATGCTCATTTTCGCACGATTCAGCCTCTAATTCGCACATATCTTCTGTAATTCGACTCTGTACTATCTAGTTATGTTAAGTTATCCTATCTGAGCACAATTCAACACCACAATGAACAATTTTGCTCGTTTTGCACGAATTACGCTCATTTTCGCACGATTCAGCCTCTAATTCGCACATATCCGCTGTGATTCGACTCTGTCCCATCTAGATATGTTAAGTTATCGTAACTGAGCACAATTCGACACCGCAATGAACAATTTTGCTCGTAATGAAAGAATAATGCTCATTTTCGCACGATTCAGCTTCTAATTCGCACATATCTTCTGTAATTCGACTCTGTACTATCTAGTTATGTTAGGTTATGGTAACTGAGGACAATTCAACACCACAATGAACAATTTTGCTCGTTTTGAACGAATTATGCTCATTTTCGCACGATTCAGCCTCTAATTCGCACATATCCGCAGTAATGTGACTCTGTACTATCTAGTCATGTTAAGTTATCGTAACTGAGCACAATTCAACACCACAATGAACAATTTTGCTCGTTCTGCACGAATTATGCTCATTTTCGCACGATTCAGCCTCTAATTCGCACATATCCGCTGCAATTCGACTCTGTACTATCTAGTTATGTCATGTTATCCTATCTGAGCACAATTCAACACCACAATGAACAATTTTGCTCGTTTTGCACGAATTTTGCTCGTTTTGAACGAATTTTGCTCATTTTCGAACGATTCAGCCTCTAATTCGCACATATCCGCTGTAATTCGACTCTGTACTATCTAGTTATGTTAAGTTATCCTATCTGAGCACAATTCAACACCGCAACGAACAATTTTGCTCGTTCTGCACGAATTATGCTCATTTTCGCACGATTCAGCCTCTAATTCGCACATATCCGCTGCAATTCGACTCTGTACTATCTAGTCATGTTAAGTTATCGTATCTGAGCACAATTCAACACCACAATGAACAATTTTGCTCGTTTTGCACGAATTTGCTCGTTTTGAACGAATTTTGCTCATTTTCGAACGATTCAGCCTCTAATTCGCACATATCCGCTGTAATTCGCCTCTGTACTATCTAGTTATGTTAAGTTATCCTATCTGAGCACAATTCAACACCACAATGAACAATTTTGCTCGTTTTGCACGAATTATGCTCATTTTCGCACGATTCAGCCTCTAATTCGCACATATCCGCTGTGATTCGACTCTGTACTATCTAGTTATGTTAAGTTATCGTAACTGAGCACAATTCAACACCACAATGAACAATTTTGCTCGTTTTGAACGAATTATGCTCACTTTCGCACGATTCAGCCTCTAATTCGCACATATCCGCTGTAATTCGACTCTGTACTATCGAGTTATGTTAAGTTATCCTATCTGAGCACAATTCAACACCACAATGAACAATTTTGCTCGTTTTGCACGAATTTTGCTCGTTTTGAACGATTCAGCCTCTAATTCGCACATATCCGCTGTAATTCGACTCTGTACTATCTAGTCATGTTAAGTTATCGTAACTGAGCACAATTCAACACCACAATGAACAATTTTGCTCGTTCTGCACGAATTATGCTCATTTTCGCACGATTCAGCCTCTAATTCGCACATATCCGCTGCAATTCGACTCTGTACTATCTAGTTATGTTAAGCTATCCTATCTGAGCACACTTCAACACCACAATGAACAATTTTGCTCGTTTTGCACGAATTTTGCTCGTTTTGAACGAATTTTGCTCATTTTCGAACGATTCAGCCTCTAATTCGCACATATCCGCTGTAATTCGCCTCTGTACTATCTAGTTATGTTAAGTTATCCTATCTGAGCACAATTCAACACCACAATGAACAATTTTGCTCGATTTGCACGAATTATGCTCATTTTCGCACGATTCAGCCTCTAATTCGCACATATCCGCTGCAATTCGACTCTGTACTATCTAGTTATGTTAAGTTATCCTATCTGAGCACAATTCAACACCACAATGAACAATTTTGCTCGTTTTGCACGAATTTTGCTCGTTTTGAACGAATTTTGCTCATTTTCGAACGATTCAGCCTCTAATTCGCACATATCCGCTGTAATTCGACTCTGTACTATCTAGTCATGTTAAGTTATCCTGTCTGAGCACAATTCAACACCACAAGGAACAATTTTGCTCGTTTTGCACGAATTTTGCTCGTTTTGAACGATTCAGCCTCTAAATCGCACATATCCGCTGCAATTCGACTCTGTACTATGTAGTTATGTTAAGTTATCCTATCTGAGCACAATTCAACACCACAATGAACAATTTTGCTCGTTTTGCACGAATTTTGCTCGTTTTGAACGAATTTTGCTCATTTTCGAACGATTCAGCCTCTAATTCGCACATATCCGCTGTGATTCGACTCTGTCCCATCTAGATATGTTAAGTTATCGTAACTGAGCACAATTCGACACCACAATGAACAATTTTGCTCGTAATGAAAGAATAATGCTCATTTTCGCACGATTCAGCCTCTAATTCGCACATATCCGCTGCAATTCGACTCTGTACTATCTAGTTATGTCATGTTATCCTATCTGAGCACAATTCAACACCACAATGAACAATTTTGCTCGTTTTGCACGAATTTTGCTCGTTTTGAACGAATTTTGCTCATTTTCGAACGATTCAGCCTCTAATTCGCACATATCCGCTGTAATTCGACAATGTACTATCTAGTTATGTTAAGTTATCCTATCTGAGCACAATTCAACACCGCAACGAACAATTTTGCTCGTTCTGCACGAATTATGTTCATTTTCGCACGATTCAGCCTCTAATTCGCACATATCCGCTGCAATTCGACTCTGTACTATCTAGTTATGTTAAGTTATCCTATCTGAGCACAATTCAACACCACAATGAACAATTTTGCTCGTTTTGCACGAATTTTGCTCGTTTTGAACGAATTTTGCTCATTTTCGAACGATTCAGCCTCTAATTCGCACATATCCGCTGTAATTCGCCGCTGTACTATCTAGTTATGTTACGTCATCCTGTCTGAGCACAATTCAACACCACAATGAACAATTTTGCTCGTTTTGCACGAATTATGCTCATTTTCGCACGATTCAGCCTCTAATTCGCACATATCCGCTGTGATTCGACTCTGTCCCATCTAGATATGTTAAGTTATCGTAACTGAGCACAATTCGACACCACAATGAACAATTTTGCTCGAAATGAAAGAATAATGCTCATTTTCGCACGATTCAGCCTCTAATTCGCACATATCTTCTGTAATTCGACTCTGTACTATCTAGTTATGTTCGGTTATGGTAACAGAGCACAATTCAACACCACAATGAACAATTTTGCTCGTTTTGAACGAATTATGCTCATTTTCGCACGATTCAGCCTCTAATTCGCACATATCTTCTGTAATTCGACTCTGTACTATCTAGTTATGTTAGGTTATGGTAACTGAGGACAATTCAACACCACAATGAACAATTTTGCTCGTTTTGAACGAATTATGCTCATTTACGCACGATTCAGCCTCTAATTCGCACATATCCGCAGTAATTCGACTCTGTACTATCTAGTCATGTTAAGTTATCGTAACTGAGCACAATTCATCACCACAATCAACAATTTTGCTCGTTTTGGACGAATTATGCTCATTTTCGCACGATTCAGCCTCTAATTCGCACATATCATCTGTAATTCGACTCTGTACTATCTAGTTATGTTAGGTTATGGTAACTGAGCACAATTCAACACCACAATGAACAATTTTGCTCGTTTTGAACGAATTATGCTCATTTTCGCACGATTCAGCCTCTAATTCGCACATATCTTCTGTAATTCGACTCTGTACTATCTAGTTATGTTAGGTTATGGTAACTGAGGACAATTCAACACCACAATGAACAATTTTGCTCGTTTTGAACGAATTATGCTCATTTCAGCACGATTCAGCCTCTAATTCGCACATATCCGCAGTAATTCGACTCTGTACTATCTAGTCATGTTAAGTTATCGTAACTGAGCACAATTCAACACCACAATGAACAATTTTGCTCGTTTTGAACGAATTGTGCTCATTTTCGCACGATTCAGCCTCTAATTCGCACATATCCGCTGTAATTTGACTCTGTACTATCTAGTCATGTTTAGTTATCGTAACTGAGCACAATTCAACACCACAATGAACAATTTTGCTCGTTCTGCACGAATTATGCTCATTTTCGCACGATTCAGCCTCTAATTCGCACATATCCGCTGCAATTCGACTCTGTACTATCTAGTTATGTCATGTTATCCTATCTGAGCACAATTCAACACCACAATGAACAATTTTGCTCGTTTTGCACGAATTTTGCTCGTTTTGAACGAATTTTGCTCATTTTCGAACGATTCAGCCTCTAATTCGCACATATCCGCTGTAATTCGACTCTGTACTATCTAGTTATGTTAAGTTATCCTATCTGAGCACAATTCAACACCGCAACGAACAATTTTGCTCGTTCTGCACGAATTATGCTCATTTTCGCACGATTCAGCCTCTAATTCGCACATATCCGCTGCAATTCGACTCTGTACTATCTAGTTATGTTAAGTTATCGTATCTGAGCACAATTCAACACCACAATGAACAATTTTGCTCGTTTTGCACGTATTTTGCTCGTTTTGAACGAATTTTGCTCATTTTCGAACGATTCAGCCTCTAATTCGCACATATCCGCTGTAATTCGCCTCTGTACTATCTAGTTATGTTAAGTTATCCTATCTGAGCACAATTCAACACCACAATGAACAATTTTCCTCGTTTTGCACGAATTATGCTCATTTTCGCACGATTCAGCCTCTAATTCGCACATATCCGCTGTGATTCGACTCTGTCCCATCTAGATATGTTAAGTTATCGTAACTGAGCACAATTCGACACCACAATGAACAATTTTGCTCGAAATGAAAGAATAATGCTCATTTTCGCACGATTCAGCCTCTAATTCGCACATATCTTCTGTAATTCGACTCTGTACTATCTAGTTATGTTAGGTTATGGTAACTGAGCACAATTCAACACCACAATGAACAATTTTGCTCGTTTTGAACGAATTATGCTCATTTTCGCACGATTCAGCCTCTAATTCGCACATATCTTCTGTAATTCGACTCTGTACTATCTAGTTATGTTAAGTTATCCTATCTGAGCACAATTCAACACCACAATGAACAATTTTGCTCGTTTTGCACGAATTATGCTCATTTTCGCACGATTCAGCCTCTAATTCGCACATATCCGCTGTGATTCGACTCTGTCCCATCTAGATATGTTAAGTTATCGTAACTGAGCACAATTCAACACCACAATGAACAATTTTGCTCGTTCTGCACGAATTATGCTCATTTTCGCACGATTCAGCCTCTAATTCGCACATATCCGCTGCAATTCGACTCTGTACTATCTAGTTATGTCATGTTATCCTATCTGAGCACAATTCAACACCACAATGAACAATTTTGCTCGTTTTGCACGAATTTTGCTCGTTTTGAACGAATTTTGCTCATTTTCGAACGATTCAGCCTCTAATTCGCACATATCCGCTGTAATTCGACTCTGTACTATCTAGTTATGTTAAGTTATCCTATCTGAGCACAATTCAACACCGCAACGAACAATTTTGCTCGTTCTGCACGAATTATGCTCATTTTCGCACGATTCAGCCTCTAATTCGCACATATCCGCTGCAATTCGACTCTGTACTATCTAGTCATGTTAAGTTATCGTATCTGAGCACAATTCAACACCACAATGAACAATTTTGCTCGTTTTGCACGAATTTTGCTCGTTTTGAACGAATTTTGCTCATTTTCGAACGATTCAGCCTCTAATTCGCACATATCCGCTGTAATTCGCCTCTGTACTATCTAGTTATGTTAAGTTATCCTATCTGAGCACAATTCAACACCACAATGAACAATTTTGCTCGTTTTGCACGAATTATGCTCATTTTCGCACGATTCAGCCTCTAATTCGCACATATCCGCCGTGATTCGACTCTGTACTATCTAGTTATGTTAAGTTATCGTAACTGAGCACAATTCAACACCACAATGAACAATTTTGCTCGTTTTGAACGAATTATGCTCACTTTCGCACGATTCAGCCTCTAATTCGCACATATCCGCTGTAATTCGACTCTGTACTATCGAGTTATGTTAAGTTATCCTATCTGAGCACAATTCAACACCACAATGAACAATTTTGCTCGTTTTGCACGAATTTTGCTCGTTTTGAACGATTCAGCCTCTAATTCGCACATATCCGCTGTAATTCGACTCTGTACTATCTAGTCATGTTAAGTTATCGTAACTGAGCACAATTCAACACCACAATGAACAATTTTGCTCGTTCTGCACGAATTATGCTCATTTTCGCACGATTCAGCCTCTAATTCGCACATATCCGCTGCAATTCGACTCTGTACTATCTAGTTATGTTAAGCTATCCTATCTGAGCACAATTCAACACCACAATGAACAATTTTGCTCGTTTTGCACGAATTTTGCTCGTTTTGAACGAATTTTGCTCATTTTCGAACGATTCAGCCTCTAATTCGCACATATCCGCTGTAATTCGCCTCTGTACTATCTAGTTATGTTAAGTTATCCTATCTGAGCACAATTCAACACCACAATGAACAATTTTGCTCGATTTGCACGAATTATGCTCATTTTCGCACGATTCAGCCTCTAATTCGCACATATCCGCTGCAATTCGACTCTGTACTATCTAGTTATGTTAAGTTATCCTATCTGAGCACAATTCAACACCACAATGAACAATTTTGCTCGTTTTGCACGAATTTTGCTCGTTTTGAACGAATTTTGCTCATTTTCGAACGATTCAGCCTCTAATTCGCACATATCCGCTGTAATTCGACTCTGTACTATCTAGTCATGTTAAGTTATCCTATCTGAGCACAATTCAACACCACAAGGAACAATTTTGCTCGTTTTGCACGAATTATGCTCATTTTCGCACGATTCAGCCTCTAATTCGCACATATCCGCTGTGATTCGACTCTGTCCTATCTAGATATGTTAAGTTATCGTAACTGAGCACAATTCAACACCACAATGAACAATTTTGCTCGTTCTGCACGAATTATGCTCATTTTCGCACGATTCAGCCTCTAATTCGCACATATCCGCTGCAATTCGACTCTGTACTATCTAGTTATGTCATGTTATCCTATCTGAGCACAATTCAACACCACAATGAACAATTTTGCTCGTTTTGCACGAATTTTGCTCGTTTTGAACGAATTTTGCTCATTTTCGAACGATTCAGCCTCTAATTCGCACATATCCGCTGTAATTCGACTCTGTACTATCTAGTTATGTTAAGTTATCCTATCTGAGCACAATTCAACACCGCAACGAACAATTTTGCTCGTTCTGCACGAATTATGCTCATTTTCGCACGATTCAGCCTCTAATTCGCACATATCCGCTGCAATTCGACTCTGTACTATCTAGTCATGTTAAGTTATCGTATCTGAGCACAATTCAACACCACAATGAACAATTTTGCTCGTTTTGCACGAATTTTGCTCGTTTTGAACGAATTTTGCTCATTTTCGAACGATTCAGCCTCTAATTCGCACATATCCGCTGTAATTCGCCTCTGTACTATCTAGTTATGTTAAGTTATCCTATCTGAGCACAATTCAACACCACAATGAACAATTTTGCTCGTTTTGCACGAATTATGCTCATTTTCGCACGATTCAGCCTCTAATTCGCACATATCCGCCGTGATTCGACTCTGTACTATCTAGTTATGTTAAGTTATCGTACCTGAGCACAATTCAACACCACAATGAACAATTTTGCTCGTTTTGAACGAATTATGCTCACTTTCGCACGATTCAGCCTCTAATTCGCACATATCCGCTGTAATTCGACTCTGTACTATCGAGTTATGTTAAGTTATCCTATCTGAGCACAATTCAACACCACAATGAACAATTTTGCTCGTTTTGCACGAATTTTGCTCGTTTTGAACGATTCAGCCTCTAATTCGCACATATCCGCTGTAATTCGACTCTGTACTATCTAGTCATGTTAAGTTATCGTAACTGAGCACAATTCAACACCACAATGAACAATTTTGCTCGTTCTGCACGAATTATGCTCATTTTCGCACGATTCAGCCTCTAATTCGCACATATCCGCTGCAATTCGACTCTGTACTATCTAGTTATGTTAAGCTATCCTATCTGAGCACAATTCAACACCACAATGAACAATTTTGCTCGTTTTGCACGAATTTTGCTCGTTTTGAACGAATTTTGCTCATTTTCGAACGATTCAGCCTCTAATTCGCACATATCCGCTGTAATTCGCCTCTGTACTATCTAGTTATGTTAAGTTATCCTATCTGAGCACAATTCAACACCACAATGAACAATTTTGCTCGATTTGCACGAATTATGCTCATTTTCGCACGATTCAGCCTCTAATTCGCACATATCCGCTGCAATTCGACTCTGTACTATCTAGTTATGTTAAGTTATCCTATCTGAGCACAATTCAACACCACAATGAACAATTTTGCTCGTTTTGCACGAATTTTGCTCGTTTTGAACGAATTTTGCTCATTTTCGAACGATTCAGCCTCTAATTCGCACATATCCGCTGTAATTCGACTCTGTACTATCTAGTCATGTTAAGTTATCCTATCTGAGCACAATTCAACACCACAAGGAACAATTTTGCTCGTTTTGCACGAATTTTGCTCGTTTTGAACGACTCAGCCTCTAAATCGCACATATCCGCTGCATTTCGACTCTGTACTATGTAGTTATGTTAAGTTATCCTATCTGAGCACAATTCAACACCACAATGAACAATTTTGCTCGTTTTGCACGAATTTTGCTCGTTTTGAACGAATTTTGCTCATTTTCGAACGATTCAGCCTCTAATTCGCACATATCCGCTGTGATTCGACTCTGTCCCATCTAGATATGTTAAGTTATCGTAACTGAGCACAATTCGACACCACAATGAACAATTTTGCTCGTAATGAAAGAATAATGCTCATTTTCGCACGATTCAGCCTCTAATTCGCACATATCCGCTGTAATTTGACTCTGTACTATCTAGTCATGTTTAGTTATCGTAACTGAGCACAATTCAACACCACAATGAACAATTTTGCTCGTTCTGCACGAATTATGCTCATTTTCGCACGATTCAGCCTCTAATTCGCACATATCCGCTGCAATTCGACTCTGTACTATCTAGTTATGTTAAGTTATCGTATCTGAGCACAATTCAACACCACAATGAACAATTTTGCTCGTTTTGCACGAATTTTGCTCGTTTTGAACGAATTTTGCTCATTTTCGAACGACTCAGCCTCTAATTCGCACATATCCGCTGTAATTCGCCTCTGTACTATCTAGTTATGTTAAGTTATCCTATCTGAGCACAATTCAACACCACAATGAACAATTTTGCTCGTTTTGCACGAATTATGCTCATTTTCGCACGATTCAGCCTCTAATTCACACATATCCGCTGTGATTCGACTCTGTCCCATCTAGATATGTTAAGTTATCGTAACTGAGCACAATTCGACACCACAATGAACAATTTTGCTCGAAATGAAAGAATAATGCTCATTTTCGCACGATTCAGCCTCTAATTCGCACATATCTTCTGTAATTCGACTCTGTACTATCTAGTTATGTTAGGTTATGGTAACTGAGCACAATTCAACACCACAATGAACAATTTTGCTCGTTTTGAACGAATTATGCTCATTTTCGCACGATTCAGCCTCTAATTCGCACATATCTTCTGTAATTCGACTCTGTACTATCTAGTTATGTTAGGTTATGGTAACTGAGGACAATTCAACACCACAATGAACAATTTTGCTCGTTTTGAACGAATTATGCTCATTTACGCACAATTCAGCCTCTAATTCGCACATATCCGCAGTAATTCGACTCTGTACTATCTAGTCATGTTAAGTTATCGTAACTGAGCACAATTCAACACCACAATGAACAATTTTGCTCGCTTTGGACGAATTATGCTCATTTTCGCACGATTCAGCCTCTAATTCGCACATATCCGCTGCAATTCGACTCTGTACTATCTAGTTATGTTAAGTTATCGTATCTGAGCACAATTCAACACCACAATGAACAATTTTGCTCGTTTTGCACGAATTTTGCTCGTTTTGAACGAATTTTGCTCATTTTCGAACGACTCAGCCTCTAATTCGCACATATCCGCTGTAATTCGCCTCTGTACTATCTAGTTATGTTAAGTTATCCTATCTGAGCACAATTCAACACCACAATGAACAATTTTGCTCGTTTTGCACGAATTATGCTCATTTTCGCACGATTCAGCCTCTAATTCACACATATCCGCTGTGATTCGACTCTGTCCCATCTAGATATGTTAAGTTATCGTAACTGAGCACAATTCGACACCACAATGAACAATTTTGCTCGAAATGAAAGAATAATGCTCATTTTCGCACGATTCAGCCTCTAATTCGCACATATCTTCTGTAATTCGACTCTGTACTATCTAGTTATGTTAGGTTATGGTAACTGAGCACAATTCAACACCACAATGAACAATTTTGCTCGTTTTGAACGAATTATGCTCATTTTCGCACGATTCAGCCTCTAATTCGCACATATCTTCTGTAATTCGACTCTGTACTATCTAGTTATGTTAAGTTATCCTATCTGAGCACAATTCAACACCACAATGAACAATTTTGCTCGTTTTGCACGAATTATGCTCATTTTCGCACTATTCAGCCTCTAATTCGCACATATCCGCTGTGATTCGACTCTGTCCCATCTAGATATGTTAAGTTATCGTAACTGAGCACAATTCGACACCACAATGAACAATTTTGCTCGTAATGAAAGAATAATGCTCATTTTCGCACGATTCAGCCTCTAATTCGCACATATCTTCTGTAATTCGACTCTGTACTATCTAGTTATGTTAGGTTATGGTAACTGAGCACAATTCAACACCACAATGAACAATTTTGCTCGTTTTGAACGAATTATGCTCATTTTCGCACGATTCAGCCTCTAATTCGCAAATATCTTCTGTAATTCGACTCTGTACTATCTAGTTATGTTAGGTTATGGTAACTGAGGACAATTCAACACCACAATGAACAATTTTGCTCGTTTTGAACGAATTATGCTCATTTTCGCACGATTCAGCCTCTAATTCGCACATATCCGCAGTAATTCGACTCTGTACTATCTAGTCATGTTAAGTTATCGTAACTGAGCACAATTCAACACCACAATGAGCAATTTTGCTCGTTTTGAACGAATTGTGCTCATTTTCGCACGATTCAGCCTCTAATTCGCACATATCCGCTGTAATTCGCCTCTGTACTATCTAGTTATGTTAAGTTATCTTATCTGAGCACAATTTAACACCACAAGGAACAATTTTGCTCGTTTTGCACGAATTTTGTCCGTTTTGAACGAATTTTGCTCATTTTCGAACGATTCAGCCTCTAATTCGCACATATCCGCTGTAATTCGACTCTGTACTATCTAGTCATGTTAAGTTATCCTATCTGAGCACAATTCAACACCACAAGGAACAATTTTGCTCGTTTTGCACGAATTTTGCTCGTTTTGAACGATTCAGCCTCTAAATCGCACATATCCGCTGCAATTCGACTCTGTACTATGTAGTTATGTTAAGTTATCCTATCTGAGCACAATTCAACACCACAATGAACAATTTTGCTCGTTTTGCACGAATTTTGCTCGTTTTGAACGAATTTTGCTCATTTTCGAACGATTCAGCCTCTAATTCGCACATATCCGCTGTAATTTGACTCTGTACTATCTAGTTATGTTAGGTTATGGTAACTGAGCACAATTCAACACCACAATGAACAATTTTGCTCGTTTTGAACGAATTATGCTCATTTTCGCACGATTCAGCCTCTAATTCGCACATATCTTCTGTAATTCGACTCTGTACTATCTAGTTATGTTAGGTTATGGTAACTGAGGACAATTCAACACCACAATGAACAATTTTGCTCGTTTTGAACGAATTATGCTCATTTACGCACGATTCAGCCTCTAATTCGCACATATCCGCAGTAATTCGACTCTGTACTATCTAGTCATGTTAAGTTATCGTAACTGAGCACAATTCAACACCACAATGAACAATTTTGCTCGTTTTGCACGAATTTTGCTCGTTTTGAACGAATTTTGCTCATTTTCGAACGATTCAGCCTCTAATTCGCACATATCCGCTGTAATTCGACTCTGTACTATCTAGTCATGTTAAGTTATCCTATCTGAGCACAATTCAACACCACAAGGAACAATTTTGCTCGTTTTGCACGAATTATGCTCATTTTCGCACTATTCAGCCTCTAATTCGCACATATCCGCTGTGATTCGACTCTGTCCCATCTAGATATGTTAAGTTATCGTAACTGAGCACAATTCGACACCACAATGAACAATTTTGCTCGTAATGAAAGAATAATGCTCATTTTCGCACGATTCAGCCTCTAATTCGCACATATCCGCTGTAATTTGACTCTGTACTATCTAGTCATGTTTAGTTATCGTAACTGAGCACAATTCAACACCACAATGAACAATTTTGCTCGTTCTGCACGAATTATGCTCATTTTCGCACGATTCAGCCTCTAATTCGCACATATCCGCTGCAATTCGACTCTGTACTATCTAGTTATGTCATGTTATCCTATCTGAGCACAATTCAACACCACAATGAACAATTTTGCTCGTTTTGCACGAATTTTGCTCGTTTTGAACGAATTTTGCTCATTTTCGAACGATTCAGCCTCTAATTCGCACATATCCGCTGTAATTCGCCTCTGTACTATCTAGTTATGTTAAGTTATCCTATCTGAGCACAATTCAACACCACAATGAACAATTTTGCTCGTTTTGCACGAATTATGCTCATTTTCGCACGATTCAGCCTCTAATTCGCACATATCCGCTGTGATTCGACTCTGTCCCATCTAGATATGTTAAGTTATCGTAACTGAGCACATTTCGACACCACAATGAACAGTTTTGCTCGAAATGAAAGAATAATGCTCATTTTCGCACGATTCAGCCTCTAATTCGCACATATCTTCTGTAATTCGACTCTGTACTATCTAGTTATGTTAGGTTATGGTAACTGAGCACAATTCAACACCACAATGAACAATTTTGCTCGTTTTGAACGAATTATGCTCATTTTCGCACGATTCAGCCTCTAATTCGCACATATCTTCTGTAATTCGACTCTGTACTATCTAGTTATGTTAGGTTATGGTAACTGAGGACAATTCAACACCACAATGAACAATTTTGCTCGTTTTGAACGAATTATGCTCATTTACGCACAATTCAGCCTCTAATTCGCACATATCCGCAGTAATTCGACTCTGTACTATCTAGTCATGTTAAGTTATCGTAACTGAGCACAATTCAACACCACAATGAACAATTTTGCTCGTTTTGGACGAATTATGCTCATTTTCGCACGATTCAGCCTCTAATTCGCACATATCCGCTGCAATTCGACTCTGTACTATCTAGTTATGTTAAGTTATCGTATCTGAGCACAATTCAACACCACAATGAACAATTTTGCTCGTTTTGCACGAATTTTGCTCGTTTTGAACGAATTTTGCTCATTTTCGAACGACTCAGCCTCTAATTCGCACATATCCGCTGTAATTCGCCTCTGTACTATCTAGTTATGTTAAGTTATCCTATCTGAGCACAATTCAACACCACAATGAACAATTTTGCTCGTTTTGCACGAATTATGCTCATTTTCGCACGATTCAGCCTCTAATTCACACATATCCGCTGTGATTCGACTCTGTCCCATCTAGATATGTTAAGTTATCGTAACTGAGCACAATTCGACACCACAATGAACAATTTTGCTCGAAATGAAAGAATAATGCTCATTTTCGCACGATTCAGCCTCTAATTCGCACATATCTTCTGTAATTCGACTCTGTACTATCTAGTTATGTTAGGTTATGGTAACTGAGCACAATTCAACACCACAATGAACAATTTTGCTCGTTTTGAACGAATTATGCTCATTTTCGCACGATTCAGCCTCTAATTCGCACATATCTTCTGTAATTCGACTCTGTACTATCTAGTTATGTTAGGTTATGGTAACTGAGGACAATTCAACACCACAATGAACAATTTTGCTCGTTTTGAACGAATTATGCTCATTTACGCACAATTCAGCCTCTAATTCGCACATATCCGCAGTAATTCGACTCTGTACTATCTAGTTATGTTAGGTTATGGTAACTGAGCACAATTCAACACCACAATGAACAATTTTGCTCGTTTTGAACGAATTATGCTCATTTTCGCACGATTCAGCCTCTAATTCGCACATATCTTCTGTAATTCGACTCTGTACTATCTAGTTATGTTAGGTTATGGTAACTGAGGACAATTCAACACCACAATGAACAATTTTGCTCGTTTTGAACGAATTATGCTCATTTACGCACAATTCAGCCTCTAATTCGCACATATCCGCAGTAATTCGACTCTGTACTATCTAGTCATGTTAAGTTATCGTAACTGAGCACAATTCAACACCACAATGAACAATTTTGCTCGTTTTGGACGAATTATGCTCATTTTCGCACGATTCAGCCTCTAATTCGCACATATCCGCTGCAATTCGACTCTGTACTATCTAGTTATGTTAAGTTATCGTATCTGAGCACAATTCAACACCACAATGAACAATTTTGCTCGTTTTGCACGAATTTTGCTCGTTTTGAACGAATTTTGCTCATTTTCGAACGACTCAGCCTCTAATTCGCACATATCCGCTGTAATTCGCCTCTGGACTATCTAGTTATGTTAAGTTATCCTATCTGAGCACAATTCAACACCACAATGAACAATTTTGCTCGTTTTGCACGAATTATGCTCATTTTCGCACGATTCAGCCTCTAATTCACACATATCCGCTGTGATTCGACTCTGTCCCATCTAGATATGTTAAGTTATCGTAACTGAGCACAATTCGACACCACAATGAACAATTTTGCTCGAAATGAAAGAATAATGCTCATTTTCGCACGATTCAGCCTCTAATTCGCACATATCTTCTGTAATTCGACTCTGTACTATCTAGTTATGTTAGGTTATGGTAACTGAGCACAATTCAACACCACAATGAACAATTTTGCTCGTTTTGAACGAATTATGCTCATTTTCGCACGATTCAGCCTCTAATTCGCACATATCTTCTGTAATTCGACTCTGTACTATCTAGTTATGTTAAGTTATCCTATCTGAGCACAATTCAACACCACAATGAACAATTTTGCTCGTTTTGCACGAATTATGCTCATTTTCGCACTATTCAGCCTCTAATTCGCACATATCCGCTGTGATTCGACTCTGTCCCATCTAGATATGTTAAGTTATCGTAACTGAGCACAATTCGACACCACAATGAACAATTTTGCTCGTAATGAAAGAATAATGCTCATTTTCGCACGATTCAGCCTCTAATTCGCACATATCTTCTGTAATTCGACTCTGTACTATCTAGTTATGTTAGGTTATGGTAACTGAGCACAATTCAACACCACAATGAACAATTTTGCTCGTTTTGAACGAATTATGCTCATTTTCGCACGATTCAGCCTCTAATTCGCAAATATCTTCTGTAATTCGACTCTGTACTATCTAGTTATGTTAGGTTATGGTAACTGAGGACAATTCAACACCACAATGAACAATTTTGCTCGTTTTGAACGAATTATGCTCATTTTCGCACGATTCAGCCTCTAATTCGCACATATCCGCAGTAATTCGACTCTGTACTATCTAGTCATGTTAAGTTATCGTAACTGAGCACAATTCAACACCACAATGAGCAATTTTGCTCGTTTTGAACGAATTGTGCTCATTTTCGCACGATTCAGCCTCTAATTCGCACATATCCGCTGTAATTCGCCTCTGTACTATCTAGTTATGTTAAGTTATCTTATCTGAGCACAATTTAACACCACAAGGAACAATTTTGCTCGTTTTGCACGAATTTTGTCCGTTTTGAACGAATTTTGCTCATTTTCGAACGATTCAGCCTCTAATTCGCACATATCCGCTGTAATTCGACTCTGTACTATCTAGTCATGTTAAGTTATCCTATCTGAGCACAATTCAACACCACAAGGAACAATTTTGCTCGTTTTGCACGAATTTTGCTCGTTTTGAACGATTCAGCCTCTAAATCGCACATATCCGCTGCAATTCGACTCTGTACTATGTAGTTATGTTAAGTTATCCTATCTGAGCACAATTCAACACCACAATGAACAATTTTGCTCGTTTTGCACGAATTTTGCTCGTTTTGAACGAATTTTGCTCATTTTCGAACGATTCAGCCTCTAATTCGCACATATCCGCTGTAATTTGACTCTGTACTATCTAGTTATGTTAGGTTATGGTAACTGAGCACAATTCAACACCACAATGAACAATTTTGCTCGTTTTGAACGAATTATGCTCATTTTCGCACGATTCAGCCTCTAATTCGCACATATCTTCTGTAATTCGACTCTGTACTATCTAGTTATGTTAGGTTATGGTAACTGAGGACAATTCAACACCACAATGAACAATTTTGCTCGTTTTGAACGAATTATGCTCATTTACGCACGATTCAGCCTCTAATTCGCACATATCCGCAGTAATTCGACTCTGTACTATCTAGTCATGTTAAGTTATCGTAACTGAGCACAATTCAACACCACAATGAACAATTTTGCTCGTTTTGCACGAATTTTGCTCGTTTTGAACGAATTTTGCTCATTTTCGAACGATTCAGCCTCTAATTCGCACATATCCGCTGTAATTCGACTCTGTACTATCTAGTCATGTTAAGTTATCCTATCTGAGCACAATTCAACACCACAAGGAACAATTTTGCTCGTTTTGCACGAATTATGCTCATTTTCGCACTATTCAGCCTCTAATTCGCACATATCCGCTGTGATTCGACTCTGTCCCATCTAGATATGTTAAGTTATCGTAACTGAGCACAATTCGACACCACAATGAACAATTTTGCTCGTAATGAAAGAATAATGCTCATTTTCGCACGATTCAGCCTCTAATTCGCACATATCCGCTGTAATTTGACTCTGTACTATCTAGTCATGTTTAGTTATCGTAACTGAGCACAATTCAACACCACAATGAACAATTTTGCTCGTTCTGCACGAATTATGCTCATTTTCGCACGATTCAGCCTCTAATTCGCACATATCCGCTGCAATTCGACTCTGTACTATCTAGTTATGTCATGTTATCCTATCTGAGCACAATTCAACACCACAATGAACAATTTTGCTCGTTTTGCACGAATTTTGCTCGTTTTGAACGAATTTTGCTCATTTTCGAACGATTCAGCCTCTAATTCGCACATATCCGCTGTAATTCGACTCTGTACTATCTAGTTATGTTAAGTTATCCTATCTGAGCACAATTCAACACCGCAACGAACAATTTTGCTCGTTCTGCACGAATTATGTTCATTTTCGCACGATTCAGCCTCTAATTCGCACATATCCGCTGCAATTCGACTCTGTACTATCTAGTTATGTTAAGTTATCCTATCTGAGCACAATTCAACACCACAATGAACAATTTTGCTCGTTTTGCACGAATTTTGCTCGTTTTGAACGAATTTTGCTCATTTTCGAACGATTCAGCCTCTAATTCGCACATATCCGCTGTAATTCGCCTCTGTACTATCTAGTTATGTTAAGTTATCCTATCTGAGCACAATTCAACACCACAATGAACAATTTTGCTCGTTTTGCACGAATTATGCTCATTTTCGCACGATTCAGCCTCTAATTCGCACATATCCGCTGTGATTCGACTCTGTCCCATCTAGATATGTTAAGTTATCGTAACTGAGCACAATTCGACACCACAATGAACAGTTTTGCTCGAAATGAAAGAATAATGCTCATTTTCGCACGATTCAGCCTCTAATTCGCACATATCTTCTGTAATTCGACTCTGTACTATCTAGTTATGTTAGGTTATGGTAACTGAGCACAATTCAACACCACAATGAACAATTTTGCTCGTTTTGAACGAATTATGCTCATTTTCGCACGATTCAGCCTCTAATTCGCACATATCTTCTGTAATTCGACTCTGTACTATCTAGTTATGTTAGGTTATGGTAACTGAGGACAATTCAACACCACAATGAACAATTTTGCTCGTTTTGAACGAATTATGCTCATTTACGCACAATTCAGCCTCTAATTCGCACATATCCGCAGTAATTCGACTCTGTACTATCTAGTCATGTTAAGTTATCGTAACTGAGCACAATTCAACACCACAATGAACAATTTTGCTCGTTTTGGACGAATTATGCTCATTTTCGCACGATTCAGCCTCTAATTCGCACATATCCGCTGCAATTCGACTCTGTACTATCTAGTTATGTTAAGTTATCGTATCTGAGCACAATTCAACACCACAATGAACAATTTTGCTCGTTTTGCACGAATTTTGCTCGTTTTGAACGAATTTTGCTCATTTTCGAACGACTCAGCCTCTAATTCGCACATATCCGCTGTAATTCGCCTCTGTACTATCTAGTTATGTTAAGTTATCCTATCTGAGCACAATTCAACACCACAATGAACAATTTTGCTCGTTTTGCACGAATTATGCTCATTTTCGCACGATTCAGCCTCTAATTCACACATATCCGCTGTGATTCGACTCTGTCCCATCTAGATATGTTAAGTTATCGTAACTGAGCACAATTCGACACCACAATGAACAATTTTGCTCGAAATGAAAGAATAATGCTCATTTTCGCACGATTCAGCCTCTAATTCGCACATATCTTCTGTAATTCGACTCTGTACTATCTAGTTATGTTAGGTTATGGTAACTGAGCACAATTCAACACCACAATGAACAATTTTGCTCGTTTTGAACGAATTATGCTCATTTTCGCACGATACAGCCTCTAATTCGCACATATCTTCTGTAATTCGACTCTGTACTATCTAGTTATGTTAGGTTATGGTAACTGAGGACAATTCAACACCACAATGAACAATTTTGCTCGTTTTGAACGAATTATGCTCATTTACGCACAATTCAGCCTCTAATTCGCACATATCCGCAGTAATTCGACTCTGTACTATCTAGTCATGTTAAGTTATCGTAACTGAGCACAATTCAACACCACAATGAACAATTTTGCTCGTTTTGGACGAATTATGCTCATTTTCGCACGATTCAGCCTCTAATTCGCACATATCCGCTGCAATTCGACTCTGTACTATCTAGTTATGTTAAGTTATCGTATCTGAGCACAATTCAACACCACAATGAACAATTTTGCTCGTTTTGCACGAATTTTGCTCGTTTTGAACGAATTTTGCTCATTTTCGAACGACTCAGCCTCTAATTCGCACATATCCGCTGTAATTCGCCTCTGTACTATCTAGTTATGTTAAGTTATCCTATCTGAGCACAATTCAACACCACAATGAACAATTTTGCTCGTTTTGCACGAATTATGCTCATTTTCGCACGATTCAGCCTCTAATTCACACATATCCGCTGTGATTCGACTCTGTCCCATCTAGATATGTTAAGTTATCGTAACTGAGCACAATTCGACACCACAATGAACAATTTTGCTCGAAATGAAAGAATAATGCTCATTTTCGCACGATTCAGCCTCTAATTCGCACATATCTTCTGTAATTCGACTCTGTACTATCTAGTTATGTTAGGTTATGGTAACTGAGCACAATTCAACACCACAATGAACAATTTTGCTCGTTTTGAACGAATTATGCTCATTTTCGCACGATTCAGCCTCTAATTCGCACATATCTTCTGTAATTCGACTCTGTACTATCTAGTTATGTTAAGTTATCCTATCTGAGCACAATTCAACACCACAATGAACAATTTTGCTCGTTTTGCACGAATTATGCTCATTTTCGCACTATTCAGCCTCTAATTCGCACATATCCGCTGTGATTCGACTCTGTCCCATCTAGATATGTTAAGTTATCGTAACTGAGCACAATTCGACACCACAATGAACAATTTTGCTCGTAATGAAAGAATAATGCTCATTTTCGCACGATTCAGCCTCTAATTCGCACATATCTTCTGTAATTCGACTCTGTACTATCTAGTTATGTTAGGTTATGGTAACTGAGCACAATTCAACACCACAATGAACAATTTTGCTCGTTTTGAACGAATTATGCTCATTTTCGCACGATTCAGCCTCTAATTCGCAAATATCTTCTGTAATTCGACTCTGTACTATCTAGTTATGTTAGGTTATGGTAACTGAGGACAATTCAACACCACAATGAACAATTTTGCTCGTTTTGAACGAATTATGCTCATTTTCGCACGATTCAGCCTCTAATTCGCACATATCCGCAGTAATTCGACTCTGTACTATCTAGTCATGTTAAGTTATCGTAACTGAGCACAATTCAACACCACAATGAGCAATTTTGCTCGTTTTGAACGAATTGTGCTCATTTTCGCACGATTCAGCCTCTAAATCGCACATATCCGCTGCAATTCGACTCTGTACTATGTAGTTATGTTAAGTTATCCTATCTGAGCACAATTCAACACCACAATGAACAATTTTGCTCGTTTTGCACGAATTTTGCTCGTTTTGAACGAATTTTGCTCATTTTCGAACGATTCAGCCTCTAATTCGCACATATCCGCTGTAATTTGACTCTGTACTATCTAGTTATGTTAGGTTATGGTAACTGAGCACAATTCAACACCACAATGAACAATTTTGCTCGTTTTGAACGAATTATGCTCATTTTCGCACGATTCAGCCTCTAATTCGCACATATCTTCTGTAATTCGACTCTGTACTATCTAGTTATGTTAGGTTATGGTAACTGAGGACAATTCAACACCACAATGAACAATTTTG
Source organism: Megachile rotundata (assembly GCF_050947335.1). Classification (NCBI taxonomy): domain Eukaryota; kingdom Metazoa; phylum Arthropoda; class Insecta; order Hymenoptera; family Megachilidae; genus Megachile; species Megachile rotundata. Next base: position 106,042 of record NW_027473341.1, on the reverse strand, counting down.
CTCGTTTTGAACGAATTATGCTCATTTACGCACGATTCAGCCTCTAATTCGCACATATCCGCAGTAATTCGACTCTGTACTATCTAGTCATGTTAAGTTATCGTAACTGAGCACAATTCAACACCACAATGAACAATTTTGCTCGTTTTGCACGAATTTTGCTCGTTTTGAACGAATTTTGCTCATTTTCGAACGATTCAGCCTCTAATTCGCACATATCCGCTGTAATTCGACAATGTACTATCTAGTTATGTTAAGTTATCCTATCTGAGCACAATTCAACACCGCAACGAACAATTTTGCTCGTTCTGCACGAATTATGTTCATTTTCGCACGATTCAGCCTCTAATTCGCACATATCCGCTGCAATTCGACTCTGTACTATCTAGTTATGTTAAGTTATCCTATCTGAGCACAATTCAACACCACAATGAACAATTTTGCTCGTTTTGCACGAATTTTGCTCATTTTCGCACGATTCAGCCTCTAATTCGCACATATCCGCTGTGATTCGACTCTGTCCCATCTAGATATGTTAAGTTATCGTAACTGAGCACAATTCGACACCACAATGAACAATTTTGCTCGAAATGAAAGAATAATGCTCATTTTCGCACGATTCAGCCTCTAATTCGCACATATCTTCTGTAATTCGACTCTGTACTATCTAGTTATGTTCGGTTATGGTAACAGAGCACAATTCAACACCACAATGAACAATTTTGCTCGTTTTGAACGAATTATGCTCATTTTCGCACGATTCAGCCTCTAATTCGCACATATCTTCTGTAATTCGACTCTGTACTATCTAGTTATGTTAGGTTATAGTAACTGAGGACAATTCAACACCACAATGAACAATTTTGCTCGTTTTGAACGAATTATGCTCATTTACGCACGATTCAGCCTCTAATTCGCACATATCTTCTGTAATTCGACTCTGTACTATCTAGTTATGTTAGGTTATGGTAACTGAGGACAATTCAACACCACAATGAACAATTTTGCTCGTTTTGAACGAATTATGCTCATTTCCGCACGATTCAGCCTCTAATTCGCACATATCCGCAGTAATTCGACTATGTACTATCTAGTCATGTTAAGTTATCGTAACTGAGCACAATTCAACACCACAATGAACAATTTTGCTCGTTTTGAACGAATTGTGCTCATTTTCGCACGATTCAGCCTCTAATTCGCACATATCCGCTGTAATTTGACTCTGTACTATCTAGTCATGTTTAGTTATCGTAACTGAGCACAATTCAACACCACAATGAACAATTTTGCTCGTTCTGCACGAATTATGCTCATTTTCGCACGATTCAGCCTCTAATTCGCACATATCCGCTGCAATTCGACTCTGTACTATCTAGTTATGTCATGTTATCCTATCTGAGCACAATTCAACACCACAATGAACAATTTTGCTCGTTTTGCACGAATTTTGCTCGTTTTGAACGAATTTTGCTCATTTTCGAACGATTCAGCCTCTAATTCGCACATATCCGCTGTAATTCGACTCTGTACTATCTAGTTATGTTAAGTTATCCTATCTGAGCACAATTCAACACCGCAACGAACAATTTTGCTCGTTCTGCACGAATTATGCTCATTTTCGCACGATTCAGCCTCTAATTCGCACATATCCGCTGCAATTCGACTCTGTACTATCTAGTTATGTTAAGTTATCGTATCTGAGCACAATTCAACACCACAATGAACAATTTTGCTCGTTTTGCACGTATTTTGCTCGTTTTGAACGAATTTTGCTCATTTTCGAACGATTCAGCCTCTAATTCGCACATATCCGCTGTAATTCGCCTCTGTACTATCTAGTTATGTTAAGTTATCCTATCTGAGCACAATTCAACACCACAATGAACAATTTTGCTCGTTTTGCACGAATTATGCTCATTTTCGCACGATTCAGCCTCTAATTCGCACATATCCGCTGTGATTCGACTCTGTCCCATCTAGATATGTTAAGTTATCGTAACTGAGCACAATTCGACACCACAATGAACAATTTCGCTCGAAATGAAAGAATAATGCTCATTTTCGCACGATTCAGCCTCTAATTCGCACATATCTTCTGTAATTCGACTCTGTACTATCTAGTTATGTTAGGTTATGGTAACTGAGCACAATTCAACACCACAATGAACAATTTTGCTCGTTTTGAACGAATTATGCTCATTTTCGCACGATTCAGCCTCTAATTCGCACATATCCGCTGTAATTCGACAATGTACTATCTAGTTATGTTAAGTTATCCTATCTGAGCACAATTCAACACCACAATGAACAATTTTGCTCGTTTTGCACGAATTATGCTCATTTTCGCACGATTCAGCCTCTAATTCGCACATATCCGCCGTGATTCGACTCTGTACTATCTAGTTATGTTAAGTTATCGTAACTGAGCACAATTCAACACCACAATGAACAATTTTGCTCGTTTTGAACGAATTATGCTCACTTTCGCACGATTCAGCCTCTAATTCGCACATATCCGCTGTAATTCGACTCTGTACTATCGAGTTATGTTAAGTTATCCTATCTGAGCACAATTCAACACCACAATGAACAATTTTGCTCGTTTTGCACGAATTTTGCTCGTTTTGAACGATTCAGCCTCTAATTCGCACATATCCGCTGTAATTCGACTCTGTACTATCTAGTCATGTTAAGTTATCGTAACTGAGCACAATTCAACACCACAATGAACAATTTTGCTCGTTCTGCACGAATTATGCTCATTTTCGCACGATTCAGCCTCTAATTCGCACATATCCGCTGCAATTCGACTCTGTACTATCTAGTTATGTTAAGCTATCCTATCTGAGCACAATTCAACACCACAATGAACAATTTTGCTCGTTTTGCACGAATTTTGCTCGTTTTGAACGAATTGTGCTCATTTTCGAACGATTCAGCCTCTAATTCGCACATATCCGCTGTAATTCGCCTCTGTACTATCTAGTTATGTTAAGTTATCCTATCTGAGCACAATTCAACACCACAATGAACAATTTTGCTCGATTTGCACGAATTATGCTCATTTTCGCACGATTCAGCCTCTAATTCGCACATATCCGCTGCAATTCGACTCTGTACTATCTAGTTATGTTAAGTTATCCTATCTGAGCACAATTCAACACCACAATGAACAATTTTGCTCGTTTTGCACGAATTTTGCTCGTTTTGAACGAATTTTGCTCATTTTCGAACGATTCAGCCTCTAATTCGCACATATCCGCTGTAATTCGACTCTGTACTATCTAGTCATGTTAAGTTATCCTATCTGAGCACAATTCAACACCACAAGGAACAATTTTGCTCGTTTTGCACGAATTTTGCTCGTTTTGAACGATTCAGCCTCTAAATCGCACATATCCGCTGCAATTCGACTCTGTACTATGTAGTTATGTTAAGTTATCCTATCTGAGCACAATTCAACACCACAATGAACAATTTTGCTCGTTTTGCACGAATTTTGCTCGTTTTGAACGAATTTTGCTCATTTTCGAACGATTCAGCCTCTAATTCGCACATATCCGCTGTGATTCGACTCTGTCCCATCTAGATATGTTAAGTTATCGTAACTGAGCACAATTCGACACCACAATGAACAATTTTGCTCGTAATGAAAGAATAATGCTCATTTTCGCACGATTCAGCCTCTAATTCGCACATATCCGCTGTAATTTGACTCTGTACTATCTAGTCATGTTTAGTTATCGTAACTGAGCACAATTCAACACCACAATGAACAATTTTGCTCGTTCTGCACGAATTATGCTCATTTTCGCACGATTCAGCCTCTAATTCGCACATATCCGCTGCAATTCGACTCTGTACTATCTAGTTATGTCATGTTATCCTATCTGAGCACAATTCAACACCACAATGAACAATTTTGCTCGTTTTGCACGAATTTTGCTCGTTTTGAACGAATTTTGCTCATTTTCGAACGATTCAGCCTCTAATTCGCACATATCCGCTGTAATTCGACTCTGTACTATCTAGTTATGTTAAGTTATCCTATCTGAGCACAATTCAACACCGCAACGAACAATTTTGCTCGTTCTGCACGAATTATGTTCATTTTCGCACGATTCAGCCTCTAATTCGCACATATCCGCTGCAATTCGACACTGTACTATCTAGTTATGTTAAGTTATCCTATCTGAGCACAATTCAACACCACAATGAACAATTTTGCTCGTTTTGCACGAATTTTGCTCGTTTTGAACGAATTTTGCTCATTTTCGAACGATTCAGCCTCTAATTCGCACATATCCGCTGTAATTCGCCTCTGTACTATCTAGTTATGTTAAGTTATCCTATCTGAGCACAATTCAACACCACAATGAACAATTTTGCTCGTTTTGCACGAATTATGCTCATTTTCGCACGATTCAGCCTCTAATTCGCACATATCCGCTGTGATTCGACTCTGTCCCATCTAGATATGTTAAGTTATCGTAACTGAGCACAATTCGACACCACAATGAACAGTTTTGCTCGAAATGAAAGAATAATGCTCATTTTCGCACGATTCAGCCTCTAATTCGCACATATCTTCTGTAATTCGACTCTGTACTATCTAGTTATGTTAGGTTATGGTAACTGAGCACAATTCAACACCACAATGAACAATTTTGCTCGTTTTGAACGAATTATGCTCATTTTCGCACGATTCAGCCTCTAATTCGCACATATCTTCTGTAATTCGACTCTGTACTATCTAGTTATGTTAGGTTATGGTAACTGAGGACAATTCAACACCACAATGGACAATTTTGCTCGTTTTGAACGAATTATGCTCATTTACGCACAATTCAGCCTCTAATTCGCACATATCCGCAGTAATTCGACTCTGTACTATCTAGTCATGTTAAGTTATCGTAACTGAGCACAATTCAACACCACAATGAACAATTTTGCTCGTTTTGGACGAATTATGCTCATTTTCGCACGATTCAGCCTCTAATTCGCACATATCCGCTGCAATTCGACTCTGTACTATATAGTTATGTTAAGTTATCGTATCTGAGCACAATTCAACACCACAATGAACAATTTTGCTCGTTTTGCACGAATTTTGCTCGTTTTGAACGAATTTTGCTCATTTTCGAACGACTCAGCCTCTAATTCGCACATATCCGCTGTAATTCGCCTCTGTACTATCTAGTTATGTTAAGTTATCCTATCTGAGCACAATTCAACACCACAATGAACAATTTTGCTCGTTTTGCACGAATTATGCTCATTTTCGCACGATTCAGCCTCTAATTCACACATATCCGCTGTGATTCGACTCTGTCCCATCTAGATATGTTAAGTTATCGTAACTGAGCACAATTCGACACCACAATGAACAATTTTGCTCGAAATGAAAGAATAATGCTCATTTTCGCACGATTCAGCCTCTAATTCGCACATATCTTCTGTAATTCGACTCTGTACTATCTAGTTATGTTAGGTTATGGTAACTGAGCACAATTCAACACCACAATGAACAATTTTGCTCGTTTTGAACGAATTATGCTCATTTTCGCACGATTCAGACTCTAATTCGCACATATCTTCTGTAATTCGACTCTGTACTATCTAGTTATGTTAAGTTATCCTATCTGAGCACAATTCAACACCACAATGAACAATTTTGCTCGTTTTGCACGAATTATGCTCATTTTCGCACTATTCAGCCTCTAATTCGCACATATCCGCTGTGATTCGACTCTGTCCCATCTAGATATGTTAAGTTATCGTAACTGAGCACAATTCGACACCACAATGAACAATTTTGCTCGTAATGAAAGAATAATGCTCATTTTCGCACGATTCAGCCTCTAATTCGCACATATCTTCTGTAATTCGACTCTGTACTATCTAGTTATGTTAGGTTATGGTAACTGAGCACAATTCAACACCACAATGAACAATTTTGCTCGTTTTGAACGAATTATGCTCATTTTCGCACGATTCAGCCTCTAATTCGCAAATATCTTCTGTAATTCGACTCTGTACTATCTAGTTATGTTAGGTTATGGTAACTGAGGACAATTCAACACCACAATGAACAATTTTGCTCGTTTTGAACGAATTATGCTCATTTTCGCACGATTCAGCCTCTAATTCGCACATATCCGCAGTAATTCGACTCTGTACTATCTAGTCATGTTAAGTTATCGTAACTGAGCACAATTCAACACCACAATGAGCAATTTTGCTCGTTTTGAACGAATTGTGCTCATTTTCGCACGATTCAGCCTCTAATTCGCACATATCCGCTGTAATTCGCCTCTGTACTATCTAGTTATGTTAAGTTATCTTATCTGAGCACAATTTAACACCACAAGGAACAATTTTGCTCGTTTTGCACGAATTTTGCTCGTTTTGAACGAATTTTGCTCATTTTCGAACGATTCAGCCTCTAATTCGCACATATCCGCTGTAATTCGACTCTGTACTATCTAGTCATGTTAAGTTATCCTATCTGAGCACAATTCAACACCACAAGGAACAATTTTGCTCGTTTTGCACGAATTTTGCTCGTTTTGAACGATTCAGCCTCTAAATCGCACATATCCGCTGCAATTCGACTCTGTACTATGTAGTTATGTTAAGTTATCCTATCTGAGCACAATTCAACACCACAATGAACAATTTTGCTCGTTTCGCACGAATTTTGCTCGTTTTGAACGAATTTTGCTCATTTTCGAACGATTCAGCCTCTAATTCGCACATATCCGCTGTAATTTGACTCTGTACTATCTAGTTATGTTAGGTTATGGTAACTGAGCACAATTCAACACCACAATGAACAATTTTGCTCGTTTTGAACGAATTATGCTCATTTTCGCACGATTCAGCCTCTAATTCGCACATATCTTCTGTAATTCGACTCTGTACTATCTAGTTATGTTAGGTTATGGTAACTGAGGACAATTCAACACCACAATGAACAATTTTGCTCGTTTTGAACGAATTATGCTCATTTACGCACGATTCAGCCTCTAATTCGCACATATCCGCAGTAATTCGACTCTGTACTATCTAGTCATGTTAAGTTATCGTAACTGAGCACAATTCAACACCACAATGAACAATTTTGCTCGTTTTGAACGAATTGTGCTCATTTTCGCACGATTCAGCCTCTAATTCGCACATATCCGCTGTACTTTGACTCTGTACTATCTAGTCATGTTAAGTTATCGTAACTGAGCACAATTCGACACCACAATGAACAATTTTGCTCGTAATGAAAGAATAATGCTCATTTTCGCACGATTCAGCCTCTAATTCGCACATATCTTCTGAAATTCGACTCTGTACTATCTAGTTATGTTAGGTTATGGTAACTGAGCACAATTCAACACCACAATGAACAATTTTGCTCGTTTTGAACGAATTATGCTCATTTTCGCACGATTCAGCCTCTAATTCGCACATATCTTCTGTAATTCGACTCTGTACTATCTAGTTATGTTAGGTTATGGTAACTGAGGACAATTCAACACCACAATGAACAATTTTGCTCGTTTTGAACGAATTATGCTCATTTTCGCACGATTCAGCCTCTAATTCGCACATATCCGCAGTAATTCGACTCTGTACTATCTAGTCATGTTAAGTTATCGTAACTGAGCACAATTCAACACCACAATGAACAATTTTGCTCGTTTTGAACGAATTGTGCTCATTTTCGCACGATTCAGCCTCTAATTCGCACATATCCGCTGTAATTTGACTCTGTACTATCTAGTCATGTTAAGTTATCGTAACTGAGCACAATTCAACACCACAATGAACAATTTTGCTCGTTTTGGACGAATTATGCTCATTTTCGCACGATTCAGCCTCTAATTCGCACATATCCGCTGTAATTCGACTCTGTACTATCTAGTTATGTTAAGTTATCCTATCTGAGCACAATTCAACACCACAATGAACAATTTTGCTCGTTTTGAACGAATTATGCTCATTTTCGCACGATTCAGCCTCTAATTCGCACATATCCGCAGTAATTCTACTCTGTACTATCTAGTCATGTTAAGTTATCGTAACTGAGCACAATTCAACACCACAATGAACAATTTTGCTCGTTTTGAACGAATTGTGCTCATTTTCGCACGATTCAGCCTCTAATTCGCACATATCCGCTGTAATTTGACTCTGTACTATCTAGTCATGTTAAGTTATCGTAACTGAGCACAATTCAACACCACAATGAACAATTTTGCTCGTTTTGAACGAATTATGCTCTCTTTCGCACGATTCAGCCTCTAATTCGCACATATCCGCTGTAATTTGGCTCTGTACTATCTAGTTATGTTAAGTTATCCTATCTGAGCACAATTCAACACCACAATGAACAATTTTGCTCGTTTTGCACGAATTGTGCTCGTTTTGAACGATTCAGCCTCTAATTCGCACATATCCGCTGCAATTCGACTCTGTACTATGTAGTTATGTTAAGTTAGCCTATCTGAGCACAATGCAACACCGCAATGAACAATTTTGCTCGTTTTGCACGAATTATGCTCGTTTTGAACGAATTTCTCTCATTTTCGAACGATTCAGCCGCTAATTCGCACATATCCGCTGTAATTCGCCTCTGTACTATCTAGTTATGTTAAGTTATCTTATCTGAGCACAATTCAACACCACAAGGAACAATTTTGCTCGTTTTGCACGAATTTTGCTCGTTTTGAACGATTCAGCCTCTAATTCGCACATATCCGCTGCAATTCGACTCTGTACTATGTAGTTATGTTAAGTTATCCTATCTGAGCACAATTCAACACCACAATGAACAATTTTGCTCGTTTTGCACGTATTTTGCTCGTTTTGAACGAATTTTGCTCATTTTCGAACGATTCAGCCTCTAATTCGCACATATCCGCTGTAATTCGACTCTGTACTATCTAGTTATGTTAAGTTATACTATCTGAGCACAATTCGACACCACAATGAACAATTTTGCTCGTTTTGCACGAATTATGCTCATTTTCGCACGATTCAGCCTCTAATTCGCACATATCCGCTGTAATTCGACTCTGTACTATCTAGTTATGTTAAGTTATCCTATCTGAGCACAATTCAACACCACAATGAACGATTTTGCTCGTTTTGAACGAATTATGCTCATTTTCGCACGATTCAGCCTCTAATTCGCACATATCCGCTGTAATTCGAATCTGTACTATCTAGTTATGTTAAGTTATCCTATCTGAGCACAATTCAACATCACAATGAACAATTTTGCTCGTTTTGCACGAATTATGCTCACTTTCGCACGATTCAGCCTCTAATTCGCACATATCCGCTGTAATTTGACTCTGTACTATCTAGTCATGTTAAGTTATCGTAACTGAGCACAATTCAACACCACAATGAACAATTTTGCTCGTTTTGAACGAATTATGCACACTTTCGCACGATTCAGCCTCTAATTCGCACATATCCGCTGTAATTCGCCTCTGTACTATCTAGTTATGTTATGTTATCCTATCTGAGCACAATTCAACACCACAATGAACAATTTTGCTCGTTTTGCACGAATTATGCTCATTTTCGCACGATTCAGCCTCTAATTCGCACATATCCGCTGTGATTCGACTCTGTACTATCTAGTTATGTTAAGTTATCGTAACTGAGCACAATTCAACACCACAATGAACAATTTTGCTCGTTTTGCACGAATTATGCTCATTTTCGCACGATTCAGCCTCTAATTCGCACATATCCGCCGTGATTCGACTCTGTACTATCTAGTTATGTTAAGTTATCGTAACTGAGCACAATTCAACACCACAATGAACAATTTTGCTCGTTTTGAACGAATTATGCTCACTTTCGCACGATTCAGCCTCTAATTCGCACATATCCGCTGTAATTCGACTCTGTACTATCGAGTTATGTTAAGTTATCCTATCTGAGCACAATTCAACACCACAATGAACAATTTTGCTCGTTTTGCACGAATTTTGCTCGTTTTGAACGATTCAGCCTCTAATTCGCACATATCCGCTGCAATTCGACTCTGTACTATCTAGTTATGTTAAGTTATCCTATCTGAGCACAATTCAACACCACAATGAACAATTTTGCTCGTTTTGCACGAATTTTGCTCGTTTTGAACGAATTTTGCTCATTTTCGAACGATTCAGCCTCTAATTCGCACATATCCGCTGTAATTCGACTCTGTACTATCTAGTCACGTTAAGTTATCGTAGCTGAGCACAATTCAACACCACAATGAACAATTTTGCTCGTTTTGAACGAATTATGCTCACTTTCGCACGATTCAGCCTCTAATTCGCGCATGTCCGCTGCAATTCGACTCTGTACTATCTAGTTATGTCATGTTATCCTATCTGAGCACAATTCAACACCACAATGAACAATTTTGCTCGTTTTGCACGAATTGTGCTCGTTTTGAACGATTCAGCTTCTAATTCGCACATATCCGCTGCAATTCGACTCTGTACTATGTAGTTATGTTAAGTTATCCTATCTGAGCACAATGCAACACCACAATGAACAATTTTGCTCGTTTTGCACGAATTATGCTCGTTTTGAACGAATTTCTCTCATTTTCGAACGATTCAGCCTCTAATTCGCACATATCCGCTGTAATTCGCCTCTGTACTATCTAGTTATGTTAAGTTATCTTATCTGAGCACAATTCAACACCACAAGGAACAATTTTGCTCGTTTTGCACGAATTTTGCTCGTTTTGAACGAATTTTGCTCATTTTCGAACGATTCAGCCTCTAATTCGCACATATTCGCTGTAATTCGACTCTGTACTATCTACTCATGTTAAGTTATCCTATCTGAGCACAATTCAACACCACAAGGAACAATTTTGCTCGTTTTGCACGAATTTTGCTCGTTTTGAACGATTCAGCCTCTAAATCGCACATATCCGCTGCAATTCGACTCTGTACTATGTAGTTATGTTAAGTTATCCTATCTGAGCACAATTCAACACCACAATGAACAATTTTGCTCGTTTTGCACGAATTTTGCTCGTTTTGAACGAATTTTGCTCATTTTCGAACGATTCAGCCTCTAATTCGCACATATCCGCTGTGATTCGACTCTGTCCCATCTAGATATGTTAAGTTATCGTAACTGAGCACAATTCGACACCACAATGAACAATTTTGCTCGTAATGAAAGAATAATGCTCATTCTCGCACGATTCAGCCTCTAATTCGCACATATCCGCTGCAATTCGACTCTGTACTATGTAGTTATGTTAAGTTATCCTATCTGAGCACAGTTCAACACCACAATGAACAATTTTGCTCGTTTTGCACGTATTTTGCTCGTTTTGAACGAATTTTGCTCATTTTCGAACGATTCAGCCTCTAATTCGCACATATCCGCTGTAATTCGACTCTGTACTATCTAGTTATGTTAAGTTATACTATCTGAGCACAATTCGACACCACAATGAACAATTTTGCTCGTTTTGCACGAATTATGCTCATTTTCGCACGATTCAGCCTCTAATTCGCACATATCCGCTGTAATTCGACTCTGTACTATCTAGTTATGTTAAGTTATCCTATCTGAGCACAATTCAACACCACAATGAACGATTTTGCTCGTTTTGAACGAATTATGCTCATTTTCGCACGATTCAGCCTCTAATTCGCACATATCCGCTGTAATTCGAATCTGTACTATCTAGTTATGTTAAGTTATCCTATCTGAGCACAATTCAACATCACAATGAACAATTTTGCTCGTTTTGCACGAATTATGCTCACTTTCGCACGATTCAGCCTCTAATTCGCACATATCCGCTGTAATTTGACTCTGTACTATCTAGTCATGTTAAGTTATCGTAACTGAGCACAATTCAACACCACAATGAACAATTTTGCTCGTTTTGAACGAATTATGCACACTTTCGCACGATTCAGCCTCTAATTCGCACATATCCGCTGTAATTCGCCTCTGTACTATCTAGTTATGTTATGTTATCCTATCTGAGCACAATTCAACACCACAATGAACAATTTTGCTCGTTTTGCACGAATTATGCTCATTTTCGCACGATTCAGCCTCTAATTCGCACATATCCGCTGTGATTCGACTCTGTACTATCTAGTTATGTTAAGTTATCGTAACTGAGCACAATTCAACACCACAATGAACAATTTTGCTCGTTTTGCACGAATTATGCTCATTTTCGCACGATTCAGCCTCTAATTCGCACATATCCGCCGTGATTCGACTCTGTACTATCTAGTTATGTTAAGTTATCGTAACTGAGCACAATTCAACACCACAATGAACAATTTTGCTCGTTTTGAACGAATTATGCTCACTTTCGCACGATTCAGCCTCTAATTCGCACATATCCGCTGTAATTCGACTCTGTACTATCGAGTTATGTTAAGTTATCCTATCTGAGCACAATTCAACACCACAATGAACAATTTTGCTCGTTTTGCACGAATTTTGCTCGTTTTGAACGATTCAGCCTCTAATTCGCACATATCCGCTGCAATTCGACTCTGTACTATCTAGTTATGTTAAGTTATCCTATCTGAGCACAATTCAACACCACAATGAACAATTTTGCTCGTTTTGCACGAATTTTGCTCGTTTTGAACGAATTTTGCTCATTTTCGAACGATTCAGCCTCTAATTCGCACATATCCGCTGTAATTCGACTCTGTACTATCTAGTCACGTTAAGTTATCGTAGCTGAGCACAATTCAACACCACAATGAACAATTTTGCTCGTTTTGAACGAATTATGCTCACTTTCGCACGATTCAGCCTCTAATTCGCACATGTCCGCTGCAATTCGACTCTGTACTATCTAGTTATGTCATGTTATCCTATCTGAGCACAATTCAACACCACAATGAACAATTTTGCTCGTTTTGCACGAATTGTGCTCGTTTTGAACGATTCAGCTTCTAATTCGCACATATCCGCTGCAATTCGACTCTGTACTATGTAGTTATGTTAAGTTATCCTATCTGAGCACAATGCAACACCACAATGAACAATTTTGCTCGTTTTGCACGAATTATGCTCGTTTTGAACGAATTTCTCTCATTTTCGAACGATTCAGCCTCTAATTCGCACATATCCGCTGTAATTCGCCTCTGTACTATCTAGTTATGTTAAGTTATCTTATCTGAGCACAATTCAACACCACAAGGAACAATTTTGCTCGTTTTGCACGAATTTTGCTCGTTTTGAACGAATTTTGCTCATTTTCGAACGATTCAGCCTCTAATTCGCACATATTCGCTGTAATTCGACTCTGTACTATCTACTCATGTTAAGTTATCCTATCTGAGCACAATTCAACACCACAAGGAACAATTTTGCTCGTTTTGCACGAATTTTGCTCGTTTTGAACGATTCAGCCTCTAAATCGCACATATCCGCTGCAATTCGACTCTGTACTATGTAGTTATGTTAAGTTATCCTATCTGAGCACAATTCAACACCACAATGAACAATTTTGCTCGTTTTGCACGAATTTTGCTCGTTTTGAACGAATTTTGCTCATTTTCGAACGATTCAGCCTCTAATTCGCACATATCCGCTGTGATTCGACTCTGTCCCATCTAGATATGTTAAGTTATCGTAACTGAGCACAATTCGACACCACAATGAACAATTTTGCTCGTAATGAAAGAATAATGCTCATTCTCGCACGATTCAGCCTCTAATTCGCACATACCCGCTGTAATTTGACTCTGTACTATCTAGTCATGTTTAGTTATCGTAACTGAGCACAATTCAACACCAGAATGAACAATTTTGCTCGTTCTGCACGAATTATGCTCATTTTCGCACGATTCAGCCTCTAATTCGCACATATCCGCTGCAATTCGGCTCTGTACTATCTAGTTATGTCATGTTATCCTATCTGAGCACAATTCAACACCACAATGAACAATTTTGCTCGTTTTGCACGAATTTTGCTCGTTTTGAACGAATTTTGCTCATTTTCGAACGATTCAGCCTCTAATTCGCACATATCCGCTGTAATTCGACTCTGTACTATCTAGTTATGTTAAGTTATCCTATCTGAGCACAATTCAACACCGCAACGAACAATTTTGCTCGTTCTGCACGAATTATGTTCATTTTCGCACGATTCAGCCTCTAATTCGCACATATCCGCTGCAATTCGACTCTGTACTATCTAGTTATGTTAAGTTATCCTATCTGAGCACAATTCAACACCACAATGAACAATTTTGCTCGTTTTGCACGAATTTTGCTCGTTTTGAACGAATTTTGCTCATTTTCGAACGATTCAGCCTCTAATTCGCACATATCCGCTGTAATTCGCCTCTGTACTATCTAGTTATGGTAAGTTATCCTATCTGAGCACAATTCAACACCACAATGAACAATTTTGCTCGTTTTGCACGAATTATGCGCATTTTCGCACGATTCAGCCTCTAATTCGCACATATCCGCTGTGATTCGACTCTGTCCCATCTAGATATGTTAAGTTATCGTAACTGAGCACAATTCGACACCACAATGAACAATTTTGCTCGAAATGAAAGAATAATGCTCATTTTCGCACGATTCAGCCTCTAATTCGCACATATCTTCTGTAATTCGACTCTGTACTATCTAGTTATGTTAGGTTATGGTAACTGAGCACAATTCAACACCACAATGAACAATTTTGCTCGTTTTGAACGAATTATGCTCATTTTCGCACGATTCAGCCTCTAATTCGCACATATCTTCTGTAATTCGACTCTGTAGTATCTAGTTATGTTAGGTTATGGTAACTGAGGACAATTCAACACCACAATGAACAATTTTGCTCGTTTTGAACGAATTATGCTCATTTACGCACGATTCAGCCTCTAATTCGCACATATCCGCAGTAATTCGACTCTGTACTATCTAGTCATGTTAAGTTATCGTAACTGAGCACAATTCAACACCACAATGAACAATTTTGCTCGTTTTGAACGAATTGTGCTCATTTTCGCACGATTCAGCCTCTAATTCGCACATATCCGCTGTAATTCGATTCTGTACTATCTAGTTATGTTAGGATATGGTAACTGAGGACAATTCAACACCACAATGAACAATTTTGCTCGTTTTGAACGAATTATGCTCATTTTCGCACGATTCAGCCTCTAATTCGCACATATCCGCAGTAATTCGACTCTGTACTATCTAGTCATGTTAAGTTATCGTAACTGAGCACAATTCAGCACCACAATGAACAATTTTGCTCGTTTTGAACGAATTGTGCTCATTTTCGCACGATTCAGCCTATAATTCGCACATATCCGCTGTAATTTGACTCTGTACTATGTAGTCATGTTAAGTTATCGTAACTGAGCACAATTCAACACCACAATGAACAATTTTGCTCGTTTTGGACGAATTATGCTCATTTTCGCACGATTCAGCCTCTAATTCGCACATATCCGCTGTAATTCGACTCTGTACTATCTAGTTATGTTAAGTTATCCTATCTGAGCACAATTCAACACCACAATGAACAATTTTGCTCGTTTTGAACGAATTGTGCTCATTTTCGCACGATTCAGCCTCTAATTCGCACATATCCGCAGTAATTCTACTCTGTACTATCTAGTTATGTCATGTTATCCTATCTGAGCACAATTCAACACCACAATGAACGATTTTGCTCGTTTTGAACGAATTATGCTCATTTCCGCACGATTCAGCCTCTAATTCGCACATATCCGCTGTAATTCGAATCTGTACTATCTAGTCATGGTAAGTTATCGTATCTGAGCACAATTCAACACCGCAACGAACAATTTTGCTCGTTCTGCACGAATTATGCTCATTTTCGCACGATTCAGCCTCTAATTCGCACATATCCGCTGCAATTCGACTCTGTACTATCTAGTTATGTTAAGTTATCCTATCTGAGCACAATTCAACATCACAATGAACAATTTTGCTCGTTTTGCACGAATTATGCTCACTTTCGAACGATTCAGCCTCTAATTCGCACATATCCGCTGTAATTCGACTCTGTACTATCTAGTCACGTTAAGTTACCGTAACTGAGGACAATTCAACACCACAATGAACAATTTTGCTCGTTTTGAACGAATTATGCACACTTTCGCACGATTCAGCCTCTAATTCGCACATATCCGCTGTAATTCGACTCTGTACTATCTAGTTATGTTAAGTTATCCTATCTGAGCACAATTCATCACCACAACGGACAATTTTGCTCGTTTTGCCCGAATTATGCTCACTTTCGCACGATTCAGCCTCTAATTCGCACATATCCGCTGTAATTCGACTCTGTACTATCGAGTTATGTTAAGTTATCCTATCTGAGCACAATTCAACACCACAATGAACAATTTTGCTCGTTTTGCACGAATTTTGCTCGTTTTGAACGATTCAGCCTCTAATTCGCACATATCCGCTGCAATTCGACTCTGTACTATCTAGTTATGTTAAGTTATCCTATCTGAGCACAATTCAACACCACAATGAACAATTTTGCTCGTTTTGCACGAATTTTGCTCGTTTTGAACGAATTTTGCTCATTTTCGAACGATTCAGCCTCTAATTCGCACATATCCGCTGTAATTCGACTCTGTACTATCTAGTCACGTTAAGTTATCGTAGCTGAGCACAATTCAACACCACAATGAACAATTTTGCTCGTTTTGAACGAATTATGCTCACTTTCGCACGATTCAGCCTCTAATTCGCACATGTCCGCTGCAATTCGACTCTGTACTATCTAGTTATGTCATGTTATCCTATCTGAGCACAATTCAACACCACAATGAACAATTTTGCTCGTTTTGCACGAATTGTGCTCGTTTTGAACGATTCAGCTTCTAATTCGCACATATCCGCTGCAATTCGACTCTGTACTATGTAGTTATGTTAAGTTATCCTATCTGAGCACAATGCAACACCACAATGAACAATTTTGCTCGTTTTGCACGAATTATGCTCGTTTTGAACGAATTTCTCTCATTTTCGAACGATTCAGCCTCTAATTCGCACATATCCGCTGTAATTCGCCTCTGTACTATCTAGTTATGTTAAGTTATCTTATCTGAGCACAATTCAACACCACAAGGAACAATTTTGCTCGTTTTGCACGAATTTTGCTCGTTTTGAACGAATTTTGCTCATTTTCGAACGATTCAGCCTCTAATTCGCACATATTCGCTGTAATTCGACTCTGTACTATCTACTCATGTTAAGTTATCCTATCTGAGCACAATTCAACACCACAAGGAACAATTTTGCTCGTTTTGCACGAATTTTGCTCGTTTTGAACGATTCAGCCTCTAAATCGCACATATCCGCTGCAATTCGACTCTGTACTATGTAGTTATGTTAAGTTATCCTATCTGAGCACAATTCAACACCACAATGAACAATTTTGCTCGTTTTGCACGAATTTTGCTCGTTTTGAACGAATTTTGCTCATTTTCGAACGATTCAGCCTCTAATTCGCACATATCCGCTGTGATTCGACTCTGTCCCATCTAGATATGTTAAGTTATCGTAACTGAGCACAATTCGACACCACAATGAACAATTTTGCTCGTAATGAAAGAATAATGCTCATTCTCGCACGATTCAGCCTCTAATTCGCACATACCCGTTGTAATTTGACTCTGTACTATCTAGTCATGTTTAGTTATCGTAACTGAGCACAATTCAACACCAGAATGAACAATTTTGCTCGTTCTGCACGAATTATGCTCATTTTCGCACGATTCAGCCTCTAATTCGCACATATCCGCTGCAATTCGGCTCTGTACTATCTAGTTATGTCATGTTATCCTATCTGAGCACAATTCAACACCACAATGAACAATTTTGCTCGTTTTGCACGAATTTTGCTCGTTTTGAACGAATTTTGCTCATTTTCGAACGATTCAGCCTCTAATTCGCACATATCCGCTGTAATTCGACTCTGTACTATCTAGTTATGTTAAGTTATCCTATCTGAGCACAATTCAACACCGCAACGAACAATTTTGCTCGTTCTGCACGAATTATGTTCATTTTCGCACGATTCAGCCTCTAATTCGCACATATCCGCTGCAATTCGACTCTGTACTATCTAGTTATGTTAAGTTATCCTATCTGAGCACAATTCAACACCACAATGAACAATTTTGCTCGTTTTGCACGAATTTTGCTCGTTTTGAACGAATTTTGCTCATTTTCGAACGATTCAGCCTCTAATTCGCACATATCCGCTGTAATTCGCCTCTGTACTATCTAGTTATGTTAAGTTATCCTATCTGAGCACAATTCAACACCACAATGAACAATTTTGCTCGTTTTGCACGAATTATGCTCATTTTCGCACGATGCAGCCTCTAATTCGCACATATCCGCTGTGATTCGACTCTGTCCCATCTAGATATGTTAAGTTATCGTAACTGAGCACAATTCGACACCACAATGAACAATTTTGCTCGAAATGAAAGAATAATGCTCATTTTCGCACGATTCAGCCTCTAATTCGCACATATCTTCTGTAATTCGACTCTGTACTATCTAGTTATGTTAGGTTATGGTAACTGAGCACAATTCAACACCACAATGAACAATTTTGCTCGTTTTGAACGAATTATGCTCATTTTCGCACGATTCAGCCTCTAATTCGCACATATATTCTGTAATTCGACTCTGTACTATCTAGTTATGTTAGGTTATGGTAACTGAGCACAATTCAACACCACGACGAACAATTTTGCTCGCTTTGAACGAATTATGCTCACTTTCGCACGATTCAGCCTCTAATTCGCACATATCCGCTGCAATTCGACTCTGTACTGTCTAGTTATGTTAAGTTATCCTATCTGAGCATAATTCAACACCGCAACGAACAATTTTGCTCGTTCTGCACGAATTATGCTCATTTTCGCACGATTCAGCCTCTAATTCGCACATATCCGCTGCAATTCGACTCTGTACTATCAAGTTATGTCATGTTATCCTATCTGAGCACAATTCAACACCACAATGAACAATTTTGCTCGTTTTGCACGAATTTTGCACGTTTTGAACGAATTTTGCTCATTTTCGAACGATTCAGCCTCTAATTCGCACATATCCGCTGTAATTCGCCTCTGTACTATCTAGTTATGTTATGTTATCCTATCTGAGCACAATTCAACACCACAATGAACAATTTTGCTCGTTCTGCACGAATTATGCTCATTTTCGCACGATTCAGCCTCTAATTCGCACATATCCGCTGCAATTAGACTCTGTACTATCTAGTTATGTTAAGTTATCCTATCTGAGCACAATTCAACACCACAATGAATAATTTTGCTCGTTTTGCACGAATTTTGCCCGTTTTGAACGAATTTTGCTCATTTTCGAACGATTCAGCCTCTAATTCGCACATATCCGCTGTAATTCGCCTCTGTACTATCTAGTTATGTTAAGTTATCCTATCTGAGCACAATTCAACACCACAATGAATAATTTTGCTCGTTTTGCACGAATTATGCTCATTTTCGCACGATGCAGCCTCTAATTCGCACATATCCGCTGTGATTCGACTCTGTCCCATCTAGATATGTTAAGTTATCGTAACTGAGCACAATTCGACACCACAATGAACAATTTTGCTCGAAATGAAAGAATAATGCTCATTTTCGCACGATTCAGCCTCTAATTCGCACATATCTTCTGTAATTCGACTCTGTACTATCTAGTTATGTTAGGTTATGGTAACTGAGCACAATTCAACACCACAATGAACAATTTTGCTCGTTTTGAACGAATTATGCTCATTTTCGCACGATTCAGCCTCTAATTCGCACATATCTTCTGTAATTCGACTCTGTACTATCTAGTTATGTTAAGTTATCGTAACTGAGCACAATTCAACACCACAATGAACAATTTTGCTCGTTTTGAACGAATTATGCTCACTTTCGCACGATTCAGCCTCTAATTCGCACATATCCGCTGTAATTCGACTCTGTAGTATCTAGTTATGTTAGGTTATGGTAACTGAGGACAGTTCAACACCACAATGAACAATTTTGCTCGTTTTGAACGAATTATGCTAATTTACGCACGATTCAGCCTCTAATTCGCACATATCCGCAGTAATTCGACTCTGTACTATCTAGTCATGTTAAGTTATCGTAACTGAGCACAATTCAACACCACAATGAACAATTTTGCTCGTTTTGAACGAATTGTGCTCATTTTCGCACGATTCAGCCTCTAATTCGCACATATCTTCTGTAATTCGATTCTGTACTATCTAGTTATGTTAGGATATGGTAACTGAGGACAATTCAACACCACAATGAACAATTTTGCTCGTTTTGAACGAATTATGCTCATTTACGCACGATTCAGCCTCTAATTCGCACATATCCGCAGTAATTCGACTCTGTACTATCTAGTCATGTTAAGTTATCCTATCTGAGCACAATTCAACACCACAATGAACGATTTTGCTCGTTTTGAACGAATTATGCTCATTTCCGCACGATTCAGCCTCTAATTCGCACATATCCGCTGTAATTCGAATCTGTACTATCTAGTCATGGTAAGTTATCGTATCTGAGCACAATTCAACACCGCAACGAACAATTTTGCTCGTTCTGCACGAATTATGCTCATTTTCGCACGATTCAGCCTCTAATTCGCACATATCCGCTGCAATTCGACTCTGTACTATCTAGTTATGTTAAGTTATCCTATCTGAGCACAATTCAACATCACAATGAACAATTTTGCTCGTTTTGCACGAATTATGCTCACTTTCGAACGATTCAGCCTCTAATTCGCACATATCCGCTGTAATTCGACTCTGTACTATCTAGTCACGTTAAGTTACCGTAACTGAGGACAATTCAACACCACAATGAACAATTTTGCTCGTTTTGAACGAATTATGCACACTTTCGCACGATTCAGCCTCTAATTCGCACATATCCGCTGTAATTCGACTCTGTACTATCTAGTTATGTTAAGTTATCCTATCTGAGCACAATTCATCACCACAACGGACAATTTTGCTCGTTTTGCCCGAATTATGCACATTTTCACACGATTCAGCCTCTAATTCGCACATATCCGCTGCAATTCGACTCTGTACTATCTAGTTATGTTAAGTTATCCTATCTGAGCACAATTCAACACCACAATGAACAATTTTGCTCGTTTTGCACGAATTTTGCTCGTTTTGAACGAATTTTGCTCATTTTCGAACGATTCAGCCTCTAATTCGCACATATCCGCTGTAATTCGACTCTGTACTATCTAGTTATGTTAAGTTATCCTATCTGAGCACAATTCAACACCACAATGAACAATTTTGCTCGTTTTGCACGAATTTTGCTCGTTTTGAACGAATTTTGCTCATTTTCGAACGATTCAGCCTCTAATTCGCACATATCCGCTGTAATTGGCCTCTGTACTATCTAGTTATTTTATGTTATCCTATCTGAGCACAATTCAACACCACAATGAACAATTTTGCTCGTTTTGCACGAATTATGCTCATTTTCGCACGATTCAGCCTCTAATTCGCACATATCCGCTGTGATTCGACTCTGTACTATCTAGTTATGTTAAGTTATCGTAACTGAGCACAATTCAACACCACAATGAACAATTTTGCTCGTTTTGAACGAATTATGCTCACTTTCGCACGATTCAGCCTCTAATTCGCACATATCCGCTGTAATTCGACTCTGTACTATCGGGTTATGTTAAGTTATCCTATCTGAGCACAATTCAACACCACAATGAACAATTTTGCTCGTTTTGCACGAATTTTGCTCGTTTTGAACGATTCAGCCTCTAAATCGCACATATCCGCTGCAATTCGACTCTGTACTATGTAGTTATGTCAAGTTATCCTATCTGAGCACAATTCAACACCACAATGAACAATTTTGCTCGTTTTGCACGAATTTTGCTCGTTTTGAACGAATTTTGCTCATTTTCGAACGATTCAGCCTCTAATTCGCTCATATCCGCTGTGATTCGACTCTGTCCCATCTAGATATGTTAAGTTATCGTAACTGAGCACAATTCGACACCACAATGAACAATTTTGCACGTAATGAAAGAATAATGCTCATTTTCGCACGATTCAGCCTCTAATTCGCACATATCTTCTGTAATTCGACTCTGTACTATCTAGTTATGTTAGGTTATGGTAACTGAGCACAATTCAACACCACAACGAACAATTTTACTCGCTTTGAACGAATTATGCTCACTTTCGCACGATTCAGCCTCTAATTCGCACATATCCGCTGCAATTCGACTCTGTACTGTCTAGTTATGTTAAGTTATCCTATCTGAACACAATTCAACACCGCAACGAACAATTTTGCTCGTTCTGCACGAATTATGCTCATTTTCGCACGATTCAGCCTCTAATTCGCACATATCCGCTGCAATTCGACTCTGTACTATCAAGTTATGTCATGTTATCCTATCTGAGCACAATTCAACACCACAATGAACAATTTTGCTCGTTTTGCACGAATTTTGCACGTTTTGAACGAATTTTGCTCATTTTCGAACGATTCAGCCTCTAATTCGCACATATCCGCTGTAATTCGCCTCTGTACTATCTAGTTATGTTATGTTATCCTATCTGAGCACAATTCAACACCACAATGAACAATTTTGCTCGTTCTGCACGAATTATGCTCATTTTCGCACGATTCAGCCTCTAATTCGCACATATCCGCTGCAATTCGACTCTGTACTATCTAGTTATGTTAAGTTATCCTATCTGAGCACAATTCAACACCACAATGAATAATTTTGCTCGTTTTGCACGAATTTTGCCCGTTTTGAACGAATTTTGCTCATTTTCGAACGATTCAGCCTCTAATTCGCACATATCCGCTGTAATTCGCCTCTGTACTATCTAGTTATGTTAAGTTATCCTATCTGAGCACAATTCAACACCACAATGAATAATTTTGCTCGTTTTGCACGAATTATGCTCATTTTCGCACGATGCAGCCTCTAATTCGCACATATCCGCTGTGATTCGACTCTGTCCCATCTAGATATGTTAAGTTATCGTAACTGAGCACAATTCGACACCACAATGAACAATTTTGCTCGAAATGAAAGAATAATGCTCATTTTCGCACGATTCAGCCTCTAATTCGCACATATCTTCTGTAATTCGACTCTGTACTATCTAGTTATGTTAGGTTATGGTAACTGAGCACAATTCAACACCACAATGAACAATTTTGCTCGTTTTGAACGAATTATGCTCATTTTCGCACGATTCAGCCTCTAATTCGCACATATCTTCTGTAATTCGACTCTGTACTATCTAGTTATGTTAGGTTATGGTAACTGAGGACAATTCGACACCACAATGAACAATTTTGCTCGTAATGAAAGAATAATGCTCATTTTCGCACGATTCAGCCTCTAATTCGCACATATCTTCTGTAATTCGACTCTGTACTATCTAGTTATGTTAGGTTATGGTAACTGAGCACAATTCAACACCACAATGAACAATTTTGCTCGTTTTGAACGAATTATGCTCATTTTCGCACGATTCAGCGTCTAATTCGCACATATCCGCTGTAATTCGACTCTGTACTATCTAGTTATGTTAAGTTATCCTATCTGAGCACAATTCAACACCGCAACGAACAATTTTGCTCGTTCTGCACGAATTATGCTCATTTTCGCACGATTCAGCCTCTAATTCGCACATATCCGCTGCAATTCGACTCTGTACTATCTAGTTATGTTAAGTTATCCTATCTGAGCACAATTCAACACCACAATGAACAATTTTGCTCGTTTTGCACGAATTTTGCTCGTTTTGAACGAATTTTGCTCATTTTCGAACGATTCAGCCTCTAATTCGCACATATCCGCTGTAATTCGCCTCTGTACTATCTAGTTATGTTAAGTTATCCTATCTGAGCACAATTCAACACCACAATGAACAATTTTGCTCGTTTTGCACGAATTATGCTCATTTTCGCACGATGCAGCCTCTAATTCGCACATATCCGCTGTGATTCGACTCTGTCCCATCTAGATATGTTAAGTTATCGTAACTGAGCACAATTCGACACCACAATGAACAATTTTGCTCGAAATGAAAGAATAATGCTCATTTTCGCACGATTCAGCCTCTAATTCGCACATATCTTCTGTAATTCGACTCTGTACTATCTAGTTATGTTAGGTTATGGTAACTGAGCACAATGCAACACCACAATGAACAATTTTGCTCGTTTTGAACGAACTATGCTCATTTTCGCACGATTCAGCCTCTAATTCGCACATATCTTCTGTAATTCGACTCTGTACTATCTAGTTATGTTAGGTTATGGTAACTGAGCACAATTCAACACCACAATGAACAATTTTGCTCGTTTTGAACGAATTATGCTCATTTTCGCACGATTCAGCCTCTAATTCGCACATATATTCTGTAATTCGACTCTGTACTGTCTAGTTATGTTAAGTTATCCTATCTGAGCACAATTCAACACCGCAACGAACAATTTTGCTCGTTCTGCACGAATTATGCTCATTTTCGCACGATTCAGCCTCTAATTCGCACATATCCGCTGCAATTCGACTCTGTACTATCAAGTTATGTCATGTTATCCTATCTGAGCACAATTCAACACCACAATGAACAATTTTGCTCGTTTTGCACGAATTTTGCACGTTTTGAACGAATTTTGCTCATTTTCGAACGATTCAGCCTCTAATTCGCACATATCCGCTGTAATTCGCCTCTGTACTATCTAGTTATGTTATGTTATCCTATCTGAGCACAATTCAACACCACAATGAACAATTTTGCTCGTTCTGCACGAATTATGCTCATTTTCGCACGATTCAGCCTCTAATTCGCACATATCCGCTGCAATTCGACTCTGTACTATCTAGTTATGTTAAGTTATCCTATCTGAGCACAATTCAACACCACAATGAATAATTTTGCTCGTTTTGCACGAATTTTGCCCGTTTTGAACGAATTTTGCTCATTTTCGAACGATTCAGCCTCTAATTCGCACATATCCGCTGTAATTCGCCTCTGTACTATCTAGTTATGTTAAGTTATCCTATCTGAGCACAATTCAACACCACAATGAATAATTTTGCTCGTTTTGCACGAATTATGCTCATTTTCGCACGATGCAGCCTCTAATTCGCACATATCCGCTGTGATTCGACTCTGTCCCATCTAGATATGTTAAGTTATCGTAACTGAGCACAATTCGACACCACAATGAACAATTTTGCTCGAAATGAAAGAATAATGCTCATTTTCGCACGATTCAGCCTCTAATTCGCACATATCTTCTGTAATTCGACTCTGTACTATCTAGTTATGTTAGGTTATGGTAACTGAGCACAATTCAACACCACAATGAACAATTTTGCTCGTTTTGAACGAATTATGCTTATTTTCGCACGATTCAGCCTCTAATTCGCACATATCTTCTGTAATTCGACTCTGTACTATCTAGTTATGTTAGGTTATGGTAACTGAGGACAATTCGACACCACAATGAACAATTTTGCTCGTAATGAAAGAATAATGCTCATTTTCGCACGATTCAGCCTCTAATTCGCACATATCTTCTGTAATTCGACTCTGTACTATCTAGTTATGTTAGGTTATGGTAACTGAGCACAATTCAACACCACAATGAACAATTTTGCTCGTTTTGAACGAATTATGCTCATTTTCGCACGATTCAGCGTCTAATTCGCACATATCCGCTGTAATTCGACTCTGTACTATCTAGTTATGTTAAGTTATCCTATCTGAGCACAATTCAACACCGCAACGAACAATTTTGCTCGTTCTGCACGAATTATGCTCATTTTCGCACGATTCAGCCTCTAATTCGCACATATCCGCTGCAATTCGACTCTGTACTATCTAGTTATGTTAAGTTATCCTATCTGAGCACAATTCAACACCACAATGAACAATTTTGCTCGTTTTGCACGAATTTTGCTCGTTTTGAACGAATTTTGCTCATTTTCGAACGATTCAGCCTCTAATTCGCACATATCCGCTGTAATTCGCCTCTGTACTATCTAGTTATGTTAAGTTATCCTATCTGAGCACAATTCAACACCACAATGAACAATTTTGCTCGTTTTGCACGAATTATGCTCATTTTCGCACGATGCAGCCTCTAATTCGCACATATCCGCTGTGATTCGACTCTGTCCCATCTAGATATGTTAAGTTATCGTAACTGAGCACAATTCGACACCACAATGAACAATTTTGCTCGAAATGAAAGAATAATGCTCATTTTCGCACGATTCAGCCTCTAATTCGCACATATCTTCTGTAATTCGACTCTGTACTATCTAGTTATGTTAGGTTATGGTAACTGAGCACAATTCAACACCACAATGAACAATTTTGCTCGTTTTGAACGAACTATGCTCATTTTCGCACGATTCAGCCTCTAATTCGCACATATCTTCTGTAATTCGACTCTGTACTATCTAGTTATGTTAGGTTATGGTAACTGAGGACAATTCAACACCACAATGAACAATTTTGCTCGTTTTGAACGAATTATGCTCATTTACGCACGATTCAGCCTCTAATTCGCACATATCCGCAGTAATTCGACTCTGTACTATCTAGTCATGTTAAGTTATCGTAACTGAGCACAATTCAACACCACAATGAACAATTTTGCTCGTTTTGAACGAATTGTGCTCATTTTCGCACGATTCAGCCTCTAATTCGCACATATCCGCTGTACTTTGACTCTGTACTATCTAGTCATGTTAAGTTATCGTAACTGAGCACAATTCAACACCACAATGAACAATTTTGCTCGTAATGAAAGAATAATGCTCATTTTCGCACGATTCAGCCTCTAATTCGCACATATCATCTGTAATTCGACTCTGTACTATCTAGTTATGTTAGGTTATGGTAACTGAGGACAATTCGACACCACAATGAACAATTTTGCTCGTAATGAAAGAATAATGCTCATTTTCGCACGATTCAGCCTCTAATTCGCACATATCTTCTGTAATTCGACTCTGTACTATCTAGTTATGTTAGGTTATGGTAACTGAGGACAATTCGACACCACAATGAACAATTTTGCTCGTAATGAAAGAATAATGCTCATTTTCGCACGATTCAGCCTCTAATTCGCACATATCTTCTGTAATTCGACTCTGTACTATCCAGTTATGTTAGGTTATGGTAACTGCGCACAATTCAACACCACAACGAACAATTTTGCTCGCTTTGAACGAATTATGCTCACTTTCGCACGATTCAGCCTCTAATTCGCACATATCCGCTGCAATTCGACTCTGTACTGTCTGGTTATGTTAAGTTATCCTATCTGAGCACAATTCAACACCGCAACGAACAATTTTGCTCGTTCTGCACGAATTATGCTCATTTTCGCACGATTCAGCCTCTAATTCGCACATATCCGCTGCAATTCGACTCTGT
Source organism: Megachile rotundata (assembly GCF_050947335.1). Classification (NCBI taxonomy): domain Eukaryota; kingdom Metazoa; phylum Arthropoda; class Insecta; order Hymenoptera; family Megachilidae; genus Megachile; species Megachile rotundata. The sequence continues at coordinate 78,510 of NW_027473341.1, read as the reverse complement.
ACTATCAAGTTATGTCATGTTATCCTATCTGAGCACAATTCAACACCACAATGAACAATTTTGCTCGTTTTGCACGAATTTTGCTCGTTTTGAACGAATTTTGCTCATTTTCGAACGATTCAGCCTCTAATTCGCACATATCCGCTGTAATTCGCCTCTGTACTATCTAGTTATGTTATGTTATCCTATCTGAGCACAATTCAACACCACAATGAACAATTTTGCTCGTTCTGCACGAATTATGCTCATTTTCGCACGATTCAGCCTCTAATTCGCACATATCCGCTGCAATTCGACTCTGTACTATCTAGTTATGTTAAGTTATCCTATCTGAGCACAATTCAACACCACAATGAACAATTTTGCTCGTTTTGCACGAATTTTGCTCGTTTTGAACGAATTTTGCTCATTTTCGAACGATTCAGCCTCTAATTCGCACATATCCGCTGTAATTCGCCTCTGTACTATCTAGTTATATTAAGTTATCCTATCTGAGCACAATTCAACACCACAATGAACAATTTTGCTCGTTTTGCACGAATTATGCTCATTTTCGCACGATTCAGCCTCTAATTCGCACATATCCGCTGTGATTCGACTCTGTCCTATCTAGATATGTTAAGTTATCCTATCTGAGCACAATTCAACACCGCAACGAACAATTTTGCTCGTTCTGCACGAATTATGCTCATTTTCGCACGATTCAGCCTCTAATTCGCACATATCCGCTGCAATTCGACTCTGTACTATCTAGTTATGTTAAGTTATCCTATCTGAGCACAATTCAACACCACAATGAACAATTTTGCTCGTTTTGCACGAATTTTGCTCGTTTTGAACGATTCAGCCTCTAATTCGCACATATCCGCTGTAATTTGACTCTGTACTATCTAGTCATGTTAAGTTATCGTAACTGAGCACAATTCAACACCACAATGAACAATTTTGCTCGTTTTGAACGAATTATGCTCGTTTTGAACGATTCAGCCTCTAATTCGCACATATCCGCTGCAATTCGACTCTGTACTATCTAGTTATGTTAAGTTATCCTATCTGAGCACAATTCAACACCACAATGAACAATTTTGCTCGTTTTGCACGAATTATGCTCACTTTCGCACGATTCAGCCTCTAATTCGCACATATCCGCTGTAATTCGACTCTGTACTATCGAGTTATGTTAAGTTATCCTATCTGAGCACAATTCAACACCACAATGAACAATTTTGCTCGTTTTGCACGAATTTTGCTCGTTTTGAACGATTCAGCCTCTAATTCGCACATATCCGCTGCAATTCGACTCTGTACTATCTAGTTATGTTATGTTATCCTATCTGAGCACAATTCAACACCACAATGAACAATTTTGCTCGTTTTGCACGAATTTTGCTCGTTGTGAACGAATTTTGCTCATTTTCGAACGATTCAGCCTCTAATTCGCACATATCCGCTGTAATTCGCCTCTGTACTATCTAGTTATGTTAAGTTATCCTATCTGAGCACAATTCAACACCACAATGAACAATTTTGCTCGTTTTGCACGAATTTTGCTCGTTTTGAACGAATTTTGCTCATTTTCGAACGATTCAGCCTCTAATTCGCACATATCCGCTGTAATTCGCCTCTGTACTATCTAGTTATGTTAAGTTATCCTATCTGAGCACAATTCGACACCACAATGAACAATTTTGCTCGAAATGAAAGAATAATGCTCATTTTCGCACGATTCAGCCTCTAATTCGCACATATCTTCTGTAATTCGACTCTGTACTATCTAGTTATGTTAGGTTATGGTAACTGAGCACAATTCAACACCACAATGAACAATTTTGCTCGTTTTGAACGAACTATGCTCATTTTCGCACGATTCAGCCTCTAATTCGCACATATCTTCTGTAATTCGACTCTGTACTATCTAGTTATGTTAGGTTATGGTAACTGAGGACAATTCAACACCACAATGAACAATTTTGCTCGTTTTGAACGAATTATGCTCATTTACGCACGATTCAGCCTCTAATTCGCACATATCCGCAGTAATTCGACTCTGTACTATCTAGTCATGTTAAGTTATCGTAACTGAGCACAATTCAACACCACAATGAACAATTTTGCTCGTTTTGAACGAATTGTGCTCATTTTCGCACGATTCAGCCTCTAATTCGCACATATCCGCTGTACTTTGACTCTGTACTATCTAGTCATGTTAAGTTATCGTAACTGAGCACAATTCAACACCACAATGAACAATTTTGCTCGTTTTGGACGAATTATGCTCATTTTCGCACGATTCAGCCTCTAATTCGCACATATCATCTGTAATTCGACTCTGTACTATCTAGTTATGTTAGGTTATGGTAACTGAGGACAATTCGACACCACAATGAACAATTTTGCTCGTAATGAAAGAATAATGCTCATTTTCGCACGATTCAGCCTCTAATTCGCACATATCTTCTGTAATTCGACTCTGTACTATCTAGTTATGTTAGGTTATGGTAACTGAGGACAATTCGACACCACAATGAACAATTTTGCTCGTAATGAAAGAATAATGCTCATTTTCGCACGATTCAGCCTCTAATTCGCACATATCTTCTGTAATTCGACTCTGTACTATCTAGTTATGTTAGGTTATGGGAACTGCGCACAATTCAACACCACAACGAACAATTTTGCTCGCTTTGAACGAATTATGCTCACTTTCGCACGATTCAGCCTCTAATTCGCACATATCTGCTGCAATTCGACTCTGTACTGTCTGGTTATGTTAAGTTATCCTATCTGAGCACAATTCAACACCGCAACGAACAATTTTGCTCGTTCTGCACGAATTATGCTCATTTTCGCACGATTCAGCCTCTAATTCGCACATATCCGCTGCAATTCGACTCTGTACTATCAAGTTATGTCATGTTATCCTATCTGAGCACAATTCAACACCACAATGAACAATTTTGCTCGTTTTGCACGAATTTTGCTCGTTTTGAACGATTCAGCCTCTAATTCGCACATATCCGCTGCAATTCGACTCTGTACTATCTAGTTATGTTAAGTTATCCTATCTGAGCACAATTCAACACCACAATGAACAATTTTGCTCGTTTTGCACGAATTTTGCTCGTTTTGAACGAATTTTGCTCATTTTCGAACGATTCGGCCTCTAATTCGCACATATCCGCTGTAATTCGCCTCTGTACTATCTAGTTATGTTAAGTTATCCTATCTGAGCACAATTCAACACCGCAATGAACAATTTTGCTCGTTTTGCACGAATTATGCTCATTTTCGCACGATGCAGCCTCTAATTCGCACATATCCGCTGTGATTCGACTCTGTCCCATCTAGATACGTTAAGTTATCGTAACTGAGCACAATTCGACACCACAATGAACAATTTTGCTCGAAATGAAAGAATAATGCTCATCTTCGCACGATTCAGCCTCTAATTCGCACATATCTTCTGTAATTCGACTCTGTACTATCTAGTTATGTTAGGTTATGGTAACTGAGCACAATTCAACACCACAATGAACAATTTTGCTCGTTTTGAACGAATTATGCTCATTTTCGCACGGTTCAGCCTCTAATTCGCACATATCTTCTGTAATTCGACTCTGTACTATCTAGTTATGTTAGGTTATGGTAACTGAGGACAATTCGACACCACAATGAACAATTTTGCTCGTAATGAAAGAATAATGCTCATTTTCGCACGATTCAGCCTCTAATTCGCACATATCTTCTGTAATTCGACTCTGTACTATCTAGTTATGTTAGGTTATGGTAACTGAGCACAATTCAACACCACAACGAACAATTTTGCTCGCTTTGAACGAATTATGCTCACTTTCGCCCGATTCAGCCTCTAATTCGCACATATCCGCTGCAATTCGACTCTGTACTGTCTAGTTATGTTAAGTTATCCTATCTGAGCACAATTCAACACCGCAACGAACAATTTTGCTCGTTCTGCACGAATTATGCTCATTTTCGCACGATTCAGCCTCTAATTCGCACATATCCGCTGCAATTCGACTCTGTACTATCAAGTTATGTCATGTTATCCTATCTGAGCACAATTCAACACCACAATGAACAATTTTGCTCGTTTTGCACGAATTTTGCTCGTTTTGAACGAATTTTGCTCATTTTCGAACGATTCAGCCTCTAATTCGCACATATCCGCTGTAATTCGCCTCTGTACTATCTAGTTATGTTATGTTATCCTATCTGAGCACAATTCAACACCACAATGAACAATTTTGCTCGTTCTGCACGAATTATGCTCATTTTCGCACGATTCAGCCTCTAATTCGCACATATCCGCTGCAATTCGACTCTGTACTATCTAGTTATGTTAAGTTATCCTATCTGAGCACAATTCAACACCACAATGAACAATTTTGCTCGTTTTGCACGAATTTTGCTCGTTTTGAACGAATTTTGCTCATTTTCGAACGATTCAGCCTCTAATTCGCACATATCCGCTGTAATTCGCCTCTGTACTATCTAGTTATATTAAGTTATCCTATCTAAGCACAATTCAACACCACAATGAACAATTTTGCTCGTTTTGCACGAATTATGCTCATTTTCGCACGATTCAGCCTCTAATTCGCACATATCCGCTGTGATTCGACTCTGTCCTATCTAGATATGTTAAGTTATCGTAACTGAGCACAATTCGACACCACAATAAACAATTTTGCTCGTAATGAAAGAATAATGCTCATTTTCGCACGATTCAGCCTCTAATTCGCACATATCTTCTGTAATTCGACTCTGTACTATCTAGTTAGGTTAGGTTATGGTAACTGAGCACAATTCAACACCACAATGAACAATTTTGCTCGTTTTTAACGAATTATGCTCATTTTCGCACGATTCAGCCTCTAATTCGCACATATCCGCTGTAATTCGACTCTGTACTATCTAGTTATGTTAAGTTATCCTATCTGAGCACAATTCAACACCGCAACGAACAATTTTGCTCGTTCTGCACGAATTATGCTCATTTTCGCACGATTCAGCCTCTAATTCGCACATATCCGCTGCAATTCGACTCTGTACTATCTAGTTATGTTAAGTTATCCTATCTGAGCACAATTCAACACCACAATGAACAATTTTGCTCGTTTTGCACGAATTTTGCTCGTTTTGAACGATTCAGCCTCTAATTCGCACATATCCGCTGTAATTTGACTCTGTACTATCTAGTCATGTTAAGTTATCGTAACTGAGCACAATTCAACACCACAATGAACAATTTTGCTCGTTTTGCACGAATTATGCTCACTTTCGCACGATTCAGCCTCTAATTCGCACATATCCGCTGTAATTCGACTCTGTACTATCGAGTTATGTTAAGTTATCCTATCTGAGCACAATTCAACACCACAATGAACAATTTTGCTCGTTTTGCACGAATTTTGCTCGTTTTGAACGATTCAGCCTCTAATTCGCACATATCCGCTGTGATTCGACTCTGTCCCGTCTAGATATGTTAAGTTATCGTAACTGAGCACAATTCGACACCACAATGAACAATTTTTCTCGAAATGAAAGAATAATGCTCATTTTCGCACGATTCAGCCTCTAATTCGCACATATCTTCTGTAATTCGACTCTGTACTATCTAGTTATGTTAGGTTATGGTAACTGAGCACAATTCAACACCACAATGAACAATTTTGCTCGTTTTGAACGAATTATGCTCATTTTCGCACGATTCAGCCTCTAATTCGCACATATCTTCTGTAATTCGACTCTGTACTATCTAGTTATGTTAGGTTATGGTAACTGAGGACAATTCAACACCACAATGAACAATTTTGCTCGTTTTGAACGAATTATGCTCATTTACGCACGATTCAGCCTCTAATTCGCACATATCCGCAGTAATTCGACTCTGTACTATCTAGTCATGTTAAGTTATCGTAACTGAGCACAATTCAACACCACAATGAACAATTTTGCTCGTTTTGAACGAATTGTGCTCATTTTCGCACGATTCAGCCTCTAATTCGCACATATCCGCTGTACTTTGACTCTGTACTATCTAGTCATGTTAAGTTATCGTAACTGAGCACAATTCAACACCACAATGAACAATTTTGCTCGTTTTGGACGAATTATGCTCATTTTCGCACGATTCAGCCTCTAATTCGCACATATCATCTGTAATTCGACTCTGTACTATCTAGTTATGTTAGGTTATGGTAACTGAGGACAATTCAACACCACAATGAACAATTTTGCTCGTTTTGAACGAATTATGCTCATTTTCGCACGATTCAGCCTCTAATTCGCACATATCCGCAGTAATTCGACTCTGTACTATCTAGTCATGTTAAGTTATCGTAACTGAGCACAATTCAACACCACAATGAACAATTTTGCTCGTTTTGAACGAATTGTGCTCATTTTCGCACGATTCAGCCTCTAATTCGCACATATCCGCTGTGATTCGACTCTGTCCCATCTAGATATGTTAAGTTATCGTAACTGAGCACAATTCGACACCACAATGAACAATTTTGCTCGTAATGAAAGAATAATGCTCATTTTCGCACGATTCAGCCTCTAATTCGCACATATCTTCTGTAATTCGACTCTGTACTATCTAGTTATGTTAGGTTATGGTAACTGAGCACAATTCAACACCACAATGAACAATTTTGCTCGTTTTGAACGAATTATGCTCATTTTCGCACGATTCAGCCTCTAATTCGCACATATCTTCTGTAATTCGACTCTGTACTATCTAGTTATGTTAGGTTATGGTAACTGAGGACAATTCAACACCACAATGAACAATTTTGCTCGTTTTGAACGAATTATGCTCATTTTCGCACGATTCAGCCTCTAATTCGCACATATCCGCAGTAATTCGACTCTGTACTATCTAGTCATGTTAAGTTATCGTAACTGAGCACAATTCAACACCACAATGAACAATTTTGCTCGTTTTGAACGAATTGTGCTCATTTTCGCACGATTCAGCCTCTAATTCGCACATATCCGCTGTAATTTGACTCTGTACTATCTAGTCATGTTAAGTTATCGTAACTGAGCACAATTCAACACCACAATGAACAATTTTGCTCGTTTTGGACGAATTATGCTCATTTTCGCACGATTCAGCCTCTAATTCGCACATATCCGCTGTAATTCGACTCTGTACTATCTAGTTATGTTAAGTTATCCTATCTGAGCACAATTCAACACCACAATGAACAATTTTGCTCGTTTTGAACGAATTATGCTCATTTTCGCACGATTCAGCGTCTAATTCGCACATATCCGCAGTAATTCTACTCTGTACTATCTAGTCATGTTAAGTTATCGTAACTGAGCACAATTCAACACCACAATGAACAATTTTGCTCGTTTTGAACGAATTGTGCTCATTTTCGCACGATTCAGCCTCTAATTCGCACATATCCGCTGTAATTTGACTCTGTACTATCTAGTCATGTTAAGTTATCGTAACTGAGCACAATTCAACACCACAATGAACAATTTTGCTCGTTTTGAACGAATTATGCTCTCTTTCGCACGATTCAGCCTCTAATTCGCACATATCCGCTGTAATTTGGCTCTGTACTATCTAGTTATGTTAAGTTATCCTATCTGAGCACAATTCAACACCACAATGAACAATTTTGCTCGTTTTGCACGAATTGTGCTCGTTTTGAACGATTCAGCCTCTAATTCGCACATATCCGCTGCAATTCGACTCTGTACTATGTAGTTATGTTAAGTTAGCCTATCTGAGCACAATGTAACACCACAATGAACAATTTTGCTCGTTTTGCACGAATTATGCTCGTTTTGAACGAATTTCTCTCATTTTCGAACGATTCAGCCTCTAATTCGCACATATCCGCTGTAATTCGCCTCTGTACTATCTAGTTATGTTAAGTTATCTTATCTGAGCACAATTCAACACCACAAGGAACAATTTTGCTCGTTTTGCACGAATTTTGCTCGTTTTGAACGATTCAGCCTCTAATTCGCACATATCCGCTGCAATTCGACTCTGTACTATGTAGTTATGTTAAGTTATCCTATCTGAGCACAATTCAACACCACAATGAACAATTTTGCTCGTTTTGCACGTATTTTGCTCGTTTTGAACGAATTTTGCTCATTTTCGCACGATTCAGCCTCTAATTCGCACAGATCCGCTGTAATTCGACTCTGTACTATCTAGTTATGTTAAGTTATCCTATCTGAGCACAATTCATCACCACAACGGACAATTTTGCTCGTTTTGCACGAATTATGCTCATTTTCGCACGATTCAGCCTCTAATTCGCACATATCCGCTGCAATTCGACTCTGTACTATCTAGTTATGTTAAGTTATCCTATCTGAGCACAATTCAACACCACAATGAACAATTTTGCTCGTTTTGCACGAATTTTGCTCGTTTTGAACGAATTTTGCTCATTTTCGAACGATTCAGCCTCTAATTCGCACATATCCGCTGTAATTCGACTCTGTACTATCTAGTCACGTTAAGTTATCGTAACTGAGGAGAATTCAACACCACAATGAACAATTTTGCTCGTTTTGAACGAATTATGCACACTTTCGCACGATTCAGCCTCTAATTCGCACATATCCGCTGTAATTCGCCTCTGTACTATCTAGTTATGTTATGTTATCCTATCTGAGCACAATTCAACACCACAATGAACAATTTTGCTCGTTTTGCACGAATTATGCTCATTTTCGCACGATTCAGCCTCTAATTCGCACATATCCGCTGTGATTCGACTCTGTACTATCTAGTTATGTTAAGTTATCGTAACTGAGCACAATTCAACACCACAATGAACAATTTTGCTCGTTTTGCACGAATTATGCTCATTTTCGCACGATTCAGCCTCTAATTCGCACATATCCGCTGTGATTCGACTCTGTACTATCTAGTTATGTTAAGTTATCGTAACTGAGCACAATTCAACACCACAATGAACAATTTTGCTCGTTTTGAACGAATTTTGCTCATTTTCGAACGATTCAGCCTCTAATTCGCACATATCCGCTGTGATTCGACTCTGTACTATCTAGTTATGTTAGGTTATCGTAACTGAGCACAATTCAACACCGCAATGAACAATTTTGCTCGTTTTGAACGAATTATGCTCACTTTCGCACGATTCAGCCTCTAATTCGCACATGTCCGCTGCAATTCGACTCTGTACTATCTAGTTATGTCATGTTATCCTATCTGAGCACAATTCAACACCACAATGAACAATTTTGCTCGTTTTGCACGAATTTTGCTCGTTTTGAACGATTCAGCCTCTAATTCGCACATATCCGCTGCAATTCGACTCTGTACTATCTAGTTATGTTAAGTTATCCTATCTGAGCACAATTCAACACCACAATGAACAATTTTGCTCGTTTTGCACGAATTTTGCTCGTTTTGAACGAATTTTGCTCATTTTCGAACGATTCAGCCTCTAATTCGCACATATCCGCTGTGATTCGACTCTGTCCCATCTAGATATGTTAAGTTATCGTAACTGAGCACAATTCGACACCACAATGAACAATTTTGCTCGTAATGAAAGAATAATGCTCATTTTCGCACGATTCAGCCTCTAATTCGCACATATCCGCTGTAATTTGACTCTGTACTATCTAGTCATGTTAAGTTATCGTAACTGAGCACAATTCAACACCACAATGAACAATTTTGCTCGTTTTGAACGAATCATGCTCATTTTCGCACGATTCAGCCTCTAATTCGCACATATCCGCTGTAATTCGCCTCTGTACTATCTAGTTATGTTATGTTATCCTATCTGAGCACAATTCAACACCACAATGAACAATTTTGCTCGTTCTGCACGAATTATGCTCATTTTCGCACGATTCAGCCTCTAATTCGCACATATCCGCTGCAATTCGACTCTGTACTATCTAGTTATGTTAAGTTATCCTATCTGAGCACAATTCAACACCACAATGAACAATTTTGCTCGTTTTGCACGAATTTTGCTCGTTTTGAACGAATATTGCTCATTTTCGAACGATTCAGACTCTAATTCGCACATATCCGCTGTAATTCGCCTCTGTACTATCTAGTTATGTTAAGTTATCCTATCTGAGCACAATTCAACACCACAATGAACAATTTTGCTCGTTTTGCACGAATTATGCTCATTTTCGCACGATTCAGCCTCTAATTCGCACATATCCGCTGTGATTCGACTCTGTCCTATCTAGATATGTTAAGTTATCGTAACTGAGCACAATTCGACACCACAATGAACAATTTTGCTCGTAATGAAAGAATAATGCTCATTTTCGCACGATTCAGCCTCTAATTCGCACATATCTTCTGTAATTCGACTCTGTACTATCTAGTTATGTTAGGTTATGGTAACTGAGCACAATTCAACACCACAATGAACAATTTTGCTCGTTTTGAACGAATTATGCTCATTTTCGCACGATTCAGCCTCTAATTCGCACATATCCGCTGTAATTCGACTCTGTACTATCTAGTTATGTTAAGTTATCCTATCTGAGCACAGTTCAACACCGCAACGAACAATTTTGCACGTTCTGCACGAATTATGCTCATTTTCGCACGATTCAGCTTCTAATTCGCACATATCCGCTGCAATCCGACTCTGTACTATCTAGTTATGTTAAGTTATCCTATCTGAGCACAATTCAACACCACAATGAACAATTTTGCTCGTTTTGCACGAATTTTGCTCGTTTTGAACGATTCAGCCTCTAATTCGCACATATCCGCTGTAATTTGACTCTGTACTATCTAGTCATGTTAAGTTATCGTAACTGAGCACAATTCAAAACCACAATGAACAATTTTGCTCGTTTTGAACGAATTATGCTCGTTTTGAACGATTCAGCCTCTAATTCGCACATATCCGCTGCTATTCGACTCTGTACTATCTAGTTATGTTAAGTTATCCAATCTGAGCACAATTCAACACCACGATGAACAATTTTGCTCGTTTTGCACGAATTATGCTCACTTTCGCACGATTCAGCCTCTAATTCGCACATATCCGCTGTAATTCGACTCTGTACTATCGAGTTATGTTAAGTTATCCTATCTGAGCACAATTCAACACCACAATGAACAATTTTGCTCGTTTTGCACGAATTTTGCTCGTTTTGAACGATTCAGCCTCTAATTCGCAAATATCCGCTGCAATTCGACTCTGTACTATCTAGTTATGTTAAGTTATCCTATCTGAGCACAATTCAACACCACAATGAACAATTTTGCTCGTTTTGCACGAATTTTGCTCGTTTTGAACGAATTTTGCTCATTTTCGAACGATTCAGCCTCTAATTCGCACATATCCGCTGTAATTCGCCTCTGTACTATCTAGTTATGTTATGTTATCCTATCTGAGCACAATTCAACACCACAATGAACAATTTTGCTCGTTCTGCACGAATTATGCTCATTTTCGCACGATTCAGCCTCTAATTCGCACATATCCGCTGCAATTCGACTCTGTACTATCTAGTTATGTTAAGTTATCCTATCTGAGCACAATTCAACACCACAATGAACAATTTTGCTCGTTTTGCACGAATTTTGCTCGTTTTGAACGAATTTTGCTCATTTTCGAACGATTCAGCCTCTAATTCGCACATATCCGCTGTAATTCGCCTCTGTACTATCTAGTTATGTTAAGTTATCCTATCTGAGCACAATTCGACACCACAATGAACAATTTTGCTCGTTTTGCACGAATTATGCTCATTTTCGCACGATTCAGCCTCTAATTCGCACATATCCGCTGTGATTCGACTCTGTCCCATCTAGATATGTTAAGTTATCGTAACTGAGCACAATTCGACACCACAATGAACAATTTTGCTCGTAATGAAAGAATAATGCTCATTTTCGCACGATTCAGCCTCTAATTCGCACATATCTTCTGTAATTCGACTCTGTACTATCTAGTTATGTTAGGTTATGGTAACTGAGCACAATTCAACACCACAATGAACAATTTTGCTCGTTTTGAACGAATTATGCTCATTTTCGCACGATTCAGCCTCTAATTCGCACATATCCGCTGTAATTCGCCTCTGTACTATCTAGTTATGTTAAGTTATCCTATCTGAGCACAATTCAACACCACAATGAACAATTTTGCTCGTTTTGCACGAATTATGCTCATTTTCGCACGATTCAGCCTCTAATTCGCACATATCCGCTGTGATTCGACTCTGTCCCATCTAGATATGTTAGGTTATCGTAACTGAGCACAATTCGACACCACAATGAACAATTTTGCTCGTAATGAAAGAATAATGCTCATTTTCGCACGATTCAGCCTCTAATTCGCACATATCTTCTGTAATTCGACTCTGTACTATCTAGTTATGTTAGGTTATGGTAACTGAGCACAATTCAACACCACAATGAACAATTTTGCTCGTTTTGAACGAATTATGCTCATTTTCGCACGATTCAGCCTCTAATTCGCACATATCTTCTGTAATTCGACTCTGTACTATCTAGTTATGTTAGGTTATGGTAACTGAGGACAATTCAACACCACAATGAACAATTTTGCTCGTTTTGAACGAATTATGCTCATTTTCGCACGATTCAGCCTCTAATTCGCACATATCCGCAGTAATTCGACTCTGTACTATCTAGTCATGTTAAGTTATCGTAACTGAGCACAATTCAACACCACAATGAACAATTTTGCTCGTTTTGAACGAATTGTGCCCATTTTCGCACGATTCAGCCTCTAATTCGCACATATCCGCTGTAATTTGACTCTGTGCTATCTAGTCATGTTAAGTTATCGTAACTGAGCACAATTCAACACCACAATGAACAATTTTGCTCGTTTTGGACGAATTATGCTCATTTTCGCACGATTCAGCCTCTAATTCGCACATATCCGCTGTAATTTGACTCTGTACTATCTAGTCATGTTAAGTTATCGTAACTGAGCACAATTCAACACCACAATGAACAATTTTGCTCGTTTTGAACGAATTATGCTCATTTTCGAACAATTCAGCCTCTAATTCGCACATATCCGCTGTAATTCGACTCCGTACTATCTAGTCACGTTAACTTATCGTAACTGAGCACAATTCAACACCACAATGAACAATTTTGCTCGTTTTGAACGAATTATGCTCATTTTCGCACGATTCAGCCTCTAATTCGCACATATCCGCTGCAATTCGACTCTGTATTATGTAGTTATGTTAAGTTATCCTATCTGAGCACAATGCAACACCACAATGAACAATTTTGCTCGTTTTGCACGAATTATGCTCGTTTTGAACGAATTTCTCTCATTTTCGAATGATTCCGCCTCTAATTCGCACATATCCGCTGTAATTCGCCTCTGTACTATCTAGTTATGTTAAGTTATCCTATCTGAGCACAATTCAACACCACAATGAACAATTTTGCTCGTTTTGCACGAATTATGCTCTCTTTCGCACGATTCAGCCTCTAATTCGCACATATCCGCTGTAATTCGACTCTGTACTATCTAGTTATGTTAAGTTATCCTATCTGAGCACAATTCAACACCACAATGAACAATTTTGCTCGTTTTGCACGAATTTTGCTCGTTTTGAACGAATTTTGCTCATTTTCGAACGATTCAGCCTCTAATTCGCACATATCCGCTGTAATTCGACTCCGTACTATCTAGTCACGTTAAGTTATCGTAACTGAGCACAATTCAACACCACAATGAACAATTTTGCTCGTTTTGAACGAATTATGCTCATTTTCGCACGATTCAGCCTCTAATTCGCACATATCCGCTGCAATTCGACTCTGTACTATGTAGTTATGTTAAGTTATCCTATCTGAGCACAATTCAACACCACAATGAACAATTTTGCTCGTTTTGCACGAATTATGCTCATTTTCGCACGATTCAGCCTCTAATTCGCACATATCCGCTGTGATTCGACTCTGTCCCATCTAGATATGTTACGTTATCGTAACTGAGCACAATTCGACACCACAATGAACAATTTTGCTCGTAATGAAAGAATAATGCTCATTTTCGCACGATTCAGCCTCTAATTCGCACATATCTTCTGTAATTCGACTCTGTACTATCTAGTTATGTTAGGTTATGGTAACTGAGCACAATTCAACACCACAATGAGCAATTTTGCTCGTTTTGAACGAATTATGCTCATTTTCGCACGATTCAGCCTCTAATTCGCACATATCTTCTGTAATTCGACTCTGTACTATCTAGTCATGTTAAGTTATCGTAACTGAGCACAATTCAACACCACAATGAACAATTTTGCTCGTTTTGAACGAATTATGCTCTCTTTCGCACGATTCAGCCTCTAATTCGCACATATCCGCTGTAATTCGACTCTGTACTATCTAGTTATGTTAAGTTATCCTATCTGAGCACAATTCAACACCACAATGAACAATTTTGCTCGTTTTGCACGAATTTTGCTCGTTTTGAACGAATTTTGCTCATTTTCGAACGATTCAGCCTCTAATTCGCACATATCCGCTGTAATTCGACTCCGTACTATCTAGTCACGTTAAGTTATCGTAACTGAGCACAATTCAACACCACAATGAACAATTTTGCTCGTTTTGAACGAATTATGCTCATTTTCGCACGATTCAGCCTCTAATTCGCACATATCCGCTGCAATTCGACTCTGTACTATGTAGTTATGTTAAGTTATCCTATCTGAGCACAATTCAACACCACAATGAACAATTTTGCTCGTTTTGCACGAATTATGCTCATTTTCGCACGATTCAGCCTCTAATTCGCACATATCCGCTGTGATTCGACTCTGTCCCATCTAGATATGTTAAGTTATCGTAACTGAGCACAACTCGACACCACAATGAACAATTTTGCTCGTAATGAAAGAATAATGCTCATTTTCGCACGATTCAGCCTCTAATTCGCACATATCTTCTGTAATTCGACTCTGTACTATCTAGTTATGTTAGGTTATGGTAACTGAGCACAATTCAACACCACAATGAACAATTTTGCTCGTTTTGAACGAATTATGCTCATTTTCGCACGATTCAGCCTCTAATTCGCACATATCTTCTGTAATTCGACTCTGTACTATCTAGTTATGTTAGGTTATGGTAACTGAGGACAATTCAACACCACAATGAACAATTTTGCTCGTTTTGAACGAATTATGCTCATTTTCGCACGATTCAGCCTCTAATTCGCACACATCTGCTGTAATTTGACTGTGTACTATCTAGTCATGTTAAGTTATCGTAACTGAGCACAATTCAACACCACAATGAACAATTTTGCTCGTTTTGAACGAATTTTGCTCTCTTTCGCACGATTCAGCCTCTAATTCGCACATATCCGCTGTAATTCGACTCTGTACTATCTAGTTATGTTAAGTTATCCTATCTGAGCACAATTCAACACCGCAATGAACAATTTTGCTCGTTTTGCACGAATTTTGCTCGTTTTGAACGATTCAGCCTCTAATTCGCACATATCCGCTGCAATTCGACTCTGTACTATGTAGTTATGTTAAGTTATCCTATCTGAGCACAATGCAACACCACAATGAACAATTTTGCTCGTTTTGCACGAATTATGCTCGTTTTGAACGAATTTCTCTCATTTTCGAATGATTCCGCCTCTAATTCGCACATATCCGCTGTAATTCGCCTCTGTACTATCTAGTTATGTTAAGTTATCCTATCTGAGCACAATTCAACACCACAATGAACAATTTTGCTCGTTTTGCATGAATTATGCTCATTTTCGCACGATTCAGCCTCTAATTCGCACATATCCGCTGTGATTCGACTCTGTCCCATCTAGATATGTTAAGTTATCGTAACTGAGCACAATTCGACACCACAATGAACAATTTTGCTCGTAATGAAAGAATAATGCTCATTTTCGCACGATTCAGCCTCTAATTCGCACATATCTTCTGTAATTCGACTCTGTACTATCTAGTTATGTTAGGTTATGGTAACTGAGCACAATTCAACACCACAATGAACAATTTTGCTCGTTTTGAACGAATTACGCTCATTTTCGCACGATTCAGCCTCTAATTCGCACATATCTTCTGTAATTCGACTCTGTACTATCTAGTTATGTTAGGTTATGGTAACTGAGCACAATTCAACACCACAATGAACAATTTTGCTCGTTTTGAACGAATTATGCTCATTTTCGCACGATTCAGCCTCTAATTCGCACATATCCGCTGTAATTCGCCTCTGTACTATCTAGTTATGTTAAGTTATCCTATCTGAGCACAATTCAACACCACAATGAACAATTTTGCTCGTTTTGCACGAATTATGCTCATTTTCGCACGATTCAGCCTCTAATTCGCACATATCCGCTGTGATTCGACTCTGTCCCATCTAGATATGTTAGGTTATCGTAACTGAGCACAATTCGACACCACAATGAACAATTTTGCTCGTAATGAAAGAATAATGCTCATTTTCGCACGATTCAGCCTCTAATTCGCACATATCTTCTGTAATTCGACTCTGTACTATCTAGTTATGTTAGGTTATGGTAACTGAGCACAATTCAACACCACAATGAACAATTTTGCTCGTTTTGAACGAATTATGCTCATTTTCGCACGATTCAGCCTCTAATTCGCACATATCTTCTGTAATTCGACTCTGTACTATCTAGTTATGTTAGGTTATGGTAACTGAGGACAATTCAACACCACAATGAACAATTTTGCTCGTTTTGAACGAATTATGCTCATTTTCGCACGATTCAGCCTCTAATTCGCACATATCCGCAGTAATTCGACTCTGTACTATCTAGTCATGTTAAGTTATCGTAACTGAGCACAATTCAACACCACAATGAACAATTTTGCTCGTTTTGAACGAATTGTGCCCATTTTCGCACGATTCAGCCTCTAATTCGCACATATCCGCTGTAATTTGACTCTGTGCTATCTAGTCATGTTAAGTTATCGTAACTGAGCACAATTCAACACCACAATGAACAATTTTGCTCGTTTTGGACGAATTATGCTCATTTTCGCACGATTCAGCCTCTAATTCGCACATATCCGCTGTAATTTGACTCTGTACTATCTAGTCATGTTAAGTTATCGTAACTGAGCACAATTCAACACCACAATGAACAATTTTGCTCGTTTTGAACGAATTATGCTCATTTTCGAACAATTCAGCCTCTAATTCGCACATATCCGCTGTAATTCGACTCCGTACTATCTAGTCACGTTAACTTATCGTAACTGAGCACAATTCAACACCACAATGAACAATTTTGCTCGTTTTGAACGAATTATGCTCATTTTCGCACGATTCAGCCTCTAATTCGCACATATCCGCTGCAATTCGACTCTGTACTATGTAGTTATGTTAAGTTATCCTATCTGAGCACAATGCAACACCACAATGAACAATTTTGCTCGTTTTGCACGAATTATGCTCGTTTTGAACGAATTTCTCTCATTTTCGAATGATTCCGCCTCTAATTCGCACATATCCGCTGTAATTCGCCTCTGTACTATCTAGTTATGTTAAGTTATCCTATCTGAGCACAATTCAACACCACAATGAACAATTTTGCTCGTTTTGCACGAATTATGCTCTCTTTCGCACGATTCAGCCTCTAATTCGCACATATCCGCTGTAATTCGACTCTGTACTATCTAGTTATGTTAAGTTATCCTATCTGAGCACAATTCAACACCACAATGAACAATTTTGCTCGTTTTGCACGAATTTTGCTCGTTTTGAACGAATTTTGCTCATTTTCGAACGATTCAGCCTCTAATTCGCACATATCCGCTGTAATTCGACTCCGTACTATCTAGTCACGTTAAGTTATCGTAACTGAGCACAATTCAACACCACAATGAACAATTTTGCTCGTTTTGAACGAATTATGCTCATTTTCGCACGATTCAGCCTCTAATTCGCACATATCCGCTGCAATTCGACTCTGTACTATGTAGTTATGTTAAGTTATCCTATCTGAGCACAATTCAACACCACAATGAACAATTTTGCTCGTTTTGCACGAATTATGCTCATTTTCGCACGATTCAGCCTCTAATTCGCACATATCCGCTGTGATTCGACTCTGTCCCATCTAGATATGTTACGTTATCGTAACTGAGCACAATTCGACACCACAATGAACAATTTTGCTCGTAATGAAAGAATAATGCTCATTTTCGCACGATTCAGCCTCTAATTCGCACATATCTTCTGTAATTCGACTCTGTACTATCTAGTTATGTTAGGTTATGGTAACTGAGCACAATTCAACACCACAATGAACAATTTTGCTCGTTTTGAACGAATTATGCTCATTTTCGCACGATTCAGCCTCTAATTCGCACATATCTTCTGTAATTCGACTCTGTACTATCTAGTCATGTTAAGTTATCGTAACTGAGCACAATTCAACACCACAATGAACAATTTTGCTCGTTTTGAACGAATTATGCTCTCTTTCGCACGATTCAGCCTCTAATTCGCACATATCCGCTGTAATTCGACTCTGTACTATCTAGTTATGTTAAGTTATCCTATCTGAGCACAATTCAACACCACAATGAACAATTTTGCTCGTTTTGCACGAATTTTGCTCGTTTTGAACGAATTTTGCTCATTTTCGAACGATTCAGCCTCTAATTCGCACATATCCGCTGTAATTCGACTCCGTACTATCTAGTCACGTTAAGTTATCGTAACTGAGCACAATTCAACACCACAATGAACAATTTTGCTCGTTTTGCATGAATTATGCTCATTTTCGCACGATTCAGCCTCTAATTCGCACATATCCGCTGTGATTCGACTCTGTCCCATCTAGATATGTTAAGTTATCGTAACTGAGCACAATTCGACACCACAATGAACAATTTTGCTCGTAATGAAAGAATAATGCTCATTTTCGCACGATTCAGCCTCTAATTCGCACATATCTTCTGTAATTCGACTCTGTACTATCTAGTTATGTTAGGTTATGGTAACTGAGCACAATTCAACACCACAATGAACAATTTTGCTCGTTTTGAACGAATTACGCTCATTTTCGCACGATTCAGCCTCTAATTCGCACATATCTTCTGTAATTCGACTCTGTACTATCTAGTTATGTTAGGTTATGGTAACTGAGGACAATTCAACACCACAATGAACAATTTTGCTCGTTTTGAACGAATTATGCTCATTTTCGCACGATTCAGCCTCTAATTCGCACATATCCGCAGTAATTCGACTCTGTACTATCTAGTCATGTTAAGTTATCGTAACTGAGCACAATTCAACACCACAATGAACAATTTTGCTCGTTTTGAACGAATTATGCTCTCTTTCGCACGATTCAGCCTCTAATTCGCACATATCTTCTGTAATTCGACTCTGTACTATCTAGTTATGTTAGGTTATGGTAACTGAGGACAATTCAACACCACAATGAACAATTTTGCTCGTTTTGAACGAATTATGCTCATTTTCGCACGATTCAGCCTCTAATTCGCACATATCTGCTGTAATTTGACTGTGTACTATCTAGTCATGTTAAGTTATCGTAACTGAGCACAATTCAACACCACAATGAACAATTTTGCTCGTTTTGAACGAATTTTGCTCTCTTTCGCACGATTCAGCCTCTAATTCGCACATATCCGCTGTAATTCGACTCTGTACTATCTAGTTATGTTAAGTTATCCTATCTGAGCACAATGCAACACCACAATGAACAATTTTGCTCGTTTTGCACGAATTATGCTCGTTTTGAACGAATTTCTCTCATTTTCGAATGATTCCGCCTCTAATTCGCACATATCCGCTGTAATTCGCCTCTGTACTATCTAGTTATGTTAAGTTATCCTATCTGAGCACAATTCAACACCACAATGAACAATTTTGCTCGTTTTGCATGAATTATGCTCATTTTCGCACGATTCAGCCTCTAATTCGCACATATCCGCTGTGATTCGACTCTGTCCCATCTAGATATGTTAAGTTATCGTAACTGAGCACAATTCGACACCACAATGAACAATTTTGCTCGTAATGAAAGAATAATGCTCATTTTCGCACGATTCAGCCTCTAATTCGCACATATCTTCTGTAATTCGACTCTGTACTATCTAGTTATGTTAGGTTATGGTAACTGAGCACAATTCAACACCACAATGAACAATTTTGCTCGTTTTGAACGAATTACGCTCATTTTCGCACGATTCAGCCTCTAATTCGCACATATCTTCTGTAATTCGACTCTGTACTATCTAGTTATGTTAGGTTATGGTAACTGAGGACAATTCAACACCACAATGAACAATTTTGCTCGTTTTGAACGAATTATGCTCATTTTCGCACGATTCAGCCTCTAATTCGCACATATCCGCAGTAATTCGACTCTGTACTATCTAGTCATGTTAAGTTATCGTAACTGAGCACAATTCAACACCACAATGAACAATTTTGCTCGTTTTGAACGAATTATGCTCTCTTTCGCACGATTCAGCCTCTAATTCGCACATATCCGCTGTAATTCGACTCTGTACTATCTAGTTATGTTAAGTTATCCTATCTGAGCACAATTCAACACCACAATGAACAATTTTGCTCGTTTTGCACGAATTTTGCTCGTTTTGAACGAATTTTGCTCATTTTCGAACGATTCAGCCTCTAATTCGCACATATCCGCTGTAATTCGACTCCGTACTATCTAGTCACGTTAAGTTATCGTAACTCAGCACAATTCAACACCACAATGAACAATTTTGCTCGTTTTGCACGAATTATGCTCACTTTCGCACGATTCAGCCTCTAATTCGCACATATCCGCTGTAATTCGACTCTGTACTATCTAGTTATGTTAAGTTATACTATCTGAGCACAATTCGACACCACAATGAACAATTTTGCTCGTTTTGAACGAATTATGCTCATTTTCGCACGACTCAGCCTCTAATTCGCACATATCCGCTGTAATTCGACTCTGTACTATCTAGTTATGTTAGGTTATGGTAACTGAGCACAATTCAACACCACAATGAACAATTTTGCTCGTTTTGAACGAATTATGCTCATTTTCGCACGATTCAGCCTCTAATTCGCACATATCTTCTGTAATTCGACTCTGTACTATCTAGTTATGTTAGGTTATGGTAACTGAGGACAATTCAACACCACAATGAACAATTTTGCTCGTTTTGAACGAATTATGCTCATTTTCGCACGATTCAGCCTCTAATTCGCACATATCTGCTGTAATTTGACTGTGTACTATCTAGTCATGTTAAGTTATCGTAACTGAGCACAATTCAACACCACAATGAACAATTTTGCTCGTTTTGAACGAATTTTGCTCTCTTTCGCACGATTCAGCCTCTAATTCGCACATATCCGCTGTAATTCGACTCTGTACTATCTAGTTATGTTAAGTTATCCTATCTGAGCACAATTCAACACCGCAATGAACAATTTTGCTCGTTTTGCACGAATTTTGCTCGTTTTGAACGATTCAGCCTCTAATTCGCACATATCCGCTGCAATTCGACTCTGTACTATGTAGTTATGTTAAGTTATCCTATCTGAGCACAATGCAACACCACAATGAACAATTTTGCTCGTTTTGCACGAATTATGCTCGTTTTGAACGAATTTCTCTCATTTTCGAATGATTCCGCCTCTAATTCGCACATATCCGCTGTAATTCGCCTCTGTACTATCTAGTTATGTTAAGTTATCCTATCTGAGCACAATTCAACACCACAATGAACAATTTTGCTCGTTTTGCACGAATTATGCTCATTTTCGCACGATTCAGCCTCTAATTCGCACATATCCGCTGTGATTCGACTCTGTCCCATCTAGATATGTTAAGTTATCGTAACTGAGCACAATTCGACACCACAATGAACAATTTTGCTCGTAATGAAAGAATAATGCTCATTTTCGCACGATTCAGCCTCTAATTCGCACATATCTTCCGTAATTCGACTCTGTACTATCTAGTTATGTTAGGTTATGGTAACTGAGCACAATTCAACACCACAATGAACAATTTTGCTCGTTTTGAACGAATTACGCTCATTTTCGCACGATTCAGCCTCTAATTCGCACATATCTTCTGTAATTCGACTCTGTACTATCTAGTTATGTTAGGTTATGGTAACTGAGGACAATTCAACACCACAATGAACAATTTTGCTCGTTTTGAACGAATTATGCTCATTTTCGCACGATTCAGCCTCTAATTCGCACATATCCGCAGTAATTCGACTCTGTACTATCTAGTCATGTTAAGTTATCGTAACTGAGCACAATTCAACACCACAATGAACAATTTTGCTCGTTTTGAACGAATTATGCTCTCTTTCGCACGATTCAGCCTCTAATTCGCACATATCCGCTGTAATTCGACTCTGTACTATCTAGTTATGTTAAGTTATCCTATCTGAGCACAATTCAACACCACAATGAACAATTTTGCTCGTTTTGCACGAATTTTGCTCGTTTTGAACGAATTTTGCTCATTTTCGAACGATTCAGCCTCTAATTCGCACATATCCGCTGTAATTCGACTCCGTACTATCTAGTCACGTTAAGTTATCGTAACTCAGCACAATTCAACACCACAATGAACAATTTTGCTCGTTTTGAACGAATTATGCTCACTTTCGCACGATTCAGCCTCTAATTCGCACATATCCGCTGTAATTCGACTCTGTACTATCTAGTTATGTTAAGTTATACTATCTGAGCACAATTCGACACCACAATGAACAATTTTGCTCGTTTTGAACGAATTATGCTCATTTTCGCACGACTCAGCCTCTAATTCGCACATATCCGCTGTAATTCGACTCTGTACTATCTAGTTATGTTAAGTTATCCTATCTGAGCACAATTCAACACCACAATGAACGATTTTGCTCGTTTTGAACGAATTATGCTCATTTTCGCACGATTCAGCCTCTAATTCGCACATATCCGCTGTAATTCGAATCTGTACTATCTAGTCATGGTAAGTTATCGTATCTGAGCACAATTCAACACCGCAACGAACAATTTTGCTCGTTCTGCACGAATTATGCTCATTTTCGCACTATTCAGCCTCTAATTCGCACATATCCGCTGCAATTCGACTCTGTACTATCTAGTTATGTTAAGTTATCCTATCTGAGCACAATTCAACATCACAATGAACAATTTTGCTCGTTTTGCACGAATTATGCTCACTTTCGCACGATTCAGCCTCTAATTCGCACATATCCGCAGTAATTCGACTCTGTACTATCTAGTCATGTTAAGTTATCGTAACTGAGCACAATTCAACACCACAATGAACAATTTTGCTCGTTTTGAACGAATTATGCTCTCTTTCGCACGATTCAGCCTCTAATTCGCACATATCCGCTGTAATTCGACTCTGTACTATCTAGTTATGTTAAGTTATCCTATCTGAGCACAATTCAACACCACAATGAACAATTTTGCTCGTTTTGCACGAATTTTGCTCGTTTTGAACGAATTTTGCTCATTTTCGAACGATTCAGCCTCTAATTCGCACATATCCGCTGTAATTCGACTCTGTACTATCTAGTTATGTTAAGTTATCCTATCTGAGCACAATTCAACACCACAATGAACGATTTTGCTCGTTTTGAACGAATTATGCTCATTTTCGCACGATTCAGCCTCTAATTCGCACATATCCGCTGTAATTCGAATCTGTACTATCTAGTCATGGTAAGTTATCGTATCTGAGCACAATTCAACACCGCAACGAACAATTTTGCTCGTTCTGCACGAATTATGCTCATTTTCGCACTATTCAGCCTCTAATTCGCACATATCCGCTGCAATTCGACTCTGTACTATCTAGTTATGTTAAGTTATCCTATCTGAGCACAATTCAACATCACAATGAACAATTTTGCTCGTTTTGCACGAATTATGCTCACTTTCGCACGATTCAGCCTCTAATTCGCACATATCCGCTGTAATTTGACTCTGTACTATCTAGTCATGTTAAGTTATCGTAACTGAGCACAATTCAACACCACAATGAACAATTTTGCTCGTTTTGAACGAATTATGCTCATTTTCGCACGATTCAGCCTCTAATTCGCACATATCCGCTGTAATTCGACTCTGTACTATCTAGTTATGTTAAGTTATCCTATCTGAGCACAATTCATCACCACAACGGACAATTTTGCTCGTTTTGCACGAATTATGCTCATTTTCGCACGATTCAGCCTCTAATTCGCACATATCCGCTGCAATTCGACTCTGTACTATCTAGTTATGTTAAGTTATCCTATCTGAGCACAATTCAACACCACAATGAACAATTTTGCTCGTTTTGCACGAATTTTGCTCGTTTTGAACGAATTTTGCTCATTTTCGAACGATTCAGCCTCTAATTCGCACATATCCGCTGTAATTCGACTCCATACTATCTAGTCACGTTAAGTTATCGTAACTGAGCACAATTCAACACCACAATGAACAATTTTGGTCGTTTTGAACGAATTATGCTCACTTTCGCACGATTCAGCCTCTAATTCGCACATATCCGCCGCAATTCGACTCTGTACTATCTAGTTATGTTAAGTTATCCTATCTGAGCACAATTCAACACCACAATGAACAATTTTGCTCGTTTTGCACGAATTTTGCTTGTTTTGAACGAATTTTGCTCATTTTCGAACGATTCAGCCTCTAATTCGCACATATCCGCTGTACTTCGACTCTGTACTGTCTAGTTATGTTAAGTTATCCCATCTGAACACAATTCAACACCGCAACGAACAATTTTGCTCGTTCTGCACGAATTATGCTCATTTTCGCACGATTCAGCCTCTAATTCGCACATATCCGCTGCAATTCGACTCTGTACTATCTAGTTATGTTAAGTTATCCTATCTGAGCACAATTCAACACCACAATGAACAATTTTGCTCGTTTTGCACGAATTTTGCTCGTTTTGAACGAATTTTGCTCATTTTCGAACGATTCAGCCTGTAATTCGCACATATCCGCTGTAATTCGCCTCTGTACTATCTAGTTATGTTAAGTTATCCTATCTGAGCACAATTCAACACCACAATGAACAATTTTGCACGTTTTGCACGAATTATGCTCATTTTCGCACGATTCAGCCTCTAATTCGCACATATCCGCTGTAATTCGACTCTGTACTATCTAGTTATGTTAAGTTATCCTATCTGAGCACAATTCAACACCACAATGAACAATTTTGATCGTTTTTAACGAATTATGCTCATTTTCGCACGATTCAGACTCTAATTCGCACATATCCGCTGTAATTCGACTCTGTACTATCTAGTCATGTTAAGTTATCGTAACTGAGCACAATTCAACACCACAATGAACAATTTTGCTCGTTTTGAACGAATTATGCTCATTTTCGCACGATTCAGCCTCTAGTTCGCACATATACGCTGTAATTCGACTCTGTACTATCTAGTTATGTTAGGTTATGGTAACTGAGCACAATTCAACACCACAATGAACGATTTTGCTCGTTTTGAACGAATTATGCTCATTTTCGCACGATTCAGCCTCTAATTCGCACATATCCGCTGTAATTCGACTCTGTACTATCTAGTCATGTTAAGTTATCGTAACTAAACACAATTCAACACCACAATGCACAATTTTGATCGTTTTGAACGAATTATGCTCATTTTCGCACGATTCAGCCTCTAGTTCGCACACATCCGCTGTAATTCGACTCTGTACTATCTAGTTATGTTAAGTTATCCTATCTGAGCACAATTCAACACCACAATGAACAATTTTGCTCGTTTTGCACGAATTTTGCTCGTTTTGAACGAATTTTGCTCATTTTCGAACGATTCAGCCTCTAATTCGCACATATCCGCTGTAATTCGACTCTGTACTATCTAGTTATGTTAAGTTATCCTATCTGAGCACAATTCAACACCACAATGAACAATTTTGCTCGTTCTGCACGAATTATGCTCATTTTCGCACGATTCAGCCTCTAATTCGCACATATCCGCTGTAATTCGACTCTGTACTATCTAGTTATGTTAAGTTATCCTATCTGAGCACAATTCAACACCACAATGAACAATTTTGCTCGTTTTGAACGAATTATGCTCATTTTCGCACGATTCAGCCTCTAATTCGCACATATCCGCTGTAATTCGACTCTGTACTATCTAGTCATGTTAAGTTATCGTAACTGAGCACAATTCAACACCACAATGAACAATTTTGATCGTTTCGAACGAATTATGCTCATTTTCGCACGATTCAGCCTCTAATTCGCACATATCCGCTGTAATTCGACTCTGTACTATCTAGTCATGTTAAGTTATCGTTACTGAGCACAATTCAACACCACAATGAACAATTTTGATCGTTTTGAACGAATTATGCTCATTTTCGCACGATTCAGCCTCTAATTCGCACATATCCGCTGTAATTCGACTCTGTACTATCTAGTCATGTTAAGTTATCGTAACTGAGCACAATTCAACACCACAATGAACAATTTTGCTCGATTTGAACGAATTATGCTCATTTTCGCACGATTCAGCCTCGAATTCGCACATATCCGCTGTAATTCGATTCTGTACTATCTAGTCATGTAAAGTTATCGTAACTGAGCACAATTCAACACCACAATGAACAATTTTGCTCGTTTTGCACGAATTATGCTCATTTTCGCACGATTCAGCCTCTAATTCGCACATATCCGCTGTAATTCGACTCTGTACTATCTAGTCATGTTAAGTTATCGTAACTGAGCACAATTCAACACCACAATGAACAATTTTGATCGTTTTGAACGAATTATGCTCATTTTCGCACGATTCAGCCTCTAATTCGCACATATCCCCTGTAATTCGACTCTGTACTAGCTAGTTATGTTAAGTTATCCTATCTGAGCACAATTCAACACCACAATGAACAATTTTGCACGTTTTGCACGAATTATGCTCATTTTCGCACGATTCAGCCTCTAATTCGCACATATCCGCTGTAATTCGACTCTGTACTATCTAGTTATGTTAAGTTATCCTATCTGAGCACAATTCGACACCACAATGAACAATTTTGCACGTTTTGCACGAATTATGCTCATTTTCGCACGATTCAGCCTCTAATTCGCACATATCCGCTGTAATTCGACTCTGTACTATCTAGTTATGTTAGGTTATCCTATCTGAGCACAATTCAACACCACAATGAACAATTTTGCTCGTTTTGCACGAATTATGCTCATTTTCGCACGATTCAGCCTCTAATTCGCACATATCCGCTGTAATTCGACTCTGTACTATCTAGTTATGTTAAGTTATCCTATCTGAGCACAATTCAACACCACAATGAACAGTTTTGCTCGTTTTGCACGAATTTTGCTCGTTTTGAACGAATTTTGCTCATTTTCGAACGATTCAGCCTCTAATTCGCACATATCCGCTGTAATTCGACTCTGTACTATCTAGTTATGTTAGGTTATCGTAACTGAGCACAATTCAACACCACAATGAACAATTTTGCTCGTTTTGAACGAATTATGCTCATTTTCGCACGATTCAGCCTCTAGTTCGCACATATCCGCTGTAATTCGACTCTGTACTATCTAGTTATGTTAAGTTATCCTATCTGAGCACAATTCAACACCACAATGAACAATTTTGCTCGTTTTGCACGAATTTTGCTCGTTTCGAACGAATTTTGCTCATTTTCGAACGATTCAGCCTCTAATTCGCACATATCTGCTGTAATTTGACTCTGTACTATCTAGTCATGTTAAGTTATCGTAACTGAGCACAATTCAACACCACAATGAACAATTTTGCTCGTTTTGAACGAATTATGCTCTCTTTCGCACGATTCAGCCTCTAATTCGCACATATCCGCTGTAATTCGACTCTGTACTATCTAGTTATGTTAAGTTATCCTATCTGAGCACAATTCAACACCGCAATGAACAATTTTGCTCGTTTTGCACGAATTTTGCTCGTTTTGAACGATTCAGCCTCTAATTCGCACATATCCGCTGCAATTCGACTCTGTACTATGTAGTTATGTTAAGTTATCCTATCTGAGCACAATGCAACACCACAATGAACAATTTTGCTCGTTTTGCACGAATTATGCTCGTTTTGAACGAATTTCTCTCATTTTCGAATGATTCCGCCTCTAATTCGCACATATCCGCTGTAATTCGCCTCTGTACTATCTAGTTATGTTAAGTTATCCTATCTGAGCACAATTCAACACCACAATGAACAATTTTGCTCGTTTTGCACGAATTATGCTCATTTTCGCACGATTCAGCCTCTAATTCGCACATATCCGCTGTGATTCGACTCTGTCCCATCTAGATATGTTAAGTTATCGTAACTGAGCACAATTCGACACCACAATGAACAATTTTGCTCGTAATGAAAGAATAATGCTCATTTTCGCACGATTCAGCCTCTAATTCGCACATATCTTCTGTAATTCGACTCTGTACTATCTAGTTATGTTAGGTTATGGTAACTGAGCACAATTCAACACCACAATGAACAATTTTGCTCGTTTTGAACGAATTACGCTCATTTTCGCACGATTCAGCCTCTAATTCGCACATATCTTCTGTAATTCGACTCTGTACTATCTAGTTATGTTAGGTTATGGTAACTGAGGACAATTCAACACCACAATGAACAATTTTGCTCGTTTTGAACGAATTATGCTCATTTTCGCACGATTCAGCCTCTAATTCGCACATATCCGCAGTAATTCGACTCTGTACTATCTAGTCATGTTAAGTTATCGTAACTGAGCACAATTCAACACCACAATGAACAATTTTGCTCGTTTTGAACGAATTATGCTCTCTTTCGCACGATTCAGCCTCTAATTCGCACATATCCGCTGTAATTCGACTCTGTACTATCTAGTTATGTTAAGTTATCCTATCTGAGCACAATTCAACACCACAATGAACAATTTTGCTCGTTTTGCACGAATTTTGCTCGTTTTGAACGAATTTTGCTCATTTTCGAACGATTCAGCCTCTAATTCGCACATATCCGCTGTAATTCGACTCCGTACTATCTAGTCACGTTAAGTTATCGTAACTGAGCACAATTCAACACCACAATGAACAATTTTGCTCGTTTTGAACGAATTATGCTCACTTTCGCACGATTCAGCCTCTAATTCGCACATATCCGCTGTAATTCGACTCTGTACTATCTAGTTATGTTAAGTTATACTATCTGAGCACAATTCGACACCACAATGAACAATTTTGCTCGTTTTGAACGAATTATGCTCATTTTCGCACGACTCAGCCTCTAATTCGCACATATCCGCTGTAATTCGACTCTGTACTATCTAGTTATGTTAAGTTATCCTATCTGAGCACAATTCAACACCACAATGAACGATTTTGCTCGTTTTGAACGAATTATGCTCATTTTCGCACGATTCAGCCTCTAATTCGCACATATCCGCTGTAATTCGAATCTGTACTATCTAGTCATGGTAAGTTATCGTATCTGAGCACAATTCAACACCGCAACGAACAATTTTGCTCGTTCTGCACGAATTATGCTCATTTTCGCACTATTCAGCCTCTAATTCGCACATATCCGCTGCAATTCGACTCTGTACTATCTAGTTATGTTAAGTTATCCTATCTGAGCACAATTCAACATCACAATGAACAATTTTGCTCGTTTTGCACGAATTATGCTCACTTTCGCACGATTCAGCCTCTAATTCGCACATATCCGCAGTAATTCGACTCTGTACTATCTAGTCATGTTAAGTTATCGTAACTGAGCACAATTCAACACCACAATGAACAATTTTGCTCGTTTTGAACGAATTATGCTCTCTTTCGCACGATTCAGCCTCTAATTCGCACATATCCGCTGTAATTCGACTCTGTACTATCTAGTTATGTTAAGTTATCCTATCTGAGCACAATTCAACACCACAATGAACAATTTTGCTCGTTTTGCACGAATTTTGCTCGTTTTGAACGAATTTTGCTCATTTTCGAACGATTCAGCCTCTAATTCGCACATATCCGCTGTAATTCGACTCCGTACTATCTAGTCACGTTAAGTTATCGTAACTGAGCACAATTCAACACCACAATGAACAATTTTGCTCGTTTTGAACGAATTATGCTCACTTTCGCACGATTCAGCCTCTAATTCGCACATATCCGCTGTAATTCGACTCTGTACTATCTAGTTATGTTAAGTTATACTATCTGAGCACAATTCGACACCACAATGAACAATTTTGCTCGTTTTGAACGAATTATGCTCATTTTCGCACGACTCAGCCTCTAATTCGCACATATCCGCTGTAATTCGACTCTGTACTATCTAGTTATGTTAAGTTATCCTATCTGAGCACAATTCAACACCACAATGAACGATTTTGCTCGTTTTGAACGAATTATGCTCATTTTCGCACGATTCAGCCTCTAATTCGCACATATCCGCTGTAATTCGAATCTGTACTATCTAGTCATGGTAAGTTATCGTATCTGAGCACAATTCAACACCGCAACGAACAATTTTGCTCGTTCTGCACGAATTATGCTCATTTTCGCACTATTCAGCCTCTAATTCGCACATATCCGCTGCAATTCGACTCTGTACTATCTAGTTATGTTAAGTTATCCTATCTGAGCACAATTCAACATCACAATGAACAATTTTGCTCGTTTTGCACGAATTATGCTCACTTTCGCACGATTCAGCCTCTAATTCGCACATATCCGCTGTAATTTGACTCTGTACTATCTAGTCATGTTAAGTTATCGTAACTGAGCACAATTCAACACCACAATGAACAATTTTGCTCGTTTTGCACGAATTTTGCTCGTTTTGAACGAATTTTGCTCATTTTCGAACGATTCAGCCTGTAATTCGCACATATCCGCTGTAATTCGCCTCTGTACTATCTAGTTATGTTAAGTTATCCTATCTGAGCACAATTCAACACCACAATGAACAATTTTGCACGTTTTGCACGAATTATGCTCATTTTCGCACGATTCAGCCTCTAATTCGCACATATCCGCTGTAATTCGACTCTGTACTATCTAGTTATGTTAAGTTATCCTATCTGAGCACAATTCAACACCACAATGAACAATTTTGATCGTTTTTAACGAATTATGCTCATTTTCGCACGATTCAGCCTCTAATTCGCACATATCCGCTGTAATTCGACTCTGTACTATCTAGTCATGTTAAGTTATCGTAACTGAGCACAATTCAACACCACAATGAACAATTTTGCTCGTTTTGAACGAATTATGCTCATTTTCGCACGATTGAGCCTCTAGTTCGCACATATACGCTGTAATTCGACTCTGTACTATCTAGTTATGTTAGGTTATGGTAACTGAGCACAATTCAACACCACAATGAACGATTTTGCTCGTTTTGAACGAATTATGCTCATTTTCGCACGATTCAGCCTCTAATTCGCACATATCCGCTGTAATTCGACTCTGTACTATCTAGTCATGTTAAGTTATCGTAACTAAACACAATTCAACACCACAATGCACAATTTTGATCGTTTTGAACGAATTATGCTCATTTTCCCACGATTCAGCCTCTAGTTCGCACACATCCGCTGTAATTCGACTCTGTACTATCTAGTTATGTTAAGTTATCCTATCTGAGCACAATTCAACACCACAATGAACAATTTTGCTCGTTTTGCACGAATTTTGCTCGTTTTGAACGAATTTTGCTCATTTTCGAACGATTCAGCCTCTAATTCGCACATATCCGCTGTAATTCGACTCTGTACTATCTAGTTATGTTAAGTTATCCTATCTGAGCACAATTCAACACCACAATGAACAATTTTGCTCGTTTTGAACGAATTATGCTCATTTTCGCACGATTCAGCCTCTAGTTCGCACATATACGCTGTAATTCGACTCTGTACTATCTAGTTATGTTAGGTTATGGTAACTGAGCACAATTCAACACCACAATGAACAATTTTGATCGTTTCGAACGAATTATGCTCATTTTCGCACGATTCAGCCTCTAATTCGCACATATCCGCTGTAATTCGACTCTGTACTATCTAGTCATGTTAAGTTATCGTTACTGAGCACAATTCAACACCACAATGAACAATTTTGATCGTTTTGAACGAATTATGCTCATTTTCGCACGATTCAGCCTCTAATTCGCACATATCCGCTGTAATTCGACTCTGTCCTATCTAGTCATGTTAAGTTATCGTAACTGAGCACAATTCAACACCACAATGAACAATTTTGCTCGATTTGAACGAATTATGCTCATTTTCGCACGATTCAGCCTCGAATTCGCACATATCCGCTGTAATTCGATTCTGTACTATCTAGTCATGTAAAGTTATCGTAACTGAGCACAATTCAACACCACAATGAACAATTTTGCTCGTTTTGCACGAATTATGCTCATTTTCGCACGATTCAGCCTCTAATTCGCACATATCCGCTGTAATTCGACTCTGTACTATCTAGTCATGTTAAGTTATCGTAACTGAGCACAATTCAACACCACAATGAACAATTTTGATCGTTTTGAACGAATTATGCTCATTTTCGCACGATTCAGCCTCTAATTCGCACATATCCCCTGTAATTCGACTCTGTACTAGCTAGCTATGTTAAGTTATCCTATCTGAGCACAATTCAACACCACAATGAACAATTTTGCACGTTTTGCACGAATTATGCTCATTTTCGCACGATTCAGCCTCTAATTCGCACATATCCGCTGTAATTCGACTCTGTACTATCTAGTTATGTTAAGTTATCCTATCTGAGCACAATTCGACACCACAATGAACAATTTTGCACGTTTTGCACGAATTATGCTCATTTTCGCACGATTCAGCCTCTAATTCGCACATATCCGCTGTAATTCGACTCTGTACTATCTAGTTATGTTAGGTTATCCTATCTGAGCACAATTCAACACCACAATGAACAATTTTGCTCGTTTTGCACGAATTATGCTCATTTTCGCACGATTCAGCCTCTAATTCGCACATATCCGCTGTAATTCGACTCTGTACTATCTAGTTATGTTAAGTTATCCTATCTGAGCACAATTCAACACCACAATGAACAGTTTTGCTCGTTTTGCACGAATTTTGCTCGTTTTGAACGAATTTTGCTCATTTTCGAACGATTCAGCCTCTAATTCGCACATATCCGCTGTAATTCGACTCTGTACTATCTAGTTATGTTAGGTTATCGTAACTGAGCACAATTCAACACCACAATGAACAATTTTGCTCGTTTTGAACGAATTATGCTCATTTTCGCACGATTCAGCCTCTAGTTCGCACATATCCGCTGTAATTCGACTCTGTACTATCTAGTTATGTTAAGTTATCCTATCTGAGCACAATTCAACACCACAATGAACAATTTTGCTCGTTTTGCACGAATTTTGCTCGTTTTGAACGAATTTTGCTCATTTTCGAACGATTCAGCCTCTAATTCGCACATATCTGCTGTAATTTGACTCTGTACTATCTAGTCATGTTAAGTTATCGTAACTGAGCACAATTCAACACCACAATGAACAATTTTGCTCGTTTTGAACGAATTATGCTCTCTTTCGCACGATTCAGCCTCTAATTCGCACATATCCGCTGTAATTCGACTCTGTACTATCTAGTTATGTTAAGTTATCCTATCTGAGCACAATTCAACACCGCAATGAACAATTTTGCTCGTTTTGCACGAATTTTGCTCGTTTTGAACGATTCAGCCTCTAATTCGCACATATCCGCTGCAATTCGACTCTGTACTATGTAGTTATGTTAAGTTATCCTATCTGAGCACAATGCAACACCACAATGAACAATTTTGCTCGTTTTGCACGAATTATGCTCGTTTTGAACGAATTTCTCTCATTTTCGAATGATTCCGCCTCTAATTCGCACATATCCGCTGTAATTCGCCTCTGTACTATCTAGTTATGTTAAGTTATCCTATCTGAGCACAATTCAACACCACAATGAACAATTTTGCTCGTTTTGAACGAATTACGCTCATTTTCGCACGATTCAGCCTCTAATTCGCACATATCTTCTGTAATTCGACTCTGTACTATCTAGTTATGTTAGGTTATGGTAACTGAGGACAATTCAACACCACAATGAACAATTTTGCTCGTTTTGAACGAATTATGCTCATTTTCGCACGATTCAGCCTCTAATTCGCACATATCCGCAGTAATTCGACTCTGTACTATCTAGTCATGTTAAGTTATCGTAACTGAGCACAATTCAACACCACAATGAACAATTTTGCTCGTTTTGAACGAATTATGCTCTCTTTCGCACGATTCAGCCTCTAATTCGCACATATCCGCTGTAATTCGACTCTGTACTATCTAGTTATGTTAAGTTATCCTGTCTGAGCACAATTCAACACCACAATGAACAATTTTGCTCGTTTTGCACGAATTTTGCTCGTTTTGAACGAATTTTGCTCATTTTCGAACGATTCAGCCTCTAATTCGCACATATCCGCTGTAATTCGACTCCGTACTATCTAGTCACGTTAAGTTATCGTAACTGAGCACAATTCAACACCACAATGAACAATTTTGCTCGTTTTGAACGAATTATGCTCACTTTCGCACGATTCAGCCTCTAATTCGCACATATCCGCTGTAATTCGACTCTGTACTATCTAGTTATGTTAAGTTATACTATCTGAGCACAATTCGACACCACAATGAACAATTTTGCTCGTTTTGAACGAATTATGCTCATTTTCGCACGACTCAGCCTCTAATTCGCACATATCCGCTGTAATTCGACTCTGTACTATCTAGTTATGTTAAGTTATCCTATCTGAGCACAATTCAACACCACAATGAACGATTTTGCTCGTTTTGAACGAATTATGCTCATTTTCGCACGATTCAGCCTCTAATTCGCACATATCCGCTGTAATTCGAATCTGTACTATCTAGTCATGGTAAGTTATCGTATCTGAGCACAATTCAACACCGCAACGAACAATTTTTCTCGTTCTGCACGAATTATGCTCATTTTCGCACTATTCAGCCTCTAATTCGCACATATCCGCTGCAATTCGACTCTGTACTATCTAGTTATGTTAAGTTATCCTATCTGAGCACAATTCAACATCACAATGAACAATTTTGCTCGTTTTGCACGAATTATGCTCACTTTCGCACGATTCAGCCTCTAATTCGCACATATCCGCAGTAATTCGACTCTGTACTATCTAGTCATGTTAAGTTATCGTAACTGAGCACAATTCAACACCACAATGAACAATTTTGCTCGTTTTGAACGAATTATGCTCTCTTTCGCACGATTCAGCCTCTAATTCGCACATATCCGCTGTAATTCGACTCTGTACTATCTAGTTATGTTAAGTTATCCTATCTGAGCACAATTCAACACCACAATGAACAATTTTGCTCGTTTTGCACGAATTTTGCTCGTTTTGAACGAATTTTGCTCATTTTCGAACGATTCAGCCTCTAATTCGCACATATCCGCTGTAATTCGACTCCGTACTATCTAGTCACGTTAAGTTATCGTAACTGAGCACAATTCAACACCACAATGAACAATTTTGCTCGTTTTGAACGAATTATGCTCACTTTCGCACGATTCAGCCTCTAATTCGCATATATCCGCTGTAATTCGACTCTGTACTATCTAGTTATGTTAAGTTATACTATCTGAGCACAATTCGACACCACAATGAACAATTTTGCTCGTTTGAACGAATTATGCTCATTTTCGCACGACTCAGCCTCTAATTCGCACATATCCGCTGTAATTCGACTCTGTACTATCTAGTTATGTTAAGTTATCCTATCTGAGCACAATTCAACACCACAATGAACGATTTTGCTCGTTTTGAACGAATTATGCTCATTTTCGCACGATTCAGCCTCTAATTCGCACATATCCGCTGTAATTCGAATCTGTACTATCTAGTCATGGTAAGTTATCGTATCTGAGCACAATTCAACACCGCAACGAACAATTTTGCTCGTTCTGCACGAATTATGCTCATTTTCGCACTATTCAGCCTCTAATTCGCACATATCCGCTGCAATTCGACTCTGTACTATCTAGTTATGTTAAGTTATCCTATCTGAGCACAATTCAACATCACAATGAACAATTTTGCTCGTTTTGCACGAATTATGCTCACTTTCGCACGATTCAGCCTCTAATTCGCACATATCCGCTGTAATTTGACTCTGTACTATCTAGTCATGTTAAGTTATCGTAACTGAGCACAATTCAGCACCACAATGAACAATTTTGCTCGTTTTGAACGAATTATACTCATTTTCGCACGATTCAGCCTCTAATTCGCACATATCCGCTGTAATTCGACTCTGTACTATCTAGTTATGTTAAGTTATCCTATCTGAGCACAATTCATCACCACAACGGACAATTTTGCTCGTTTTGCACGAATTATGCTCATTTTCGCACGATTCAGCCTCTAATTCGCACATATCCGCTGCAATTCGACTCTGTACTATCTAGTTATGTTAAGTTATCCTATCTGAGCACAATTCAACACCACAATGAACAATTTTGCTCGTTTTGCACGAATTTTGCTCGTTTTGAACGAATTTTGCTCATTTTCGAACGATTCAGCCTCTAATTCGCACATATCCGCTGTAATTCGACTCCATACTATCTAGTCACGTTAAGTTATCGTAACTGAGCACAATTCAACACCACAATGAACAATTTTGGTCGTTTTGAACGAATTATGCTCACTTTCGCACGATTCAGCCTCTAATTCGCACATATCCGCCGCAATTCGACTCTGTACTATCTAGTTATGTTAAGTTATCCTATCTGAGCACAATTCAACACCACAATGAACAATTTTGCTCGTTTTGCACGAATTTTGCTTGTTTTGAACGAATTTTGCTCATTTTCGAACGATTCAGCCTCTAATTCGCACATATCCGCTGTACTTCGACTCTGTACTGTCTAGTTATGTTAAGTTATCCCATCTGAGCACAATTCAACACCGCAACGAACAATTTTGCTCGTTCTGCACGAATTATGCTCATTTTCGCACGATTCAGCCTCTAATTCGCACATATCCGCTGCAATTCGACTCTGTACTATCTAGTTATGTTAAGTTATCCTATCTGAGCACAATTCAACACCACAATGAACAATTTTGCTCGTTTTGCACGAATTTTGCTCGTTTTGAACGAATTTTGCTCATTTTCGAACGATTCAGCCTGTAATTCGCACATATCCGCTGTAATTCGCCTCTGTACTATCTAGTTATGTTAAGTTATCCTATCTGAGCACAATTCAACACCACAATGAACAATTTTGCACGTTTTGCACGAATTATGCTCATTTTCGCACGATTCAGCCTCTAATTCGCACATATCCGCTGTAATTC
The DNA here is from genome assembly GCF_050947335.1 of Megachile rotundata. Taxonomy (NCBI): domain Eukaryota; kingdom Metazoa; phylum Arthropoda; class Insecta; order Hymenoptera; family Megachilidae; genus Megachile; species Megachile rotundata. Next base: position 40,975 of record NW_027473341.1, on the reverse strand, counting down.
GACTCTGTACTATCTAGTTATGTTAAGTTATCCTATCTGAGCACAATTCAACACCACAATGAACAATTTTGATCGTTTTTAACGAATTATGCTCATTTTCGCACGATTCAGCCTCTAATTCGCACATATCCGCTGTAATTCGACTCTGTACTATCTAGTCATGTTAAGTTATCGTAACTGAGCACAATTCAACACCACAATGAACAATTTTGCTCGTTTTGAACGAATTATGCTCATTTTCGCACGATTCAGCCTCTAGTTCGCACATATACGCTGTAATTCGACTCTGTACTATCTAGTTATGTTAGGTTATGGTAACTGAGCACAATTCAACACCACAATGAACGATTTTGCTCGTTTTGAACGAATTATGCTCATTTTCGCACGATTCAGCCTCTAATTCGCACATATCCGCTGTAATTCGACTCTGTACTATCTAGTCATGTTAAGTTATCGTAACTAAACACAATTCAACACCACAATGCACAATTTTGATCGTTTTGAACGAATTATGCTCATTTTCGCACGATTCAGCCTCTAGTTCGCACACATCCGCTGTAATTCGACTCTGTACTATCTAGTTATGTTAAGTTATCCTATCTGAGCACAATTCAACACCACAATGAACAATTTTGCTCGTTTTGCACGAATTTTGCTCGTTTTGAACGAATTTTGCTCATTTTCGAACGATTCAGCCTCTAATTCGCACATATCCGCTGTAATTCGACTCTGTACTATCTAGTCATGTTAAGTTATCGTAACTGAGCACAATTCAACACCACAATGAACAATTTTGATCGTTTCGAACGAATTATGCTCATTTTCGCACGATTCAGCCTCTAATTCGCACATATCCGCTGTAATTCGACTCTGTACTATCTAGTCATGTTAAGTTATCGTTACTGAGCACAATTCAACACACAATGAACAATTTTGATCGTTTTGAACGAATTATGCTCATTTTCGCACGATTCAGCCTCTAATTCGCACATATCCGCTGTAATTCGACTCTGTACTATCTAGTCATGTTAAGTTATCGTAACTGAGCACAATTCAACACCACAATGAACAATTTTGCTCGATTTGAACGAATTATGCTCATTTTCGCACGATTCAGCCTCGAATTCGCACATATCCGCTGTAATTCGATTCTGTACTATCTAGTCATGTAAAGTTATCGTAACTGAGCACAATTCAACACCACAATGAACAATTTTGCTCGTTTTGCACGAATTATGCTCATTTTCGCACGATTCAGCCTCTAATTCGCACATATCCGCTGTAATTCGACTCTGTACTATCTAGTCATGTTAAGTTATCGTAACTGAGCACAATTCAACACCACAATGAACAATTTTGATCGTTTTGAACGAATTATGCTCATTTTCGCACGATTCAGCCTCTAATTCGCACATATCCCCTGTAATTCGACTCTGTACTAGCTAGTTATGTTAAGTTATCCTATCTGAGCACAATTCAACACCACAATGAACAATTTTGCACGTTTTGCACGAATTATGCTCATTTTCGCACGATTCAGCCTCTAATTCGCACATATCCGCTGTAATTCGACTCTGTACTATCTAGTTATGTTAAGTTATCCTATCTGAGCACAATTCGACACCACAATGAACAATTTTGCACGTTTTGCACGAATTATGCTCATTTTCGCACGATTCAGCCTCTAATTCGCACATATCCGCTGTAATTCGACTCTGTACTATCTAGTTATGTTAGGTTATCCTATCTGAGCACAATTCAACACCACAATGAACAATTTTGCTCGTTTTGCACGAATTATGCTCATTTTCGCACCATTCAGCCTCTAATTCGCACATATCCGCTGTAATTCGACTCTGTACTATCTAGTTATGTTAAGTTATCCTATCTGAGCACAATTCAACACCACAATGAACAGTTTTGCTCGTTTTGCACGAATTTTGCTCGTTTTGAACGAATTTTGCTCATTTTCGAACGATTCAGCCTCTAATTCGCACATATCCGCTGTAATTCGACTCTGTACTATCTAGTTATGTTAGGTTATCGTAACTGAGCACAATTCAACACCACAATGAACAATTTTGCTCGTTTTGAACGAATTATGCTCATTTTCGCACGATTCAGCCTCTAGTTCGCACACATCCGCTGTAATTCGACTCTGTACTATCTAGTTATGTTAAGTTATCCTATCTGAGCACAATTCAACACCACAATGAACAATTTTGCTCGTTTTGCACGAATTTTGCTCGTTTGGAACGAATTTTGCTCATTTTCGAACGATTCAGCCTCTAATTCGCACATATCCGCTGTAATTCGACTCTGTACTATCTAGTTATGTTAAGTTATCCTATCTGAGCACAATTCGACACCACAATGAACAATTTTGCACGTTTTGCACGAATTATGCTCATTTTCGCACGATTCAGCCTCTAATTCGCACATATCCGCTGTAATTCGACTCTGTACTATCTAGTTATGTTACGTTATCGTAACTGAGCACAATTCAACACCACAATGAACAATTTTGATCGTTTTGAATGAATTTTGCACATTTTCGAACGATTCAGCCTCTAATTCGCACATATCCGCTGTAATTCGACTCTGTACTATCTACCTATGTAAAGTTATCCTATCTGAGCACAATTCGACACCACAATGAACAATTTTGCACGTTTTGCACGAATTATGCTCAATTTCGCACGATTCAGCCTCTAATTCGCACATATCCGCTGTAATTCGACTCTGTACTATCTAGTTATGTTAAATTATCCTATCTGAGCACAATTCAACACCACAATGAACAATTTTGCACGTTTTGCACGAATTATGCTCATTTTCGCACGATTCAGCCTCTAATTCGCACATATCCGCTGTAATTCGACTCTGTACTATCTAGTTATGTTAAATTATCCTATCTGAGCACAATTCAACACCACAGTGAACAATTTTGCTCGTTTTGAACGAATTATGCTCTTTTTCGCACGATTCAGCCTCTAATTCGCACATATCCGCTGTAATTCGACTCTGTACTATCTAGTCATGTTAAGTTATCGTAACTGAGCACAATTCAACACCACAATGAACAATTTTGATCGTTTTGAACGAATTATGCTCATTTTCGCACGTTTCAGCCTCTAATTCGCACATATCCGCTGTAATTCGACTCTGTACTATCTAGTCATGTTAAGTTATCGTAACTGAGCACAATTCAACACCACAATGAACAATTTTGATCGTTTTGAATGAATTTTGCACATTTTCGAACGATTCAGCCTCTAATTCGCACATATCCGCTGTAATTCGGCTCTGTACTATCTACCTATGTAAAGTTATCCTATCTGAGCACAATTCGACACCACAATGAACAATTTTGCACGTTTTGCACGAATTATGCTCAATTTCGCACGATTCAGCCTCTAATTCGCACATATCCGCTGTAATTCGACTCTGTACTATCTAGTTATGTTAAGTTATACTATCTGAGCACAATTCAACACCACAATGAACAATTTTGCTCGTTTTGAACGAATTATGCTCATTTTCGCACGATTCAGCCTCTAATTCGCACATATCCGCTGTAATTCGACTCTGTACTATCTAGTCATGTTAAGTTATCGTAACTGAGCACAATTCAACACCACAATGAACAATTTTGATCGTTTTGAACGAATTATGCTCATTTTCGCACGATTCAGCCTCTAATTCGCACATATCCGCTGTAATTCGACTCTGTACTATCTAGTCATGTTAAGTTATCGTAACTGAGCACAATACAACACCACAATGAACAATTTTGATCGTTTTGAACGAATTATTCTCATTTTCGCACGATTCAGCCTCTAATTCGCACATATCCGCTGTAATTCGACTCTGTACTATCTAGTTATGTTAAGTTATCCTATCTGAGCACAATTCAACACCACAATGAACAATTTTGCTCGTTTTGCACGAATTATGCTCATTTTCGCGCGATTCAGCCTCTAATTCGCACATATCCGCTGTAATTCGACTCTGTACTATCTAGTTATGTTAAGTTATCCTATCTGAGCATAATTCGACACCACAATGAACAATTTTGCACGTTTTGCACGAATTATGCTCATTTTCGCACGATTCAGCCTCTAATTCGCACGTGTCCGCTGTAATTCGACTCTGTACTATCTAGTTATGTTAAGTTATCCCATCTGAGCACAATTCAACACCGCAACGAACAATTTTGCTCGTTCTGCACGAATTATGCTCATTTTCGCACGATTCAGCCTCTAATTCGCACATATCCGCTGCAATTCGACTCTGTACTATCTAGTTATGTTAAGTTATCCTATCTGAGCACAATTCAACACCACAATGAACAATTTTGCTCGTTTTGCACGAATTTTGCTCGTTTTGAACGAATTTTGCTCATTTTCGAACGATTCAGCCTCTAATTCGCACATATCCGCTGTAATTCGCCTCTGTACTATCTAGTTATGTTAAGTTATCCTATCTGAGCACAATTCAACACCACAATGAACAATTTTGCTCGTTTTGCACGAATTATGCTCATTTTCGCACGATTCAGCCTCTAATTCGCACATATCCGCTGTGATTCGACTCTGTCCCATCTAGATATGTTAAGTTATCGTAACTGAGCACAATTCGACACCACAATGAACAATTTTGCTCGTAATGAAAGAATAATGCTCATTTTCGCACGATTCAGCCTCTAATTCGCACATATCTTCTGTAATTCGACTCTGTACTATCTAGTTATGTTAGGTTATGGTAACTCAGCACAATTCAACACCACAATGAACGATTTTGCTCGTTTTGAACAAATTATGCTCATTTTCGCACGATTCAGCCTCTAATTCGCACATATCCGCTGTAATTCGACTCTGTACTATCTAGTCATGTTAAGTTATCGTAACTGAGCACAATTCAACACCACAATGAACAATTTTGATCGTTTTGAACGAATTATGCTCATTTTCGCATGATTCAGCCTCTAATTCGCACATATCCGCTGTAATTCGACTCTGTACTATCTAGTCATGTTAAGTTATCGTAACTGAGCACAATTCAACACCACAATGAACAATTTTGATCGTTTTGAACGAATTATGCTCATTTTCGCACGATTCAGCCTCTAATTCGCACATATCCGCTGTAATTCGACTCTGTACTATCTAGTCATGTTAAGTTATCGTAACTGAGCACAATTCAACACCACAATGAACAATTTTGATCGTTTTGAACGAATTATGCTCATTTTCGCACGATTCAGCCTCTAATTCGCACATATCCGCTGTAATTCGACTCTGTACTATCTAGTCATGTTAAGTTATCGTAACTGAACACAATTCAACACCACAATGAACAATTTTGCTCGTTCTGCACGAATTATGCTCATTTTCGCACGATTCAGCCTCTAATTCGCACATATCCGTTGCAATTCGACTCTGTACTATCTAGTTATGTTAAGTTATCCTATCTGAGCACAATTCAACATCACAATGAACAATTTTGCTCGTTTTGAACGAATTATGCTCATTTTCGCACGATTCAGCCTCTAATTCGCACATATCCGCTGTAATTCGACTCTGTACTATCTAGTTATGTTAAGTTATCCTATCTGAGCACAATTCATCACCACAACGGACAATTTTGCTCGTTTTGCACGAATTATGCTCATTTTCGCACGATTCAGCCTCTAATTCGCACATATCCGCTGCAATTCGACTCTGTACTATCTAGTTATGTTAAGTTATCCTATCTGAGCACAATTCAACACCACAATGAACAATTTTGCTCGTTTTGCACGAATTTTGCTCGTTTTGAACGAATTTTGCTCATTTTCGAACGATTCAGCCTCTAATTCGCACATATCCGCTGTAATTCGACTCCGTACTATCTAGTCACGTTAAGTTATCGTAACTGAGCACAATTCAACACCACAATGAACAATTTTGCTCGTTTTGAACGAATTATGCTCACTTTCGCACGATTCAGCCTCTAATTCGCACATATCCGCTGCAATTCGACTCTGTACTATCTAGTTATGTTAAGTTATCCTATCTGAGCACAATTCAACACCACAATGAACAATTTTGCTCGTTTTGCACGAACTTTGCTCGTTTTGAACGAATTTTGCTCATTTTCGAACGATTCAGCCTCTAATTCGCACATATCCGCTGTACTTCGACTCTGTACTGTCTAGTTATGTTAAGTTATCCCATCTGAGCACAATTCAACACCGCAACGAACAATTTTGCTCGTTTTGCACGAATTATGCTCATTTTCGCACGATTCAGCCTCTAATTCGCACATATCCGCTGTAATTCGACTCTGTACTATCTAGTCATGTTAAGTTATCGTAACTGAGCACAATTCAACACCACAATGAACAATTTTGATCGTTTTGAACGAATTATGCTCATTTTCGCACGATTCAGCCTCTAATTCGCACATATCCGCTGTAATTCGACTCTGTACTATCTAGACATGTTAAGTTATCGTAACTGAGCACAATTCAACACCACAATGAACAATTTTGATCGTTTTGAACGAATTATGCTCATTTTCGCACGATTCAGCCTCTAATTCGCACATATCCGCTGTAATTCGACTCTGTACTATCTAGTCATGTTAAGTTATCGTAACTGAGCACAATTCAACACCACAATGAACAATTTTGCTCGTTTTGCACGAATTATGCTCATTTTCGCACGATTCAGCCTCTAATTCGCACATATCCGCTGTGATTCGACTCTGTCCCATCTAGATATGTTAAGTTATCGTAACTGAGCACAATTCGACACCACAATGAACAATTTTGCTCGTAATGAAAGAATAATGCTCATTTTCGCACGATTCAGCCTCTAATTCGCACATATCTTCTGTAATTCGACTCTGTACTATCTAGTTATGTTAGGTTATGGTAACTCAGCACAATTCAACACCACAATGAACGATTTTGCTCGTTTTGAACAAATTATGCTCATTTTCGCACGATTCACCCTCTAATTCGCACATATCCGCTGTAATTCGACTCTGTACTATCTAGTCATGTTAAGTTATCGTAACTGAGCACAATTCAACACCACAATGAACAATTTTGATCGTTTTGAACGAATTATGCTCATTTTCGCACGATTCAGCCTCTAATTCGCACATATCCGCTGTAATTCGACTCTGTACTATCTAGTCATGTTAAGTTATCGTAACTGAGCACAATTCAACACCACAATGAACAATTTTGATCGTTTTGAACGAATTATGCTCATTTTCGCACGATTCAGCCTCTAATTCGCACATATCCGCTGTAATTCGACTCTGTACTATCTAGTCATGTTAAGTTATCGTAACTGAGCACAATTCAACACCACAATGAACAATTTTGATCGTTTTGAACGAATTATGCTCATTTTCGCACGATTCAGCCTCTAATTCGCACATATCCGCTGTAATTCGACTCTGTACTATCTAGTCATGTTAAGTTATCGTAACTGAACACAATTCAACACCACAATGAACAATTTTGCTCGTTCTGCACGAATTATGCTCATTTTCGCACGATTCAGCCTCTAATTCGCACATATCCGTTGCAATTCGACTCTGTACTATCTAGTTATGTTAAGTTATCCTATCTGAGCACAATTCAACATCACAATGAACAATTTTGCTCGTTTTGAACGAATTATGCTCATTTTCGCACGATTCAGCCTCTAATTCGCACATATCCGCTGTAATTCGACTCTGTACTATCTAGTTATGTTAAGTTATCCTATCTGAGCACAATTCATCACCACAACGGACAATTTTGCTCGTTTTGCACGAATTATGCTCATTTTCGCACGATTCAGCCTATAATTCGCACATATCCGCTGCAATTCGACTCTGTACTATCTAGTTATGTTAAGTTATCCTATCTGAGCACAATTCAACACCACAATGAACAATTTTGCTCGTTTTGCACGAATTTTGCTCGTTTTGAACGAATTTTGCTTATTTTCGAACGATTCAGCCTCTAATTCGCACATATCCGCTGTAATTCGACTCCGTACTATCTAGTCACGTTAAGTTATCGTAACTGAGCACAATTCAACACTACAATGAACAATTTTGCTCGTTTTGAACGAATTATGCTCACTTTCGCACGATTCAGCCTCTAATTCGCACATATCCGCTGCAATTCGACTCTGTACTATCTAGTTATGTTAAGTTATCCTATCTGAGCACAATTCAACACCACAATGAACAATTTTGCTCGTTTTGCACGAATTTTGCTCGTTTTGAACGAATTTTGCTCATTTTCGAACGATTCAGCCTCTAATTCGCACATATCCGCTGTACTTCGACTCTGTACTGTCTAGTTATGTTAAGTTATCCCATCTGAGCACAATTCAACACCGCAACGAACAATTTTGCTCGTTTTGCACGAATTATGCTCATTTTCGCACGATTCAGCCTCTAATTCGCACATATCCGCTGTAATTCGACTCTGTACTATCTAGTCATGTTAAGTTATCGTAACTGAGCACAATTCAACACCACAATGAACAATTTTGATCGTTTTGAACGAATTATGCTCATTTTCGCACGATTCAGCCTCTAATTCGCACATATCCGCTGTAATTCGACTCTGTACTATCTAGTCATGTTAAGTTATCGTAACTGAGCCCAATTCAACACCACAATGAACAATTTTGATCGTTTTGAACGAATTATGCTCATTTTCGCACGATTCAGCCTCTAATTCGCACATATCCGCTGTAATTCGACTCTGTACTATCTAGTCATGTTAAGTTATCGTAACTGAGCACAATTCAACACCACAATGAACAATTTTGATCGTTTTGAACGAATTATGCTCATTTTCGCACGATTCAGCCTCTAATTCGCACATATCCGCTGTAATTCGACTCTGTACTATCTAGTCATGTTAAGTTATCGTAACTGAGCCCAATTCAACACCACAATGAACAATTTTGATCGTTTTGAACGAATTATGCTCATTTTCGCACGATTCAGCCTCTAATTCGCACATATCCGCTGTAATTCGACTCTGTACTATCTAGTTATGTTAAGTTATCCTATCTGAGCACAATTCAACACCACAATGAACAATTTTGCTCGTTCTGCACGAATTATGCTCATTTTCGCACGATTCATCCTCTAATTCGCACATATCCGCTGTAATTCGACTCTGTACTATCTAGTTATGTTAAGTTATCCTATCTGAGCACAATTCGACACCACAATGAACAATTTTGCACGTTTTGCACGAATTATGCTCATTTTCGCACGATTCAGCCTCTAATTCGCACATATCCGCTGTAATTCGCCTCTGTACTATCTAGTTATGTTAAGTTATCCTATCTGAGCACAATTCAACACCACAATGAACAATTTTGCTCGTTTTGCACGAATTATGCTCATTTTCGCACGATTCAGCCTCTAATTCGCACATATCCGCTGTAATTCGACTCTGTACTATCTAGTCATGTTAAGTTATCGTAACTGAGCACAATTCAACACCACAATGAGCAATTTTGATCGTTTTGAACGAATTATGCTCATTTTCGCACGATTCAGCCTCTAATTCGCACATATCCGCTGTAATTCGACTCTGTACTATCTAGTCATGTTAAGTTATCGTAACTGAGCACAATTCAACACCACAATGAACAATTTTGATCGTTTTGAACGAATTATGCTCATTTTCGCACGATTCAGCCTCTAATTCGCACATATCCGCTGTAATTCGACTCTGTACTATCTAGTCATGTTAAGTTATCGTAACTGAGCACAATTCAACACCACAATGAACAATTTTGCTCGTTTTGCACGAATTATGCTCATTTTCGCACGATTCAGCCTCTAATTCGCACATTTCCGCTGTAATTCGACTCTGTACTATCTAGTTATGTTACGTTATCCTATCTGAGCACAATTCGACACCACAATGAACAATTTTGCACGTTTTGCACGAATTATGCTCATTTTCGCACGATTCAGCCTCTAATTCGCACATATCCGCTGTAATTCGACTCTGTACTATCTAGTTATGTTAAGTTATCCTATCTGAGCACAATTCAACACCACAATGAACAATTTTGCTCGTTTTGAACGAATTATGCTCATTTTCGCACGATTCAGCCTCTAATTCGCACATATCCGCTGTAATTCGACTCTGTACTATCTAGTCATGTTAAGTTATCGTAACTGAGCACAATTCAACACCACAATGAACAATTTTGATCGTTTTGAACGAATTATGCTCATTTTCGCACGATTCAGCCTCTAATTCGCACATATCCGCTGTAATTCGACTCTGTACTATCTAGTCATGTTAAGTTATCGTAACTGAGCACAATTCAACACCACAATGAACAATTTTGCTCGTTTTGAACGAATTATGCTCATTTTCGCACGATTCAGCCTCTAGTTCGCACATATACGCTGTAATTCGACTCTGTACTATCTAGTTATGTTAGGTTATGGTAACTGAGCACAATTCAACACCACAATGAACGATTTTGCTCGTTTTGAACGAATTATGCTCATTTTCGCACGATTCAGCCTCTAATTCGCACATATCCGCTGTAATTCGACTCTGTACTATCTAGTCATGTTAAGTTATCGTAACTGAGCACAATTCAACACCACAATGAACAATTTTGATCGTTTTGAACGAATTATGCTCATTTTCGCACGAATCAGCCTCTAATTCGCACATATCCGCTGTAATTCGACTCTGTACTATCTAGTCATGATAAGTTATCGTAACTGAGCACAATTCAACACCACAATGAACAATTTTGATCGTTTTGAACGAATTATGCTCATTTTCGCACGATTCAGCCTCTAATTCGCACATATCCGCTGTAATTCGACTCTGTACTATCTAGTCATGTTAAGTTATCGTAACTGAGCACAATTCAACACCACAATGAACAATTTTGATCGTTTTGAACGAATTATGCTCATTTTCGCACGATTCAGCCTCTAATTCGCACATATCCGCTGTAATTCGACTCTGTACTATCTAGTTATGTTAAGTTATCCTATCTGAGCACAATTCAACACCACAATGAACAATTTTGCTCGTTCTGCACGAATTATGCTCATTTTCGCACGATTCAGCCTCTAATTCGCACATATCCGCTGTAATTCGACTCTGTACTATCTAGTTATGTTAAGTTATCCTATCTGAGCACAATTCGACACCACAATGAACAATTTTGCACGTTTAGCACGAATTATGCTCATTTTTGCACGATTCAGCCTCTAATTCGCACATATCCGCTGTAATTCGACTCTGTACTATCTAGTTATGTTAAGTTATCCTATCTGAGCACAATTCAACACCACAATGAACAATTTTGCTCGTTTTGAACGAATTATGCTCATTTTCGCACGATTCAGCCTCTAATTCGCACATATCCGCTGTAATTCGACTCTGTACTATCTAGTCATGTTAAGTTATCGTAACTGAGCACAATTCAACACCACAATGAACAATTTTGATCGTTTTGAACGAATTATGCTCATTTTCGCACGATTCAGCCTCTAATTCGCACATATCCGCTGTAATTCGACTCTGTACTATCTAGTCAAGTTAAGTTATCGTAACTGAGCACAATTCAACACCACAATGAACAATTTTGCTCGTTTTGAACGAATTATGCTCATTTTCGCACGATTCAGCCTCGAATTCGCACATATCCGCTGTAATTCGATTCTGTACTATCTAGTCATGTAAAGTTATCGTAACTGAGCACAATTCAACACCACAATGATCAATTTTGCTCGTTTTGCACGAATTATGCTCATTTTCGCACGATTCAGCCTCTAATTCGCACTTATCCGCTGTAATTCGACTCTGTACTATCTAGTCATGTTAAGTTATCGTAACTGAGCACAATTCAACACCACAATGAACAATTTTGCTCGTTTTGAACGAATTATGCTCATTTTTGCACGATTCAGCCTCTAGTTCGCACATATCCGCTGTAATTCGACTCTGTACTATCTAGTTATGTTAAGTTATCCTATCTGAGCACAATTCAACACCACAATGAACAATTTTGCTCGTTTTGAACGAATTATGCTCATTTTCGCACGATTCAGCCTCTAATTCGCACATATCCGCTGTAATTCGACTCTGTACTATCTAGTCATGTTAAGTTATCGTAACTGAGCACAATTCAACACCACAATGAACAATTTTGATCGTTTTGAACGAATTATGCTCATTTTCGCACGATTCAGCCTCTAATTCGCACATATCCGCTGTAATTCGACTCTGTACTATCTAGTCATGTTAAGTTATCGTAACAGAGCACAATTCAACACCACAATGAACAATTTTGATCGTTTTGAACGAATTATGCTCATTTTCGCACGATTCAGCCTCTAATTCGCACATATCCGCTGTAATTCGACTCTGTACTATCTAGTCATGTTAAGTTATCGTAACTGAGCACAATTCAACACCACAATGAACAATTTTGATCGTTTTGAACGAATTATGCTCATTTTCGCACGATTCAGCCTCGAATTCGCACATATCCGCTGCAATTCGATTCTGTACTATCTAGTCATGTTAAGTTATCGTAACTGAGCACAATTCAACACCACAATGATCAATTTTGCTCGTTTTGCACGAATTATGCTCATTTTCGCACGATTCAGCCTCTAATTCGCACTTATCCGCTGTAATTCGACTCTGTACTATCTAGTCATGTTAAGTTATCGTAACTGAGCACAATTCAACACCACAATGAACAATTTTGATCGTTTTGAACGAATTATGCTCATTTTCGCACGATTCAGCCTCTAATTCGCACATATCCGCTGTAATTCGACTCTGTACTATCTAGTCATGTTAAGTTATCGTAACAGAGCACAATTCAACACCACAATGAACAATTTTGATCGTTTTGAACGAATTATGCTCATTTTCGCACGATTCAGCCTCTAATTCGCACATATCCGCTGTAATTCGACTCTGTACTATCTAGTTATGTTAAGTTATCCTATCTGAGCACAATTCAACACCACAATGAACAATTTTGCTCGTTCTGCACGAATTATGCTCATTTTCGCACGATTCAGCCTCTAATTCGCACATATCCGCTGTAATTCGACTCTGTACTATCTAGTTATGTTAAGTTATCCTATCTGAGCACAATTCGACACCACAATGAACAATTTTGCACGTTTTGCACGAATTATGCTCATTTTCGCACGATTCAGCCTCTAATTCGCACATATCCGCTGTAATTCGACTCTGTACTATCTAGTTATGTTAAGTTATCCTATCTGAGCACAATTCAACACCACAATGAATAATTTTGCTCGTTTTGAACGAATTATGCTCATTTTCGCACGATTCAGCCTCTAATTCGCACATATCCGCTGTAATTCGACTCTGTACTATCTAGTCATGTTAAGTTATCGTAACTGAGCACAATTCAACACCACAATGAACAATTTTGATCGTTTTGAACGAATTATGCTCATTTTCGCACGATTCAGCCTCTAATTCGCACATATCCGCTGTAATTCGACTCTGTACTATCTAGTCATGTTAAGTTATCGTAACTGAGCACAATTCAACACCACAATGAACAATTTTGCTCGTTTTGAACGAATTATGCTCATTTTCGCACGATTCAGCCTCGAATTCGCACATATCCGCTGTAATTCGATTCTGTACTATCTAGTCATGTAAAGTTATCGTAACTGAGCACAATTCAACACCACAATGATCAATTTTGCTCGTTTTGCACGAATTATGCTCATTTTCGCACGATTCAGCCTCTAATTCGCACATATCCGCTGTAATTCGACTCTGTACTATCTAGTCATGTTCAGTTATCGTAACTGAGCACAATTCAACACCACAATGAACAATTTTGATCGTTTTGAACGAATTATGCTCATTTTCGCACGATTCAGCCTCTAATTCGCACATATCCGCTGTAATTCGACTCTGTACTAGCTAGTTATGTTAAGTTATCCTATCTGAGCACAATTCGACACCACAATGAACAATTTTGCACGTTTTGCACGAATTATGCTCATTTTCGCACGATTCAGCCTCTAATTCGCACATATCCGCTGTAATTCGACTCTGTACTATCTAGTTATGTTAAGTTATCGTAACTGAGCACAATTCAACACCACAATGAACAATTTTGCTCGTTTTGAACGAATTATGCTCATTTTCGCACGATTCAGCCTCTAGTTCGCACATATACGCTGTAATTCGACTCTGTACTATCTAGTTATGTTAGGTTATGGTAACTGAGCACAATTCAACACCACAATGAACGATTTTGCTCGTTTTGAACGAATTATGCTCATTTTCGCACGATTCAGCCTCTAATTCGCACATATCCGCTGTAATTCGACTCTGTACTATCTAGTCATGTTAAGTTATCGTAACTGAGCACAATTCAACACCGCAATGAACAATTTTGATCGTTTTGAACGAATTATGCTCATTTTCGCACGATTCAGCCTCTAATTCGCACATATCCGCTGTAATTCGACTCTGTACTATCTAGTCATGATAAGTTATCGTAACTGAGCACAATTCAACACCACAATGAACAATTTTGATCGTTTTGAACGAATTATGCTCATTTTCGCACGAGTCAGCCTCTAATTCGCACATATCCGCTGTAATTCGACTCTGTACTATCTAGTCATGTTAAGTTATCGTAACTGAGCACAATTCAACACCACAATGAACAATTTTGATCGTTTTGAACGAATTATGCTCATTTTCGCACGATTCAGCCTCTAATTCGCACATATCCGCTGTAATTCGACTCTGTACTATCTAGTCATGTTAAGTTATCGTAACTGAGCACAATTCAACACCACAATGAACAATTTTGATCGTTTTGAACGAATTATGCTCATTTTCGCACGATTCAGCCTCTAATTCGCACATATCCTCTGTAATTCGACTCTGTACTATCTAGTTATGTTAAGTTATCCTATCTGAGCACAATTCAACACCACAATGAACAATTTTGCTCGTTCTGCACGAATTATGCTCATTTTCGCACGATTCAGCCTCTAATTCGCACATATCCGCTGTAATTCGACTCTGTACTATCTATTTATGTTAAGTTATCCTATCTGAGCACAATTCGACACCACAATGAACAATTTTGCACGTTTTGCACGAATTATGCTCATTTTCGCACGATTCAGCCTCTAATTCGCACATATCCGCTGTAATTCGACTCTGTTCTATCTAGTTATGTTAAGTTATCCTATCTGAGCACAATTCAACACCACAATGAACAATTTTGCTCGTTTTGAACGAATTATGCTCATTTTCGCACGATTCAGCCTCTAATTCGCACATATCCGCTGTAATTCGACTCTGTACTATCTATTTATGTTAAGTTATCCTATCTGAGCACAATTCGACACCACAATGAACAATTTTGCACGTTTTGCACGAATTATGCTCATTTTCGCACGATTCAGCCTCTAATTCGCACATATCCGCTGTAATTCGACTCTGTACTATCTAGTTATGTTAAGTTATCCTATCTGAGCACAATTCAACACCACAATGAACAATTTTGCTCGTTTTGAACGAATTATGCTCATTTTCGCACGATTCAGCCTCTAATTCGCACATATCCGCTGTAATTCGACTCTGTACTATCTAGTCATGTTAAGTTATCGTAACTGAGCACAATTCAACACCACAATGAACAATTTTGATCGTTTTGAACGAATTATGCTCATTTTCGCACGATTCAGCCTCTAATTCGCACATATCCGCTGTAATTCGACTCTGTACTATCTAGTCATGTTAAGTTATCGTAACTGAGCACAATTCAACACCACAATGAACAATTTTGCTCGTTTTGAACGAATTATGCTCATTTTCGCACGATTCAGCCTCGAATTCGCACATATCCGCTGTAATTCGATTCTGTACTATCTAGTCATGTAAAGATATCGTAACTGAGCACAATTCAACACCACAATGATCAATTTTGCTCGTTTTGCACGAATTATGCTCATTTTCGCACGATTCAGCCTCTAATTCGCACATATCCGCTGTAATTCGACTCTGTACTATCTAGTCATGTTAAGTTATCGTAACTGAGCACAATTCAACACCACAATGAACAATTTTGATCGTTTTGAACGAATTATGCTCATTTTCGCACGATTCAGCCTCTAATTCGCACATATCCGCTGTAATTCGACTCTGTACTAGCTAGTTATGTTAAGTTATCCTATCTGAGCACAATTCGACACCACAATGAACAATTTTGCACGTTTTGCACGAATTATGCTCATTTTCGCACGATTCAGCCTCTAATTCGCACATATCCGCTGTAATTCGACTCTGTACTATCTAGTTATGTTAAGTTATCCTATCTGAGCACAATTCGACACCACAATGAACAATTTTGCACGTTTTGCACGAATTATGCTCATTTTCGCACGATTCAGCCTCTAATTCGCACATATCCGCTGTAATTCGACTCTGTACTATCTAGTTATGTTAAGTTATCCTATCTGAGCACAATTCAACACCACAATGAACAATTTTGCTCGTTTTGCACGAATTTTGCTCGTTTTGAACGAATTTTGCTCATTTTCGAACGATTCAGCCTCTAATTCGCACATATCCGCTGTAATTCGACTCTGTACTATCTAGTTATGTTAGGTTATCGTAACTGAGCACAATTCAACACCACAATGAACAATTTTGCTCGTTTTGAACGAATTATGCTCATTTTCGCACGATTCAGCCTCTAGTTCGCACATATCCGCTGTAATTCGACTCTGTACTATCTAGTTATGTTAAGTTATCCTATCTGAGCACAATTCAACACCACAATGAACAATTTTGCTCGTTTTGCACGAATTTTGCTCATTTTCGAACGATTCAGCCTCTAATTCGCACATATCCGCTGTAATTCGACTCTGTACTATCTAGTTATGTTAAGTTATCGTAACTGAGCACAATTCAACACCACAATGAACAATTTTGCTCGTTTTGAACGAATTATGCTCATTTTCGCACGATTCAGCCTCTAGTTCGCACATATCCGCTGTAATTCGACTCTGTACTATCTAGTTGTGTTAAGTTATCCTATCTGAGCACAATTCAACACCACAATGAACAATTTTGCTCGTTTTGCACGAATTTTGCTCATTTTCGAACGATTCAGCCTCTAATTCGCACATATCCGCTGTAATTCGACTCTGTACTATCTAGTTATGTTAAGTTATCCTATCTGAGCACAATTCAACACCACAATGAACAATTTTGATCGTTTTGAACGAATTTTGCTCGTTTTGAACGAATTTTGCTCATTTTCGAACGATTCAGCCTCTAATTCGCACATATCCGCTGTAATTCGACTCTGTACTATCTTGTTATGTTAAGTTATCGTAACTGAGCACAATTCAACACCACAATGAACAATTTTGCTCGTTTTGAACGAATTATGCTCATTTTCGCACGATTCAGCCACTAGTTCGCACATATCCGCTGTAATTCGACTCTGTACTATCTAGTTATGTTAAGTTATCCTATCTGAGCACAATTCAACACCACAATGAACAATTTTGATCGTTTTGAACGAATTTTGCTCGTTTTGAACGAATTTTGCTCATTTTCGAACGATTCAGCCTCTAATTCGCACATATCCGCTGTAATTCGACTCTGTACTATCTAGTTATGTTAAGTTATCGTAACTGAGCACAATTCAACACCACAATGAACAATTTTGCTCGTTTTGAACGAATTATGCTCATTTTCGCACGATTCAGCCTCTAGTTCGCACATATCCGCTGTAATTCGACTCTGTACTATCTAGTTGTGTCAAGTTATCCTATCTGAGCACAATTCAACACCACAATGAACAATTTTGCTCGTTTTGCACGAATTTTGCTCATTTTCGAACGATTCAGCCTCTAATTCGCACATATCCGCTGTAATTCGACTCTGTACTATCTAGTCATGTTAAGTTATCGTAACTGAGCACAACACAACACCACAATGAACAATTTTGATCGTTTTGAACGAATTATGCTCATTTTCGCACGATTCAGCCTCTAGTTCGCACATATCCGCTGTAATTCGACTCTGTACTATCTAGTTGTGTTAAGTTATCCTATCTGAGCACAATTCAACACCACAATGAACAATTTTGCTCGTTTTGCACGAATTTTGCTCATTTTCGAACGATTCAGCCTCTAATTCGCACATATCCGCTGTAATTCGACTCTGTACTATCTAGTCATGTTAAGTTATCGTAACTGAGCACAACACAACACCACAATGAACAATTTTGATCGTTTTGAACGAATTATGCTCATTTTCGCACGATTCAGCCTCTAATTCGCACATATCCGCTGTAATTCGACTCTGTACTATCTAGTTATGTTAAGTTATCCTATCTGAGCACAATTCAACACCACAATGAACAATTTTGCTCGTTTTGCACGAATTATGCTCATTTTCGCACGATTCAGCCTCTAATTCGCACATATCCGCTGTAATTCGACTCTGTACTATCTAGTTGTGTTAAGTTATCCTATCTGAGCACAATTCAACACCACAATGAACAATTTTGCTCGTTTTGCACGAATTTTGCTCATTTTCGAACGATTCAGCCTCTAATTCGCACATATCCGCTGTAATTCGACTCTGTACTATCTAGTTATGTTAAGTTATCGTAACTGAGCACAATTCAACACCACAATGAACAATTTTGCTCGTTTTGAACGAATTATGCTCATTTTCGCACGATTCAGCCTCTAGTTCGCACATATACGCTGTAATTCGACTCTGTACTATCTAGTTATGTTACGTTATGGTAACTGAGCACAATTCAACACCACAATGAACGATTTTGCTCGTTTTGAACGAATTATGCTCATTTTCGCACGATTCAGCCTCTAATTCGCACATATCCGCTGTAATTCGACTCTGTACTATCTAGTCATGTTAAGTTATCGTAACTGAGCACAATTCAACACCGCAATGAACAATTTTGATCGTTTTGAACGAATTATGCTCATTTTCGCACGATTCAGCCTCTAATTCGCACATATCCGCTGTAATTCGACTCTGTACTATCTAGTCATGATAAGTTATCGTAACTGAGCACAATTCAACACCACAATGAACAATTTTGATCGTTTTGAACGAATTATGCTCATTTTCGCACGAGTCAGCCTCTAATTCGCACATATCCGCTGTAATTCGACTCTGTACTATCTAGTCATGTTAAGTTATCGTAACTGAGCACAATTCAACACCACAATGAACAATTTTGATCGTTTTGAACGAATTATGCTCATTTTCGCACGATTCAGCCTCTAATTCGCACATATCCGCTGTAATTCGACTCTGTACTATCTAGTCATGTTAAGTTATCGTAACTGAGCACAATTCAACACCACAATGAACAATTTTGATCGTTTTGAACGAATTATGCTCATTTTCGCACGATTCAGCCTCTAATTCGCACATATCCGCTGTAATTCGACTCTGTACTATCTAGTTATGTTAAGTTATCCTATCTGAGCACAATTCGACACCACAATGAACAATTTTGCACGTTTTGCACGAATTATGCTCATTTTCGCACGATTCAGCCTCTAATTCGCACATATCCGCTGTAATTCGACTCTGTACTATCTAGTTATGTTAAGTTATCCTATCTGAGCACAATTCAACACCACAATGAACAATTTTGCTCGTTTTGCACGAATTTTGCTCGTTTTGAACGAATTTTGCTCATTTTCGAACGATTCAGCCTCTAATTCGCACATATCCGCTGTAATTCGACTCTGTACTATCTAGTTATGTTAGGTTATCGTAACTGAGCACAATTCAACACCACAATGAACAATTTTGCTCGTTTTGAACGAATTATGCTCATTTTCGCACGATTCAGCCTCTAGTTCGCACATATCCGCTGTAATTCGACTCTGTACTATCTAGTTATGTTAAGTTATCCTATCTGAGCACAATTCAACACCACAATGAACAATTTTGCTCGTTTTGCACGAATTTTGCTCATTTTCGAACGATTCAGCCTCTAATTCGCACATATCCGCTGTAATTCGACTCTGTACTATCTAGTTATGTTAAGTTATCGTAACTGAGCACAATTCAACACCACAATGAACAATTTTGCTCGTTTTGAACGAATTATGCTCATTTTCGCACGATTCAGCCTCTAGTTCGCACATATCCGCTGTAATTCGACTCTGTACTATCTAGTTGTGTTAAGTTATCCTATCTGAGCACAATTCAACACCACAATGAACAATTTTGCTCGTTTTGCACGAATTTTGCTCATTTTCGAACGATTCAGCCTCTAATTCGCACATATCCGCTGTAATTCGACTCTGTACTATCTAGTTATGTTAAGTTATCCTATCTGAGCACAATTCAACACCACAATGAACAATTTTGATCGTTTTGAACGAATTTTGCTCGTTTTGAACGAATTTTGCTCATTTTCGAACGATTCAGCCTCTAATTCGCACATATCCGCTGTAATTCGACTCTGTACTATCTTGTTATGTTAAGTTATCGTAACTGAGCACAATTCAACACCACAATGAACAATTTTGCTCGTTTTGAACGAATTATGCTCATTTTCGCACGATTCAGCCACTAGTTCGCACATATCCGCTGTAATTCGACTCTGTACTATCTAGTTATGTTAAGTTATCCTATCTGAGCACAATTCAACACCACAATGAACAATTTTGATCGTTTTGAACGAATTTTGCTCGTTTTGAACGAATTTTGCTCGTTTTGAACGAATTTTGCTCATTTTCGAACGATTCAGCCTCTAATTCGCACATATCCGCTGTAATTCGACTCTGTACTATCTAGTTATGTTAAGTTATCGTAACTGAGCACAATTCAACACCACAATGAACAATTTTGCTCGTTTTGAACGAATTATGCTCATTTTCGCACGATTCAGCCTCTAGTTCGCACATATCCGCTGTAATTCGACTCTGTACTATCTAGTTGTGTTAAGTTATCCTATCTGAGCACAATTCAACACCACAATGAACAATTTTGCTCGTTTTGCACGAATTTTGCTCATTTTCGAACGATTCAGCCTCTAATTCGCACATATCCGCTGTAATTCGACTCTGTACTATCTAGTCATGTTAAGTTATCGTAACTGAGCACAATTCAACACCACAATGAACAATTTTGATCGTTTTGAACGAATTATGCTCATTTTCGCACGATTCAGCCTCTAATTCGCACATATCCGCTGTAATTCGACTCTGTACTATCTAGTTATGTTAAGTTATCCCATCTGAGCACAATTCGACACCACAATGAACAATTTTGCACGTTTTGCACGAATTATGCTCATTTTCGCACGATTCAGCCTCTAATTCGCACATATCCGCTGTAATTCGACTCTGTACTATCTAGTTATGTTAAGTTATCCTATCTGAGCACAATTCAACACCACAATGAACAATTTTGCTCGTTTTGCACGAATTTTGCTCGTTTTGAACGAATTTTGCTCATTTTCGAACGATTCAGCCTCTAATTCGCACATATCCGCTGTAATTCGACTCTGTACTATCTAGTTATGTTAGGTTATCGTAACTGAGCACAATTCAACACCACAATGAACAATTTTGCTCGTTTTGAACGAATTATGCTCATTTTCGCACGATTCAGCCTCTAGTTCGCACATATCCGCTGTAATTCGACTCTGTACTATCTAGTTATGTTAAGTTATCCTATCTGAGCACAATTCAACACCACAATGAACAATTTTGCTCGTTTTGCACGAATTTTGCTCATTTTCGAACGATTCAGCCTCTAATTCGCACATATCCGCTGTAATTCGACTCTGTACTATCTAGTTATGTTAAGTTATCGTAACTGAGCACAATTCAACACCACAATGAACAATTTTGCTCGTTTTGAACGAATTATGCTCATTTTCGCACGATTCAGCCTCTAGTTCGCACATATCCGCTGTAATTCGACTCTGTACTATCTAGTTGTGTTAAGTTATCCTATCTGAGCACAATTCAACACCACAATGAACAATTTTGCTCGTTTTGCACGAATTTTGCTCATTTTCGAACGATTCAGCCTCTAATTCGCACATATCCGCTGTAATTCGACTCTGTACTATCTAGTTATGTTAAGTTATCCTATCTGAGCACAATTCAACACCACAATGAACAATTTTGATCGTTTTGAACGAATTTTGCTCGTTTTGAACGAATTTTGCTCATTTTCGAACGATTCAGCCTCTAATTCGCACATATCCGCTGTAATTCGACTCTGTACTATCTTGTTATGTTAAGTTATCGTAACTGAGCACAATTCAACACCACAATGAACAATTTTGCTCGTTTTGAACGAATTATGCTCATTTTCGCACGATTCAGCCACTAGTTCGCACATATCCGCTGTAATTCGACTCTGTA
Source organism: Megachile rotundata (assembly GCF_050947335.1). Taxonomy (NCBI): domain Eukaryota; kingdom Metazoa; phylum Arthropoda; class Insecta; order Hymenoptera; family Megachilidae; genus Megachile; species Megachile rotundata. Next base: position 18,490 of record NW_027473341.1, on the reverse strand, counting down.
CTATCTAGTTATGTTAAGTTATCCTATCTGAGCACAATTCAACACCACAATGAACCATTTTGATCGTTTTGAACGAATTTTGCTCGTTTTGAACGAATTTTGCTCGTTTTGAACGAATTTTGCTCATTTTCGAACGATTCAGCCTCTAATTCGCACATATCCGCTGTAATTCGACTCTGTACTATCTAGTTATGTTAAGTTATCGTAACTGAGCACAATTCAACACCACAATGAACAATTTTGCTCGTTTTGAACGAATTATGCTCATTTTCGCACGATTCAGCCTCTAGTTCGCACATATCCGCTGTAATTCGACTCTGTACTATCTAGTTGTGTTAAGTTATCCTATCTGAGCACAATTCAACACCACAATGAACAATTTTGCTCGTTTTGCACGAATTTTGCTCATTTTCGAACGATTCAGCCTCTAATTCGCACATATCCGCTGTAATTCGACTCTGTACTATCTAGTCATGTTAAGTTATCGTAACTGAGCACAACACAACACCACAATGAACAATTTTGATCGTTTTGAACGAATTATGCTCATTTTCGCACGATTCAGCCTCTAATTCGCACATATCCGCTGTAATTCGACTCTGTACTATCTAGTTATGTTAAGTTATCCTATCTGAGCACAATTCAACACCACAATGAACAATTTTGCTCGTTTTGCACGAATTATGCTCATTTTCGCACGATTCAGCCTCTAATTCGCACATATCCGCTGTAATTCGACTCTGTACTATCTAGTTGTGTTAAGTTATCCTATCTGAGCACAATTCAACACCACAATGAACAATTTTGCTCGTTTTGCACGAATTTTGCTCATTTTCGAACGATTCAGCCTCTAATTCGCACATATCCGCTGTAATTCGACTCTGTACTATCTTGTTATGTTAAGTTATCGTAACTGAGCACAATTCAACACCACAATGAACAATTTTGATCGTTTTGAACGAATTTTGCTCGTTTTGAACGAATTTTGCTCATTTTCGAACGATTCAGCCTCTAATTCGCACATATCCGCTGTAATTCGACTCTGTACTATCTAGTTATGTTAAGTTATCGTAACTGAGCACAATTCAACACCACAATGAACAATTTTGCTCGTTTTGAACGAATTATGCTCATTTTCGCACGATTCAGCCTCTAGTTCGCACATATCCGCTGTAATTCGACTCTGTACTATCTAGTTGTGTTAAGTTATCCTATCTGAGCACAATTCAACACCACAATGAACAATTTTGCTCGTTTTGCACGAATTTTGCTCATTTTCGAACGATTCAGCCTCTAATTCGCACATATCCGCTGTAATTCGACTCTGTACTATCTTGTTATGTTAAGTTATCGTAACTGAGCACAATTCAACACCACAATGAACAATTTTGATCGTTTTGAACGAATTTTGCTCGTTTTGAACGAATTTTGCTCATTTTCGAACGATTCAGCCTCTAATTCGCACATATCCGCTGTAATTCGACTCTGTACTATCTAGTTATGTTAAGTTATCCTATCTGAGCACAATTCAACACCACAATGAACAATTTTGATCGTTTTGAACGAATTTTGCTCGTTTTGAACGAATTTTGCTCATTTTCGAACGATTCAGCCTCTAATTCGCACATATCCGCTGTAATTCGACTCTGTACTATCTTGTTATGTTAAGTTATCGTAACTGAGCACAATTCAACACCACAATGAACAATTTTGCTCGTTTTGAACGAATTATGCTCATTTTCGCACGATTCAGCCACTAGTTCGCACATATCCGCTGTAATTCGACTCTGTACTATCTAGTTATGTTAAGTTATCCTATCTGAGCACAATTCAACACCACAATGAACAATTTTGATCGTTTTGAACGAATTTTGCTCGTTTTGAACGAATTTTGCTCATTTTCGAACGATTCAGCCTCTAATTCGCACATATCCGCTGTAATTCGACTCTGTACTATCTAGTTATGTTAAGTTATCGTAACTGAGCACAATTCAACACCACAATGAACAATTTTGCTCGTTTTGAACGAATTATGCTCATTTTCGCACGATTCAGCCTCTAGTTCGCACATATCCGCTGTAATTCGACTCTGTACTATCTAGTTGTGTTAAGTTATCCTATCTGAGCACAATTCAACACCACAATGAACAATTTTGCTCGTTTTGCACGAATTTTGCTCATTTTCGAACGATTCAGCCTCTAATTCGCACATATCCGCTGTAATTCGACTCTGTACTATCTAGTCATGTTAAGTTATCGTAACTGAGCACAACACAACACCACAATGAACAATTTTGATCGTTTTGAACGAATTATGCTCATTTTCGCACGATTCAGCCTCTAATTCGCACATATCCGCTGTAATTCGACTCTGTACTATCTAGTTATGTTAAGTTATCCTATCTGAGCACAATTCAACACCACAATGAACAATTTTGCTCGTTTTGCACGAATTATGCTCATTTTCGCACGATTCAGCCTCTAATTCGCACATATCCGCTGTAATTCGACTCTGTACTATCTAGTTGTGTTAAGTTATCCTATCTGAGCACAATTCAACACCACAATGAACAATTTTGCTCGTTTTGCACGAATTTTGCTCGTTTTGAACGAATTTTGCTCATTTTCGAACGATTCAGCCTCTAATTCGCACATACCCGCTGTAATTCGACTCTGTACTATCTAGTTATGTTAAGTTATCGTAACTGAGCACAATTCAACACCACAATGAACAATTTTGCTCGTTTTGCACGAATTTTGATCGTTTTGAACGAATTTTGCTCATTTTCGAACGATTCAGCCTCTAATTCGCACATATCCGCTGTAATTCGACTCTGTACTATCTAGTTATGTTAAGTTATCGTAACTGAGCACAATTCAACACCACAATGAACAATTTTGATCGTTTTGAACGAATTATGCTCATTTTCGCACGATTCAGCCTCTATTTCGCACATATCCGCTGTAATTCGACTCTGTACTTTCTGGTCATGTTAAGTTATCGTAACTGAGCACAATTCAACACCACAATGAACAATTTTGATCGTTTTGAACGAATTATGCTCATTTTCGCACGATTCAGCCTCTAATTCGCACATATCCGCTGTAATTCGACTCTGTACTATCTAGTTATGTTAAGTTATCCTATCTGAACACAATTCAACACCACAATGAACAATTTTGCTCGTTCTGCACGAATTATGCTCATTTTCGCACGATTCAGCCTCTAATTCGCACATATCCGCTGTAATTCGACTCTGTACTATCTAGTTATGTTAAGTTATCCTATCTGAGCACAATTCGACACCACAATGAACAATTTTGCACGTTTTGCACGAATTATGCTCATTTTCGCACGATTCAGCCTCTAATTCGCACATATCCGCTGTAATTCGACTCTGTACTATCTAGTCATGTTAAGTTATCGTAACTGAGCACAATTCAACACCACAATGAACAATTTTGATCGTTTTGAACGAATTATGCTCATTTTCGCACTATTCAGCCTCTAATTCGCACATATCCGCTGTAATTCGACTCTGTACTATCTAGTCATGTTAAGTTATCGTAACTGAGAACAATTCAACACCACAATGAGCAATTTTGATCGTTTTGAACGAATTATGCTCATTTTCGCAAGATTCAGCCTCTAATTCGCACATATCCGCTGTAATTCGACTCTGTACTATCTAGTCATATTAAGTTATCGTAACTGAGCACAATTCAACACCACAATGAACAATTTTGCTCGTTTTGAACGAATTATGCTCATTTTCGCACGATTCAGCCTCGAATTCGCACATATCCGCTGTAATTCGATTCTGTACTATCTAGTCATGTAAAGTTATCGTAACTGAGCACAATTCAACACCACAATGATCAATTTTGCTCGTTTTGCACGAATTATGCTCATTTTCGCACGATTCAGCCTCTAATTCGCACATATCCGCTGTAATTCGACTCTGTACTATCTAGTCATGTTAAGTTATCGTAACTGAGCACAATTCAACACCACAATGAACAATTTTGCACGTTTTGAACGAATTATGCTCATTTTCGCACGATTCAGCCTCTAATTCGCACATATCCGCTGTAATTCGACTCTGTACTATCTAGTTATGTTAAGTTATCCTATCTGAGCACAATTCAACACCACAATGAACAATTTTGCTCGTTTTGCACGAATTTTGCTCGTTTTGAACGAATTTTGCTCATTTTCGAACGATTCAGCCTCTAATTCGCACATATCCGCTGTAATTCGACTCTGTACTATCTAGTTATGTTAGGTTATCGTAACTGAGCACAATTCAACACCACAATGAACAATTTTGCTCGTTTTGAACGAATTATGCTCATTTTCGCACGATTCAGCCTCTAGTTCGCACATATCCGCTGTAATTCGACTCTGTACTATCTAGTTATGTTAAGTTATCCTATCTGAGCACAATTCAACAACACAATGAACAATTTTGCTCGTTTTGCACGAATTTTGCTCGTTTTCGAACGATTCAGCCTCTAATTCGCACATATCCGCTGTAATTCGACTCTGTACTATCTAGTTATGTTAAGTTATCCTATCTGAGCACAATTCGACACCACAATGAACAATTTTGCACGTTTTGCACGAATTATGCTCATTTTCGCACGATTCAGCCTCTATTTCGCACATATCCGCTGTAATTCGACTCTGTACTTTCTGGTCATGTTAAGTTATCGTAACTGAGCACAATTCAACACCACAATGAACAATTTTGATCGTTTTGAACGAATTATGCTCATTTTCGCACGATTCAGCCTCTAATTCGCACATATCCGCTGTAATTCGACTCTGTACTATCTAGTTATGTTAAGTTATCCTATCTGAACACAATTCAACACCACAATGAACAATTTTGCTCGTTCTGCACGAATTATGCTCATTTTCGCACGATTCAGCCTCTAATTCGCACATATCCGCTGTAATTCGACTCTGTACTATCTAGTTATGTTAAGTTATCCTATCTGAGCACAATTCGACACCACAATGAACAATTTTGCACGTTTTGCACGAATTATGCTCATTTTCGCACGATTCAGCCTCTAATTCGCACATATCCGCTGTAATTCGACTCTGTACTATCTAGTCATGTTAAGTTATCGTAACTGAGCACAATTCAACACCACAATGAACAATTTTGATCGTTTTGAACGAATTATGCTCATTTTCGCACTATTCAGCCTCTAATTCGCACATATCCGCTGTAATTCGACTCTGTACTATCTAGTCATGTTAAGTTATCGTAACTGAGAACAATTCAACACCACAATGAGCAATTTTGATCGTTTTGAACGAATTATGCTCATTTTCGCAAGATTCAGCCTCTAATTCGCACATATCCGCTGTAATTCGACTCTGTACTATCTAGTCATATTAAGTTATCGTAACTGAGCACAATTAAACACCACAATGAACAATTTTGCTCGTTTTGAACGAATTATGCTCATTTTCGCACGATTCAGCCTCTAATTCGCACATATCCGCTGTAATTCGACTCTGTACTATCTAGTTATGTTAAGTTATCCTATCTGAGCACAATTCAACACCACAATGAACAATTTTGCTCGTTTTGCACGAATTTTGCTCGTTTTGAACGAATTTTGCTCATTTTCGAACGATTCAGCCTCTAATTCGCACATATCCGCTGTAATTCGACTCTGTACTATCTAGTTATGTTAGGTTATCGTAACTGAGCACAATTCAACACCACAATGAACAATTTTGCTCGTTTTGAACGAATTATGCTCATTTTCGCACGATTCAGCCTCTAGTTCGCACATATCCGCTGTAATTCGACTCTGTACTATCTAGTTATGTTAAGTTATCCTATCTGAGCACAATTCAACAACACAATGAACAATTTTGCTCGTTTTGCACGAATTTTGCTCGTTTTCGAACGATTCAGCCTCTAATTCGCACATATCCGCTGTAATTCGACTCTGTACTATCTAGTTATGTTAAGTTATCCTATCTGAGCACAATTCGACACCACAATGAACAATTTTGCACGTTTTGCACGAATTATGCTCATTTTCGCACGATTCAGCCTCTAATTCGCACATATCCGCTGTAATTCGACTCTGTACTATCTTGTTATGTTAAGTTATCGTAACTGAGCACAATTCAACACCACAATGAACAATTTTGCTCGTTTTGAACGAATTATGCTCATTTTCGCACGATTCAGCCACTAGTTCGCACATATCCGCTGTAATTCGACTCTGTACTATCTAGTTATGTTAAGTTATCCTATCTGAGCACAATTCAACACCACAATGAACAATTTTGATCGTTTTGAACGAATTATGCTCATTTTCGCACGATTCAGCCTCTAATTCGCACATATCCGCTGTAATTCGACTCTGTACTATCTAGTGATGTTAAGTTATAGTAACTGAGCACAACACAACACCACAATGAACAATTTTGATCGTTTTGAACGAATTATGCTCATTTTCGCACGATTCAGCCTCTAATTCGCACATATCCGCTGTAATTCGACTCTGTACTATCTAGTTATGTTAAGTTATCCTATCTGAGCACAATTCAACACCACAATGAACAATTTTGCTCGTTTTGCACGAATTATGCTCATTTTCGCACGATTCAGCCTCTAATTCGCACATATCCGCTGTAATTCGACTCTGTACTATCTAGTTATGTTAAGTTATCCTATATGAGCACAATTCAACACCACAATGAACAATTTTGCTCGTTTTGCACGAATTTTGCTCGTTTTGAACGAATTTTGCTCATTTTCGAACGATTCAGCCTCTAATTCGCACATACCCGCTGTAATTCGACTCTGTACTATCTAGTTATGTTAAGTTATCGTAACTGAGCACAATTCAACACCACAATGAATAATTTTGCTCGTTTTGCACGAATTTTGATCGTTTTGAACGAATTTTGCTCATTTTCGAACGATTCAGCCTCTAATTCGCACATATCCGCTGTAATTCGACTCTGTACTATCTAGTTATGTTAAGTTATCGTAACTGAGCACAATTCAACACCACAATGAACAATTTTGATCGTTTTGCACGAATTATGCTCATTTTCGCACGATTCAGCCTCTAATTCGCACATATCCGCTGTAATTCGACTCTGTACTATCTAGTCATGTTAAGTTATCGTAACTGAGCACAATTCAACACCACAATGAACAATTTTGATCGTTTTGAACGAATTATGCTCATTTTCGCACTATTCAGCCTCTAATTCGCACATATCCGCTGTAATTCGACTCTGTACTATCTAGTCATGTTAAGTTATCGTAACTGAGCACAATTCAACACCACAATGAGCAATTTTGATCGTTTTGAACGAATTATGCTCATTTTCGCAAGATTCAGCCTCTAATTCGCAAATATCCGCTGTAATTCGACTCTGTACTATCTAGTCATGTTAACTTATCGTAACTGAGCACAATTCAACACCACAATGAACAATTTTGCTCGTTTTGAACGAATTATGCTCATTTTCGCACGATTCAGCCTCTAGTTCGCACATATACGCTGTAATTCGACTCTGTACTATCTAGTTATGTAAAGTTATCGTAACTGAGCACAATTCAACACCACAATGATCAATTTTGCTCGTTTTGCACGAATTATGCTCATTTTCGCACGATTCAGCCTCTAATTCGCACATATCCGCTGTAATTCGACTCTGTACTATCTAGTCATGTTAAGTTATCGTAACTGAGCACAATTCAACACCACAATGAACAATTTTGCACGTTTTGAACGAATTATGCTCATTTTCGCACGATTCAGCCTCTAATTCGCACATATCCGCTGTAATTCGACTCTGTACTATCTAGTTATGTTAAGTTATCCTATCTGAGCACAATTCAACACCACAATGAACAATTTTGCTCGTTTTGCACGAATTTTGCTCGTTTTGAACGAATTTTGCTCATTTTCGAACGATTCAGCCTCTAATTCGCACATATCCGCTGTAATTCGACTCTGTACTATCTAGTTATGTTAGGTTATCGTAACTGAGCACAATTCAACACCACAATGAACAATTTTGCTCGTTTTGAACGAATTATGCTCATTTTCGCACGATTCAGCCTCTAGTTCGCACATATCCGCTGTAATTCGACTCTGTACTATCTAGTTATGTTAAGTTATCCTATCTGAGCACAATTCAACAACACAATGAACAATTTTGCTCGTTTTGCACGAATTTTGCTCGTTTTCGAACGATTCAGCCTCTAATTCGCACATATCCGCTGTAATTCGACTCTGTACTATCTAGTTATGTTAAGTTATCCTATCTGAGCACAATTCGACACCACAATGAACAATTTTGCACGTTTTGCACGAATTATGCTCATTTTCGCACGATTCAGCCTCTATTTCGCACATATCCGCTGTAATTCGACTCTGTACTTTCTGGTCATGTTAAGTTATCGTAACTGAGCACAATTCAACACCACAATGAACAATTTTGATCGTTTTGAACGAATTATGCTCATTTTCGCACGATTCAGCCTCTAATTCGCACATATCCGCTGTAATTCGACTCTGTACTATCTAGTTATGTTAAGTTATCCTATCTGAACACAATTCAACACCACAATGAACAATTTTGCTCGTTCTGCACGAATTATGCTCATTTTCGCACGATTCAGCCTCTAATTCGCACATATCCGCTGTAATTCGACTCTGTACTATCTAGTTATGTTAAGTTATCCTATCTGAGCACAATTCGACACCACAATGAACAATTTTGCACGTTTTGCACGAATTATGCTCATTTTCGCACGATTCAGCCTCTAATTCGCACATATCCGCTGTAATTCGACTCTGTACTATCTAGTCATGTTAAGTTATCGTAACTGAGCACAATTCAACACCACAATGAACAATTTTGATCGTTTTGAACGAATTATGCTCATTTTCGCACTATTCAGCCTCTAATTCGCACATATCCGCTGTAATTCGACTCTGTACTATCTAGTCATGTTAAGTTATCGTAACTGAGAACAATTCAACACCACAATGAGCAATTTTGATCGTTTTGAACGAATTATGCTCATTTTCGCAAGATTCAGCCTCTAATTCGCACATATCCGCTGTAATTCGACTCTGTACTATCTAGTCATATTAAGTTATCGTAACTGAGCACAATTAAACACCACAATGAACAATTTTGCTCGTTTTGAACGAATTATGCTCATTTTCGCACGATTCAGCCTCGAATTCGCACATATCCGCTGTAATTCGATTCTGTACTATCTAGTCATGTAAAGTTATCGTAACTGAGCACAATTCAACACCACAATGATCAATTTTGCTCGTTTTGCACGAATTATGCTCATTTTCGCACGATTCAGCCTCTAATTCGCACATATCCGCTGTAATTCGACTCTGTACTATCTAGTCATGTTAAGTTATCGTAACTGAGCACAATTCAACACCACAATGAACAATTTTGCACGTTTTGAACGAATTATGCTCATTTTCGCACGATTCAGCCTCTAATTCGCACATATCCGCTGTAATTCGACTCTGTACTATCTAGTTATGTTAAGTTATCCTATCTGAGCACAATTCAACACCACAATGAACAATTTTGCTCGTTTTGCACGAATTTTGCTCGTTTTGAACGAATTTTGCTCATTTTCGAACGATTCAGCCTCTAATTCGCACATATCCGCTGTAATTCGACTCTGTACTATCTAGTTATGTTAGGTTATCGTAACTGAGCACAATTCAACACCACAATGAACAATTTTGCTCGTTTTGAACGAATTATGCTCATTTTCGCACGATTCAGCCTCTAGTTCGCACATATCCGCTGTAATTCGACTCTGTACTATCTAGTTATGTTAAGTTATCCTATCTGAGCACAATTCAACAACACAATGAACAATTTTGCTCGTTTTGCACGAATTTTGCTCGTTTTCGAACGATTCAGCCTCTAATTCGCACATATCCGCTGTAATTCGACTCTGTACTATCTAGTTATGTTAAGTTATCCTATCTGAGCACAATTCGACACCACAATGAACAATTTTGCACGTTTTGCACGAATTATGCTCATTTTCGCACGATTCAGCCTCTAATTCGCACATATCCGCTGTAATTCGACTCTGTACTATCTTGTTATGTTAAGTTATCGTAACTGAGCACAATTCAACACCACAATGAACAATTTTGCTCGTTTTGAACGAATTATGCTCATTTTCGCACGATTCAGCCACTAGTTCGCACATATCCGCTGTAATTCGACTCTGTACTATCTAGTTATGTTAAGTTATCCTATCTGAGCACAATTCAACACCACAATGAACAATTTTGATCGTTTTGAACGAATTATGCTCATTTTCGCACGATTCAGCCTCTAATTCGCACATATCCGCTGTAATTCGACTCTGTACTATCTAGTGATGTTAAGTTATCGTAACTGAGCACAACACAACACCACAATGAACAATTTTGATCGTTTTGAACGAATTATGCTCATTTTCGCACGATTCAGCCTCTAATTCGCACATATCCGCTGTAATTCGACTCTGTACTATCTAGTTATGTTAAGTTATCCTATCTGAGCACAATTCAACACCACAATGAACAATTTTGCTCGTTTTGCACGAATTATGCTCATTTTCGCACGATTCAGCCTCTAATTCGCACATATCCGCTGTAATTCGACTCTGTACTATCTAGTTATGTTAAGTTATCCTATCTGAGCACAATTCAACACCACAATGAACAATTTTGCTCGTTTTGCACGAATTTTGCTCGTTTTGAACGAATTTTGCTCATTTTCGCACGATTCAGCCTCTAATTCGCACATATCCGCTGTAATTCGACTCTGTACTATCTAGTCATGTTAAGTTATCGTAACTGAGCACAATTCAACACCACAATGAACAATTTTGATCGTTTTGAACGAATTATGCTCATTTTCGAACGATTCAGCCTCTAATTCGCACATACCCGCTGTAATTCGACTCTGTACTATCTAGTCTAGTTAAGTTATCGTAACTGAGCACAATTCAACACCACAATGAACAATTTTGATCGTTTTGAACGAATTATGCTCAATTTCCCACGATTCAGCCTCTAATACGCACATATCCGCTGTAATTCGACTCTGTACTATCTAGTCTAGTTAAGTTATCGTAACTGAGCACAATTCAACACCACAATGAACAATTTTGATCGTTTTGAACGAATTATGCTCATTTTCGCACGATTCAGCCTCTAATTCGCACATATCCGCTGTAATTCGACTCTGTACTATCTAGTCATGTTAAGTTATCGTAACTGAGCACAATTCAACACCACAACGAACAATTTTGATCGTTTTGAACGAATTATGCTCAATTTCCCACGATTCAGCCTCTAATTCGCACATATCCGCTGTAATTCGACTCTGTACTATCTAGTCATGTTAAGTTATCGTAACTGAGCACAATACAACACCACAATGAACAATTTTGATCGTTTTGAACGAATTATGCTCATTTTCGCACGATTCAGCCTCTAATTCGCACATATCCGCTGTAATTCGACTCTGTACTATCTAGTTATGTTAAGTTATCCTATCTGAGCACAATTCAACACCACAATGAACAATTTTGCTCGTTTTGCACGAATTTTGCTCGTTTTGAACGAATTTTGCTCATTTTCGAACGATTCAGCCTCTAATTCGCACATATCCGCTGTAATTCGACTCTGTACTATCTAGTTATGTTAAGTTATCGTAACTGAGCACAATTCAACACCACAATGAACAATTTTGCTCGTTTTGAACGAATTATGCTTATTTTTGCACGATTCAGCCTCTAGTTCGCACATATCCGCTGTAATTCGACTCTGTACTATCTAGTTATGTTAAGTTATCCTATCTGAGCACAATTCAACACCACAATGAACAATTTTGCTCGTTTTGCACGAATTTTGCTCGTTTTGAACGAATTTTGCTCATTTTCGAACGATTCAGCCTCTAATTCGCACATATCCGCTGTAATTCGACTCTGTACTATCTAGTTATGTTAAGTTATCCTATCTGAGCACAATTCGACACCACAATGAACAATTTTGCACGTTTTGCACGAATTATGCTCATTTTCGCACGATTCAGCCTCTAATTCGCACATATCCGCTGTAATTCGACTCTGTACTATCTAGTTATGTTAACTTATCCTATCTGAGCACAATTCAACACCACAATGAACAATTTTGCTCGTTTTGAACGAATTATGCTCATTTTCGCACGATTCAGCCTCTAATTCGCACATATCCGCTGTAATTCGACTCTGTACTATCTAGTCATGTTAAGTTATCGTAACTGAGCACAATTCAACACCACAATGAACAATTTTGATCGTTTTGAACGAATTATGCTCATTTTCGCACGATTCAGCCTCTAATTCGCACATATCCGCTGTAATTCGACTCTGTACTATCTAGTCATGTTAAGTTATCGTAACTGAGCACAATTCAACACCACAATGAACAATTTTGATCGTTTTGAACGAATTATGCTCAATTTCCCACGATTCAGCCTCTAATTCGCACATATCCGCTGTAATTCGACTCTGTACTATCTAGTCATGTTAAGTTATCGTAACTGAGCACAATACAACACCACAATGAACAATTTTGATCGTTTTGAACGAATTATGCTCATTTTCGCACGATTCAGCCTCTAATTCGCACATATCCGCTGTAATTCGACTCTGTACTATCTAGTTATGTTAAGTTATCCTATCTGAGCACAATTCAACACCACAATGAACAATTTTGCTCGTTTTGCACGAATTTTGCTCGTTTTGAACGAATTTTGCTCATTTTCGAACGATTCAGCCTCTAATTCGCACATATCCGCTGTAATTCGACTCTGTACTATCTAGTTATGTTAAGTTATCGTAACTGAGCACAATTCAACACCACAATGAACAATTTTGCTCGTTTTGAACGAATTATGCTTATTTTTGCACGATTCAGCCTCTAGTTCGCACATATCCGCTGTAATTCGACTCTGTACTATCTAGTTATGTTAAGTTATCCTATCTGAGCACAATTCAACACCACAATGAACAATTTTGCTCGTTTTGCACGAATTTTGCTCGTTTTGAACGAATTTTGCTCATTTTCGAACGATTCAGCCTCTAATTCGCACATATCCGCTGTAATTCGACTCTGTACTATCTAGTTATGTTAAGTTATCCTATCTGAGCACAATTCGACACCACAATGAACAATTTTGCACGTTTTGCACGAATTATGCTCATTTTCGCACGATTCAGCCTCTAATTCGCACATATCCGCTGTAATTCGACTCTGTACTATCTAGTTATGTTAACTTATCCTATCTGAGCACAATTCAACACCACAATGAACAATTTTGCTCGTTTTGAACGAATTATGCTCATTTTCGCACGATTCAGCCTCTAATTCGCACATATCCGCTGTAATTCGACTCTGTACTATCTAGTCATGTTAAGTTATCGTAACTGAGCATAATTCAACACCACAATGAACAATTTTGATCGTTTTGAACGAATTATGCTCATTTTCGCACGATTCAGCCTCTAATTCGCACATATCCGCTGTAATTCGACTCTGTACTATCTAGTCATGTTGAGTTATCATAACTGAGCACAATTCAACACCACAATGAGCAATTTTGATCGTTTTAATCGAATTATGCTCATTTTCGCACGATTCAGCCTCTAATTCGCACATATCCGCTGTAATTCGACTCTGTACTATCTAGTTATGTTAAGTTATCCTATCTGAGCACAATTCAACACCACAATGAACAATTTTGATCGTTTTGAACGAATTATGCTCATTTTCGCACGATTCAGCCTCTAATTCGCACATATCCGCTGTAATTCGACTCTGTACTATCTAGTTATGTTAAGTTATCCTATCTGAGCACAATTCAACACCACAATGAACAATTTTGATCGTTTTGAACGAATTATGCTCATTTTCGCACGATCCAGCCTCTAATTCGCACATATCCGCTGTAATTCGACTCTGTACTATCTAGTCATGTTAAGTTATCGTAACTGAGCACAATTCAACACCACAATGAACAATTTTGATCGTTTTGAACGAATTATGCTCATTTTCGCACGATTCAGCCTCTAATTCGCACATATCCGCTGTAATTCGACTCTGTACTATCTAGTCATGTTGAGTTATCATAACTGAGCACAATTCAACACCACAATGAGCAATTTTGATCGTTTTAATCGAATTATGCTCATTTTCGCACGATTCAGCCTCTAATTCGCACATATCCGCTGTAATTCGACTCTGTACTATCTAGTTATGTTAAGTTATCCTATCTGAGCACAATTCAACACCACAATGAACAATTTTGATCGTTTTGAACGAATTATGCTCATTTTCGCACGATTCAGCCTCTAATTCGCACATATCCGCTGTAATTCGACTCTGTACTATCTAGTCATGTTAAGTTATCGTAACTGAGCACAATTCAACACCACAATGAACAATTTTGATCGTTTTGAACGAATTATGCTCATTTTCGCACGATTCAGCCTCTAATTCGCACATATCCGGTGTAATTCGACTCTGTACTATCTAGTCATGATAAGTTATCGTAACTGAGCACAATTCAACACCACAATGAACAATTTTGATCGTTTTGAACGAATTATGCTCATTTTCGCACGAGTCAGCCTCTAATTCGCACATATCCGCTGTAATTCGACTCTGTACTATCTAGTCATGTTAAGTTATCGTAACTGAGCACAATTCAACACCACAATGAACAATTTTGATCGTTTTGAACGAATTATGCTCATTTTCGCACGATTCAGCCTCTAATTCGCACATATCCGCTGTAATTCGACTCTGTACTATCTAGTCATGTTAAGTTATCGTAACTGAGCACAATTCAACACCACAATGAACAATTTTGATCGTTTTGAACGAATTATGCTCATTTTCGCACGATTCAGCCTCTAATTCGCACATATCCGCTGTAATTCGACTCTGTACTATCTAGTCATGTTAAGTTATCGTAACTGAGCACAATTCAACACCACAATGAACAATTTTGCTCGTTTTGAACGAATTATGCTCATTTTCGCACGATTCAGCCTCGAATTCGCACATATCCGCTGTAATTCGATTCTGTACTATCTAGTCATGTAAAGATATCGTAACTGAGCACAATTCAACACCACAATGATCAATTTTGCTCGTTTTGCACGAATTATGCTCATTTTCGCACGATTCAGCCTCTAATTCGCACATATCCGCTGTAATTCGACTCTGTACTATCTAGTCATGTTAAGTTATCGTAACTGAGCACAATTCAACACCACAATGAACAATTTTGCTCGTTTTGCACGAATTTTGCTCGTTTTGAACGAATTTTGCTCATTTTCGAACGATTCAGCCTCTAATTCGCACATATCCGCTGTAATTCGACTCTGTACTATCTAGTTATGTTAGGTTATCGTAACTGAGCACAATTCAACACTACAATGAACAATTTTGCTCGTTTTGAACGAATTATGCTCATTTTCGCACGATTCAGCCTCTAGTTCGCACATATCCGCTGTAATTCGACTCTGTACTATCTAGTTATGTTAAGTTATCCTATCTGAGCACAATTCAACAACACAATGAACAATTTTGCTCGTTTTGCACGAATTTTGCTCGTTTTCGAACGATTCAGCCTCTAATTCGCACATATCCGCTGTAATTCGACTCTGTACTATCTAGTTATGTTAAGTTATCCTATCTGAGCACAATTCGACACCACAATGAACAATTTTGCACGTTTTGCACGAATTATGCTCATTTTCGCACGATTCAGCCTCTATTTCGCACATATCCGCTGTAATTCGACTCTGTACTTTCTGGTCATGTTAAGTTATCGTAACTGAGCACAATTCAACACCACAATGAACAATTTTGATCGTTTTGAACGAATTATGCTCATTTTCGCACGATTCAGCCTCTAATTCGCACATATCCGCTGTAATTCGACTCTGTACTATCTAGTTATGTTAAGTTATCCTATCTGAACACAATTCAACACCACAATGAACAATTTTGCTCGTTCTGCACGAATTATGCTCATTTTCGCACGATTCAGCCTCTAATTCGCACATATCCGCTGTAATTCGACTCTGTACTATCTAGTTATGTTAAGTTATCCTATCTGAGCACAATTCGACACCACAATGAACAATTTGCACGTTTTGCACGAATTATGCTCATTTTCGCACGATTCAGCCTCTAATTCGCACATATCCGCTGTAATTCGACTCTGTACTATCTAGTCATGTTAAGTTATCGTAACTGAGCACAATTCAACACCACAATGAACAATTTTGATCGTTTTGAACGAATTATGCTCATTTTCGCACTATTCAGCCTCTAATTCGCACATATCCGCTGTAATTCGACTCTGTACTATCTAGTCATGTTAAGTTATCGTAACTGAGAACAATTCAACACCACAATGAGCAATTTTGATCGTTTTGAACGAATTATGCTCATTTTCGCAAGATTCAGCCTCTAATTCGCACATATCCGCTGTAATTCGACTCTGTACTATCTAGTCATATTAAGTTATCGTAACTGAGCACAATTAAACACCACAATGAACAATTTTGCTCGTTTTGAACGAATTATGCTCATTTTCGCACGATTCAGCCTCGAATTCGCACATATCCGCTGTAATTCGATTCTGTACTATCTAGTCATGTAAAGTTATCGTAACTGAGCACAATTCAACACCACAATGATCAATTTTGCTCGTTTTGCACGAATTATGCTCATTTTCGCACGATTCAGCCTCTAATTCGCACATATCCGCTGTAATTCGACTCTGTACTATCTAGTCATGTTAAGTTATCGTAACTGAGCACAATTCAACACCACAATGAACAATTTTGCACGTTTTGAACGAATTATGCTCATTTTCGCACGATTCAGCCTCTAATTCGCACATATCCGCTGTAATTCGACTCTGTACTATCTAGTTATGTTAAGTTATCCTATCTGAGCACAATTCAACACCACAATGAACAATTTTGCTCGTTTTGCACGAATTTTGCTCGTTTTGAACGAATTTTGCTCATTTTCGAACGATTCAGCCTCTAATTCGCACATATCCGCTGTAATTCGACTCTGTACTATCTAGTTATGTTAGGTTATCGTAACTGAGCACAATTCAACACCACAATGAACAATTTTGCTCGTTTTGAACGAATTATGCTCATTTTCGCACGATTCAGCCTCTAGTTCGCACATATCCGCTGTAATTCGACTCTGTACTATCTAGTTATGTTAAGTTATCCTATCTGAGCACAATTCAACAACACAATGAACAATTTTGCTCGTTTTGCACGAATTTTGCTCGTTTTCGAACGATTCAGCCTCTAATTCGCACATATCCGCTGTAATTCGACTCTGTACTATCTAGTTATGTTAAGTTATCCTATCTGAGCACAATTCGACACCACAATGAACAATTTTGCACGTTTTGCACGAATTATGCTCATTTTCGCACGATTCAGCCTCTAATTCGCACATATCCGCTGTAATTCGACTCTGTACTATCTTGTTATGTTAAGTTATCGTAACTGAGCACAATTCAACACCACAATGAACAATTTTGCTCGTTTTGAACGAATTATGCTCATTTTCGCACGATTCAGCCACTAGTTCGCACATATCCGCTGTAATTCGACTCTGTACTATCTAGTTATGTTAAGTTATCCTATCTGAGCACAATTCAACACCACAATGAACAATTTTGATCGTTTTGAACGAATTATGCTCATTTTCGCACGATTCAGCCTCTAATTCGCACATATCCGCTGTAATTCGACTCTGTACTATCTAGTCATGTTAAGTTATCGTAACTGAGCACAACACAACACCACAATGAACAATTTTGATCGTTTTGAACGAATTATGCTCATTTTCGCACGATTCAGCCTCTAATTCGCACATATCCGCTGTAATTCGACTCTGTACTATCTAGTTATGTTAAGTTATCCTATCTGAGCACAATTCAACACCACAATGAACAATTTTGCTCGTTTTGCACGAATTATGCTCATTTTCGCACGATTCAGCCTCTAATTCGCACATATCCGCTGTAATTCGACTCTGTACTATCTAGTTATGTTAAGTTATCCTATCTGAGCACAATTCAACACCACAATGAACAATTTTGCTCGTTTTGCACGAATTTTGCTCGTTTTGAACGAATTTTGCTCATTTTCGAACGATTCAGCCTCTAATTCGCACATACCCGCTGTAATTCGACTCTGTACTATCTAGTTATGTTAAGTTATCGTAACTGAGCACAATTCAACACCACAATGAATAATTTTGCTCGTTTTGCACGAATTTTGATCGTTTTGAACGAATTTTGCTCATTTTCGAACGATTCAGCCTCTAATTCGCACATATCCGC